>NC_025995.2:26713919-26880017 GCF_000442705.2 Elaeis guineensis | reverse complement strand
GTAGCATGAATTAAGTCCATCTTGGTCTAGTTAAAGACATGGACCCATTCAACTACAACTATTGAAGTTGAGTCTAGAGTATCCTTAACCTAATCTAATTCAACTTTTGATTAGATTTGACCAATTACTCCATTTAGTCTATTTTTTTAAACTAACCTTAGGTCTAACCAATTATGGACCTAATTCATCTAAACCCATTGACCTACAAGTTTATGCAATTGTCTTAGGTCTTAATTCACAATTCTAGACCTACTAGACAACACTTAATTCTTTTAATTAAGTACTTGGGCTGATGGGTCAGGGTTTGGCATTTCGAAAATAATTTTTAAATTTGAAAGATTTTATTTTCTGTTCACCAAATGTGTTAACTCATTTCACAAACGGGTCAGCACATATTCATAAACAGTAATTCTATTGCTCATTTCATAACAGAAAATAACTCAAAATAAATCATAAATTTTCTTTTAGATCTAATCTAACACATACATGATAAATTTCTTAATTAAGTCCTTTCGCTGCTTCATCGGTATGGGATATAATTGCATCGGCACCCCTACCGCCATAGGAGACCCCATCGAATGGGAAGAGAGGGCCTTTAAACCCTACTTTTCTCCTATGACCGGACGGCCATGGCAACCAACCCAATTAGATTACTTGCTACTTGGATCAAGTATATCTAAATATACCAATTTCAAAATTTAAATTTTGAATTTCAAATTCAAATTTAAATTTCAAATTTTAAATTTAAATTTGAGATTTCAACAAATTTCAAATTTCGAATTTTCAATCTTTGAATTTTAAATTTTGAATTCAAATTTCAAATTTTAAATTTTAAATTTCAAATTTCAAATTTTAAATTTTGAATTTTAAATTTTAAATTTTGAATTTGAGATTTCAACCAAATTTCAAATTTCAAATTTTGAATTTCAATTTGAAACTTCTAACAAATTTCAAATTTCAAATTTTAAATCTTTTTGAATTTCAATTTTGAATTTTGAATTTCAAATTTAAACTTATAGATTACACCTTAATCTACGCATGCATATGTATATCATATTCTAGAACCATGCTCTGATACCATTTGAAGCGAAAATTTAGTGCAGGGGCAAAATGATAATTTTAAAACTTTTTCAAAATTACTATTTTACAGTAAATTATTAATTAATCTCATTAATTAATACTAATTAACCCTACACTAGGATCTAAATATGATACAACAGCATGCATTTAAATTTGAAATTCAAATTTGAATCAGTAAACATTTTACAGTGCTGTGTTCAGAACACATCACCTTTTGCGGGTAGTCGATCACCGCAATCTGATCACCGTCGGGGGCTCTGATCATCACGTCCAGCCACACAAATGTCTGGCCTCTGTGGATCATCCACACGAAGCTCCCGTCTGATCAGCTCCTCACGAATGCTAGTTCGTGATTTCACCCTTTTGATGGCAGATGTTGATCGAACTCCTTCGATCGATGTGTGCTGACTTCTCGGATACTCGGATCATCTGCACAGTTGCTTGAGAGGCTGATGGATCTCTCTTAAAATTTGGTGGACTCACGACACTCGTGGCACACCAATCTCACTTCCCGAACCCTAGGTAGAAACCTTAGGGTACACACCAAAAACCCTGCGCCAATTTTCTCTCTTTCTTTCTTTTTCTCTCGGAAGGTTTTGGACCTTCACCTTGTGTAGAAGCCTTCCTCACGCCCCAAGTTTCTCTCCTAAAATTTCTATGCACGTCCCACCTTTCTCCTCTTTTAAAACAACGTCGAACGTGTCTTATCCGCGTGAGAGGATAAAGACAAGAGGTTACACATTTGAATTCAAATCAAATTTGAATTCAAACGAAAACCAACTTATCCCTATCCTTTTGGGTGTGAGAAGAGAAGGGGCGTGGCTCTTTGTGCATGGAAAATATTTCATGAGAAACCTTTTCTCGTGTAAGTAATGTGGCGCACAAAATGGATAAGGATGAAAGGGCAAGTGATAAGTTATCCATTCAAATTCAAACATGCTTTGAATTTGAATGGCTAACTAATTATTTTATCCATCCATATAGGCACAAATGAGGGCATGGGGAAGGGTTTTGCATGAGAAAAATTTCACGAGAAGTTTCTTCTCGTGAATTCAAATGGGTGCAAGGAAGTTGGGTGTCGCAGGGAATTTAAAACAAGGTGGTTTGATTCAAATTGAGCCAACCTAGTTTAAAATAGGTTAAGCACAATTAGACCAGATTAAACCCAACATAATTAGGCTTAATTAGGCTCAATAAATTCTAATCAAATCAGAAATTAACTAAACCTAACCCCTGATCAAATCAGGGACTAAACCACCTTAGCGATTAGGTCAACATTTAACCTAATCGGGTCAATCCAAACTGAATCCAATTCAATTGGACTTGATCCAAAAATAATTACTCAATCAAATTGAGTTAATTAGTGATTAAATCACTAATTAAATCTCTCATAAATATTGAGTCCAAATTGATGGGCAATCAGGCATCAGCGACCATCGATATGAAACCCTGAACAAAGAGTTCAAATTTCAAATTCAAATTTAAAATTCAAAATTTTGACCCCGGTACCCAAAATATGTAGAACTCATGATTAGAGAATCCTAATTCTCAATCATAGAGTCCCAGATAGATAAGACTCATAATCAGCCATCAGATCAGAAAGAAACCTCTAATGTGTGTGACCCCGCAGGTTCGAACCTAAACCGGTAGCACAGGAACCAATTCCTGTACTAATCGAATGACCATCTAGCAATGTACCCGACGATCGGATAGGTCGAATAATCGCAATCGCAACATTCAGAACCTACGTGAATATGGTTACCGTATAATTCATCCCTTTTGACCCCTGTGTTAGATGACTCAGGGTTAAACTGTCAACCCTGATGATATCATCCGAATCGTGCTCAACTCAATTAGTCCTGTGACTCCTCACTAGGACTACCTGCCAAGATTTTGCTAAATTAAAACACGACTGTACACAGCTCCTAAACTGGAGTGGTCAATCCCATCTTGACACACGCACCAACCAGTCAAGTACTTGACTACACCCAGCAACCTTCCGTCACTGAATTAGAAATTCAGGTAGTCCAGTGCCTAAGTGCAGTGAGTTGCTTGCAAGTCACCGTGGCGGTCTCAGGTCGGAGGACATTTATATCCATATCCCATCGGAGCAAATCTTGACAGCAGAAATAGCTCCGGAGTTGGTCAAGTTCAGTGCAGATTACCATTACATCTCATCTGTATGCCATACCAGTATCTCCACACTCTTTGGTTATGAGGACAACCAACCCATATGGCACACAACGACCTATGCTCGATAAACGTTGTCATCCTTGGTAACAACGTATCATTTGGTCGCGAACATGTTTAAGGACTAAGCGACAAATCCTCCTTTGTCGAGTCTAAATAGTCCTAAGGACTTCACCACAACACAGGAGTTCATTAGAAGATGAAACATTTATGATGAAAAAATACCAAAATAATTTTTATTTATTTATATTCATGTACTAATACAAAAAGGAGCACAACCGTCAATAGGCTGACGATTGGCTTTGGGACACTATTCCCAACACCGCCGCATGACTGTGCCAGGCCCCGTCGCTTATTTAAACCCCCTCCTTCCCTCTAGAGACTTCATTTCGCCTGAGAGTCCAGACGGTGCCTTTCTTCTATCCGAGAGTTCTGCCACCCATCGATGCCCTTTTCAACCCTAAGCATTCTTTGCGTCAATCCTCGCCATCTCCGCCGGCTCTCTGTCTACGTCGGGCCAGTTTAGGTTGGTTCCAAAATCTCTCTTGTCCTCGCTGTTGTTCCTTCCTCTTCTTGCTTCGTTTGTTCAACTTCTGAGGGTTTATTCGCAATCTCTCTCGATCTTTCGAGATTTTCTTCTTTCTTTTCCCTTGCTGCAAGCACGGACGTAGGAGTTTCCCGGGCGGCCCTCGCCGTCGACGTCCCTTACGACGTCGAGCCTTCAGTCCTCCGAGCCCTTTCGAGGAGTTCTCCCGTCGGGGCTTCTGCCTCGGAGGTCGGTCTCGAGGGGATACTACGGATCGAGAGGAGTAGGAGAGGGGAAAACAGTGGCCCGCAAGTTCAGCGGCTGTCAAGCTACCACTGAAGGCTCTCACAGCTTCGAAGGGGACTCGAGGGAGAATTTTTTCAACAACAGGGATTTAATAACGGAACTAGCCGGTGAGTGTGTCCTGCCCAAGAATTTTGAAGTAGTTGAACGGGGCGACACCGATCAAGGGGGTAGAGTTACCGTCACAAGCTGTGGTGGATTTCTCGACGTCATTGGGGTCGAGGGACCAGAGGTGGTTGGCGCTGACGGCGGAACAGTAGAACTTGTTACGGGGGCAGTGGAAGTAGCGCATGCTGACCTCGTCGAAGTACACATGATGTAGTTGTCGGAGAGAACACGGTGGTGGTGCATGCCTCCGGCATTACCGCGGCCTCCGGGGTACTTCCGATTCTTTCTGATGCAGGTCGTCGTTGCCGCTGCCGTCGCCGCCGCCGCCCCTTGAGTTCTATCCCCCCTTTTTCCCCTAGGGTTAGGGTTTCGACAACGGGGCGGAATGAGGTGGGGGGCGAGAGTCGATGGGTTCGTCACACGTACTGGGAAATACTGAGAAAGATGGAATTGGAAAGAAAAGTCGAGAGCTTGAAGCGGTCTCTAATGTATTCTTTTCAGATCTTGTAGTATTATTCTTCTTTCCTTGGCCTTCAGAACTTTGTAACGTATACCTTGTTAATCGAGAATGAAAAGGAGATTTTTTGTTACCTTACCCGTGCGTTGTGTTGAATTATCGTCCGTCGGACTTCTTTCATTTTTTATCTCGTTCGATGTCGATGTTGTCCGAAGGTTCCTTATTCATTTTTGTATTAGGTCGTCGTTACCGAATTTTTGTGTCTTTTGATTTGTTCGATGTCGACATCGTTTGAAGGTTCTTAGCCATTGTCGTGTTGATTTGCCTTTTCGTTCATGACCGTAGGTCTCTATTTCTCTTTCCTTCTTCATGGAGACGAGGTCCTTTGTGTCTTTGGTATAGTTTGGCTTCCATTTTTCGCTGGTGTAGTTCACCGCTTTTCCTTCACATCTCCCTCCTCTTTTTAAGCAAGGGTTCTCCCTAGCTTTTTACGGGTCGCGGGAGCGTAGAAGGGCCATCGAGAAGATTCTCTTTTTTCTTATCAGATCTCGAATGGTCGGACCTTAGTTGGTGTCAGGACGAGGTTCTTCCCCTATTTCTAATGTAGTCGATTTTTGCTCAGGTTAGGATGAGGTTCTCCTTCTATTCCTAATGGGCTGTGGGAGCACATATGGGCGTTGCAGGGCCTCTCCCCCATCCGATCTAAGGGTAACCGGGCCTTCGACTTTGCTCATGTTAGGCGAGGTTCTCCTCCTATCCCTAACAGGGCTGTGGGGCACATATGGCGTTGCAGGATCTCTCTCCCCATCCGGTCTAAGGGTAACCGAGCCTTCGACTTTGCTCGTGTAAGGACGAGGTTCTCCTCCTATCCCTAACAGGGCTGTGGGGGCACATATGGGCATTGCAGGGCCTCTCCCCATCCGGTCTAAGGGTAACCGGGCCTTCGACTTTACTCATGTTAGGGCGAGGTTCTCCTCCTGTCCCAAACAGGGCTGTGGGGGCACATACGGGTGTTGCGGGCCTCTCCCCCTATCTGATCTAAGGAGAATCGGGCCTTCGATTTTGCTCATGTTAGGGCGAGGTTCTCCTCCTGTCCCTAACAGGGCTGTGGGGCACATATGGGCGTTGTAGAGCCTCTCCCCCCATCCGATCTAAGGAGAATCGGGCCTTCGATTGTGTCGAGATGAGGTTCTCCTCCTATTTCCGACACGGTTTGTTTCGATTGTCCTGTCGATATAAGCTCGTGCTAAGAAAGAAGACATATGGATATAAAACTTTTTATTTAAAGTGAAGTTATCGATAATACATTCATAAATTTTTCGAGCTCCATGATCGCGGGAGGTCTGCTCCTCTGAGTTCCTTGAGGTAGTATGTTCCAGGACGGACTACCTCCTTGACTTCGTACGGGCCTTCCCAATTTGGGGCAAGCTTCCCTCGATCCTGAGGTTGCGAGACAGCGGCTCATCGAAGTACTAGGTCTCCTGCTCTAAAGACTTTATTTTTGACCCGGGAGTTGTAATAGCGGACGACTTTCTGTCTGTAGACTGCCATCCGAACTTGAGCTACCTCCCGCTTTTCTTCTAACAAGTCGAGGTTGGCTTTGAGACCCTGCAAATTGTGATGCTCATTGAATGATACAACTCGTGCTGACGGGAGTTTGAGCTCAATTGGGATAACAGCCTCCGTTCCGAAGGCTAGAGCAAAGGGGGTCTCCACCGTGGGCAGTCTTTGGGTAGTTCGGTATGCCCACAACACATGATAAAGTTCGTCTGTCTAAGTTTCCTTCGCTCTTTTGAGCCTTGTCTTGATTCCTTGCAGTAGAGTTCTATTGGTCACTTCGGCTTCGTCGTTGGCCTGAGGATGGGCTACCGATGTGAAGTTGTGGGAGATGTTTAGATTCTCACAAAATTTGGTGAACCTCACTCTCACAAATTATCGCCCATTATCAGTAATTAGGATTCTCGACAGGTCGAACCTGTAAACGATTGACTTCCAGATGAAGTCTTGCACTTTAGCTTCTGTGATTTTTACCAACGGTCGGCTTCAACCCACTTGGTGAAATAGTCAATTGCTACCAGGAGGAACTTTCTCTGCCCCGACGCCACGAAAAAAGGTCCAAGGATATCCATTCCCCATTGCGCGAACGGCCATGGGGTGCTCAAGGGTGTAAGTTCGGAGGTGGGCTATCTCTGGATGTTAGCATATCTCTGACATCGGTCACACTTTCTGACGTATTCAATGGAGTCACGATACATTGTCGGCCAGTAATACCCTTGGCGGAGCAACTTGTGGGATAAGGATCTAGCCCCCAGATGGCTTCCGCAGATTCCTTCGTGTACCTCCCACAAGGCGTAGTCAGCTTCTGAAGGCCGGAGATATTTTAAAAGGGGCAAAGAGTATGACCTCTTATACAATTTATCGTCATAAAGGATATATCGAGAGGCTTGATTTTTGAGCTTCCGAGCTTCTTTTGCATCATGAGGGAGAACCCCGTCTCTAAGATATGCTATCAGTGGGTCGATCCAACTGGGTCCATGGCCAACTTCCATCACGGTACGCGATTCTTCTGTACTTGAGCACTTCAGAACTTCAAAGAGAACTTCCTTGGACAGTTCAGCCAGAGCCAGCGTAGCCAACTTGGAGAGGAGATCTGCCCTGATATTTTTTGTTCTTGGAATCTACTTGATGTTGAAGCCACTAAAGGCGGGGACGATCTCCTTTACCTTTTCAAGATATTTGACCATGCTGTCCTCTCGTGCTTCGTAGTTTCCGCTGACTTGTCCTACTACCAATTAGGAGTCACTGTAAATTTGGAGCTGATCTACTCCCAATTCTTTGACGATCCTCAATCATGCGATCAGAGCTTCATATTTCGCTCCATTGTTCGTCGTGGGGAACTCGAAGCGCAGTGCGTACTCCACGATGATCCCCTTTGGACTGATCAAGATCAGACCCGCGCCTGCGCCCGATATGTTGGAGGATCCATCCACATAGAGGGCCCAAAAGCAATCAGGGGGGTCTGTTTCTTCTTCAGAGGAGTTCGGTCGGGACTTCAGGCCGTCAGTTTCACCTTGTTTAGGTTCGGCCTCCTCCGGGATAGTGCATTCCACTATAAAGTCTGTCAATATCTGGGCTTTTACTATCGGCCTAGGTTGATAGTTGATGTCGAATTCTGTGAGCTCGATCGCCCATTTCGCTATCCTCCCGGAAGCATCCGCTCGATGTAAAATCGCTTTAATCGGCTGGTCGGTGAGCAACGTTACGGTGTGCCCTTGAAAGTAAGGTCGGAGCCTCCGGACTACAATCAACAGGGCGTAAGTTAGTTTCTCTAATTTAGTATACCTGGTTTCGGCGTCTCTCAACCCGCGACTGATGTAGTGGATCGGCCGTTGAATTTTTGTCTCTTCCTTGACAAGAACGGCTGCGAGAGCCATAGGGGAGACCGCCAGGTACAAGAACAACTCCTCTCCAGGCTCGGGCTTCGCCAATAGTGGAGGCGAGCCGAGGTAGTTCTTTAGTTCTTCGAACGTCTGTTGACACTCAGTAGTCCAACAGAAGTTCTTCGACCACTTGAGGGTTTGGAAGAAGGGTAAGCACCGTTCGACCGACCTTGCAATGAAGTGATTTCGGACAGCCACCCTCCCTGTGAGGTGCTGAACCTCTTTTATCGATTTCGGGGCGGCCATCTCCTGGATGGCACGAATCTTCTTCGGATTGGCCTCAATTCCGCGCCCCGATACCATGAAGCCCAGGAATTTCTCCGAGGTCACTCCGAAAGCATACTTAGTTGGGTTCAGCTTCATCTTATATTACCGGAGGGCGCCGAAGGTCTCCTCGAGGTCGGCGACGTGGTTCGTTGAAGATTTGCTTTTCACGAGCATGTCATCCACATAGACCTCCATGTTGCAGCCGATCTGCTCTTTGAAGATTTTGTTCACCAGCCGCTGATAAGTCGCACCTGCATTTTTGAGGCCGAAAGGCATTACCCTGTAACAGTAAAGGCCATGGTTAGTAATGAAAGCAGTCTTTTCTTCGTCTTCTGGTGCCATTCTGATTTGATTATAGCCGGAGAATGCGTCCATGAAGGTGAGAAGCTCATGACCCGAGGTTGCATCCACCAGTTGATCGATTCTGGACAGAGGGTAGCTGTCCTTTGGGCAGGCTTTATTATACTTTTTGAAGTCTACGCACATCCTCCACTTGCCGTTTGCCATTTTAACGAGGACAACGTTGGAAATTCAGTCGGGATAATTGACTTCTCTAATGAATCCGGCCTTCAGGAGTTTATCCACTTCCTCGGCTATCACCTTTTGCCTTTCCGGCGCATGACCTCGAATTTTTTTTTTCGTCGGTTGATGTTTTGGATCAATGGCCAGATGATGTTCCATGACCTCTGCGTCAATCCCCGGCAAGTCCGTTGGAACCCAAGCGAAAACATCCGCATTCTTTTGTAGGAAATCAATGAGCTGCGTCCGCACCTCTTCCCTCAGGTTGGAGCCGATCTTCACCACATGCTCTTTATTCCCATCATTCAAAGGAATCGAAACAATATCTTCAATTGGCCCGCCCCTTTCCTCAGCGAGGTCATCGTGGGCATCCAATCCATCGACCGGACAGAGGTCAAATCGGTTGCTTCTTTGCAAGGCTATGCTGTAGCAGTGTCTCGCCAAGGCTTGATCCCCTTTGACCTCTCCAACCCCCTGACCCGTAGGAAACTTCAACTTTAAATGGTAGGTCGACATCACAGCTCGGAGGGCGTTAAGGTCGGGCCGGTCGAGTATCGCGTTATAGGCGGATGGTGCTTTTACCACTAGGAAGTCCACTCGTGCCCTGGACTGTTTCGAAAATTGACCTGCAACCACAGTCAAGGTTATCATTCCTTCCACGGGCATGGTATCACCCGTGAACCCTACCAATGGGGAGTTCACCGGCCCTAAATGATCATCCGGAATGGACATTTTTGAGAATGCATCGTAGAACAAAATGTCGGCCAAACTTCCATTGTCGATAAGAATGCGGTGCACATCGTAATTAGCTATTTTTAAAGAAACTACGACCGCATCGTTATGAGGAAATTGAACTCCCCAAGCATCCTCCTCAGTGAAGGTTATGGATTCCTCAATCCTTTGTCGCTTGGGAGTTCTGGCCAATACACCGGTTGTTCCCCGCCGGGATTCCCCTGAGATGGTGTTGGTGAAGCCGGCCGTAGGTCGATTTTCGGGCTGCTCCAGGCCGACTGCCGTCGTCGGAGGGAGAAGAGCCTGGGAATTTGGAGATGAGGCCAGGGCTTGCGGAGCTTGCTGAGATCTGACCGCAGAGGTCGTTGACCGCCTGGTAGATGCCCTTCGGGGGGGCATCAAGTGGAGATCGGACAGGCAACCGGAGGAGGAGATATCGGAGAAGATGATCGAAGGCGGTCCCGTTGAGCGCTCCTTTAAGAACAAGGGTACTGCGAAGACACAAGACCTCCTTCTAGCACCAATCCTGTTGGTGCAAAAATCCATCGGTATTAGAGAAGCTGGAGTCGAGGGAGTCGCGGTCGCCGTCGGGACCTGCAAAGAAACTCTAAACTGAAGTTGGGGGAGTCGCGGTCGCCGTCGGGACCTGTAAAGAAAGTCTAAACCGGAGTTGGGGGTGCTCCGGCAAGATCCTCCGACGCTCAAGTCAGTTCTCTACCTCAACAAGAATGGAGTGCTCGAATGAAAATTTTAGCAGAGTTTTGAGAGAGATTAGAGCTTAGAAAATAACGTATCTGGGGTCCCTTTTTTATAGGCGAAGGGTGCAACAGACCGATAGCGACGTTTGTAACCGCCAGGTAGTGGGCCGTTCAGGGCCATAAGGAGTTTGTTGCGGAGAGTAGTGGCGTCAGGGGCTGTTCAGAGCCTCGTGGAGCTTGTTGCGGGGAGTGGAGTAGTATCAGGGGCTATTCAGAGCCACGTGGAGCTTGTTGCGGGGAGTGGAGTAATGTCTGTTATTGCGACTTGCCAGAGAGTGGTGGAGCCGCGCGGAATCCGTTACAGGAAGTGGAGCAGAGTCGTGGCCATTACTGTGGCCTGTCAGGGAGTCCAGGCCTGTCGGTCGAAGCTCGATTGAGGTGTCTAGCGGAGAGAGGTAGCTCTCCGTCTGAGAGGAGCTCGGATGTTGCTGGCGAGTCTTCTACCGTTGGGTGCCTTGGGCACTAGTACTGCAGGCGAAGGTCATTTGCTGTAGAAGCTCGGTCAGGGGCTTTCTGTGGACGAAGTTCGATTTCATGCAGAATCCGACAGAAGGTCGACCGCAGTGGATGTCGAATGGTGCTGGAGAGGTTCACCTGCTGGAGGGGTCCGGCTGCTAGAGTCCGTGCGTCGTAGGAGTTCATCCGAAATCTGTCGGCTACAGAAGTTCGGTCGGAGTCCGGTTTCCGTAGAAGTCCAGATGGGGATCATTTGTCGAGGGAGCTCGGTCGAAGCCCACCTGCAATAGAAGTTCGGAAGAAATTTGTTCACAATAGAAGCTTAGATGGAGGCTTACAGTAGAAATCTGTCGCGGACCGCTCGTAGTAGAAATTCGAAGTAGACCGCTTGTTGTGGGGGCTCGGAGTCCGACCCTTGTCAGAATTCGGATGAGGCCTACCTGCAACAGGGGCTCAGGGCTGAAGTCTGGCTCCCGTAGGAGCTCAGACGAAGTCTACCTGCAGTAGGAGTTCGGGGAAGGAGTCCGGCTCCCGTAGGAGCTCGGACGAAGCCCGGAAGGCGGTCGACCGCCGTAGAAATTTGGATGGAGTCCGTCTGTCGTGGAGATCTGCTGTTGAGAAAGTTCGGCCACTGACGAACTGACGAAGTTCTGGAAGAAATTTGGATTGGAGTCGATCGAATCCTGTTGGAAAGAAAATCTGGAAGGGGTCCGGAGAACGGTTGACCCTTGTAGGAGGTCGGCCGACAGTAGAATACCGAGAGCATTTGGAGCAGCCTGATAGGCGACTGAAGAAGCTCATCGTTGGAGAAGTCCGGGAGATGCGGCAGGGGTTCGTCCGTCGGGGGAGCCCGGTCGACACTTGCGGAAGAAGCTGTGGGAGTTTATCCATCAGCAGGACTTGGGAATGTTACGGAAGCTCAATCGCTGGAGAGGTTCGAAAATATGTCGCCCAAGGTCGGACGCCGGCAATTTTTCGGGAGGGTCACTCCCGACCCGAACTTCGGCTGGGGGGATATTTTATACCCAACATAACTTATTCAGGAATCAAACATAAAAGAAATTGAATAGAACTTGAAAGCATTTGAGCAATTGTAGAGAATAAAAAATACATACTTAAAATTATATAAGGATGTTTGTACTCTCCTATAGACTGCATCTTAGCTAAGCATAGCTCGAACTGGATACTTCTTCTGGAAGATTCAGAACTCTGTCATAGCCTGAAGCGCTCTTCTTCTTCTCCACTCTCCCTATCTCTCAAATCCTAAAACAAAACCTAAAACAAATAAGGAAAAATCACTTCTGCGGCTCCCTACTGCCTCCCCCTCGTTGCCTATGGCCTCCCTTTAAAGAGAGCTTCAAACCATGTCCAAAATCCTAGCTGTGCCTCTGTTTCCACATCCCAGACGCGTCCTGTGTGAACCCACGCCCATGCTCTCTGTAAATCAGTTGGAACCACTGCTAGACCAAGCCACTCCCGCATCCGCTTTCTTGTTGCATAAAGACCCAACAGCGTCTAATCCGCAACTCAAGTCCTCTCCCAGCGCGTTTGAACCACGTCACACCAAGCCCAGTCCTGTGCGTGCCCTATTTCGGTGAAGAGCTGCTCATGACCACCCACATCCGCTCGCTAGGACCGCATGAACCCAATCCACTTGCCAACCCATCGAAGGCTGCACCCATTCACTCGCCAACCCACCTACCAAATCGCATTCATCGAACCCACTTGACGCACGCTCGAACCTGCCAAAAACCGCACCCGCGCATCATTGAACCCCCATGTGCCCTGACAAATACTGCACGGGACTATTCCCATACACCGCATATGAGCCTGGCACTCACTGATCCATGCACCGTGCCATGAGCCGCACCCTATTTCAGTGAAATGCACATGGACCATGCAGCTGATTTTTTTTTGGTGAACCGCACGTGGACCGTGCGGCTTTTTGGTCAATTATGGGCTAGTTTTTGGCCCCTTTGATCTTCATTTTGAGTCCAACTTGATTCTTTTAGGCCTGTAAATCAGGCTCTTTATGTTGGTGAGCATTTTTTCTACAAAATATAAGAAAAAACATCAATTCTTAAAAAATAAAGATCAATTAGTATCTGTTTTGATGTTTTTTTTTTATATTTATTATACTTATCAAACCTCTCGATTCGAACTTTGCTCGTTCTCGAGTAAAGAAAGGATTTAGAGTTAGATACCTTTTAGCTTAGAGTTTCAAGTTTGACCGAGTAACTTCTTTCAAAGGGCCATTGATATTCAGTAAAGCGAGAGTGAGGTATTTTATCAAGATAATAGTACTTAACCAATATGAAAATTAAGTAAAGAATATTGAACTTTTTCTAAATTATTCCTTTCTTTATCCCTAAATCATTAACTTTCATATAGACAAGTGTAGTGTTACTTCCATCTTTTATTTATTTTTTTTAATATTTTTTTAATGTTGTACTACTATTGAGCATCCTAACGTCTTAAGCTTTCTGTCTAATCCATGTAGCGAGTTTTCAACCAATGACTCTTGAACTAGATGACTTTAGAGCACTAGATATAAAATACCTTTCAGACTTACTAGCTCGAATCAAATAGGCTATGAGTTAAGACTAGCTTTATAATAGAGCTTCTTTATTCTTCACATCTTTTGATGCAAAACTCAATGCTTGCTTACACAAAGAGGCCCGATTACTTAATGTGAAGTCCTTGAAAGCTTTTTTTTATTCTGTAAAATAATTTATTTTATGAAGAAATGTATGTTATCCTACACAAGCTCAAGTAAACTCTTTTTTAATATTGATAAGAAGAATTATAAGTGCTCATAGAAAAATTATTTATATTCTAAACTTAACTCTTTATTGAGTTTTCTTAATACTTGATCCCTCGATATTTCTCAAACTCTCTGATTTATGCATCAATTTATTTATTTTTTTTAAAAATACTTAGTTCAGCTTGATTTTTGAGCGTAATCGGATGCCTAAATGCTAAATACTAACTTATTCGAGGATTTTTTAATTTTAAATTTTTTTCATTCTATTATTCTCTCCATAACTTAATCGACATTGTCTTCAATGAAAAAAAAAATAAAGGGTGCAAAAAAAGACAGAAAAAAATATATTTGACTCAATGTATTCTTGGTTCAGCATGGGTCTTGAAGCTTTGGTTCTCCCTCCAGCCTACTGTCTGTCTTAGAAAAGAAAGTAAGCAAACTAAAAAGGTAAATTAGGTGCAAAAATTGGGTTGGCTCCCAAGAGCACTAACTTTAAAGTTTTCAGCCAGACTTTTATTAAGACTACTCCTAAGAAATTGGATTGCCTCCCAATAAGTGCTAAATTTAGTATCTCCAGTCGGATGCTATGAGAGAATCCCACTTATAATTAACTTGGGTATGTCCCTCAAAGTCTCAAAGGGACAGGACCAATCAGGAGGTCTTGTCATCATGATAGTAAAATATCCATGGAATGCTCTATGATGATTAGCTCGGACTAATAGAGTGTACTGGGTAAGCATATTACGACAGAATCTAGAAATATAAAAACAAGAGATGGTATTTGCCGGATCGAGATCGGAGGTGGTGGTTTAAAAATTACTTTAATTATAGCCTGATCTATCCTAATCCCTGTCTCGGATATGATATATCTTGATATAATCTCTTTCTGATCTAAAGCCTGGTACTTTTTTAAATTAATATTAAATCCATCTCTATACATCGTTTTAGTGCTGTAGATAGATTTTGGAGGTAGTTTTCGAAAGTAGTGCCGAATATAGAGAAATCAGTCATAAAAATTAAAATCGTTATCCCTCATATCGGTAATATCCCATCCGATAGCTTCTTTATGTGCTTTTAGAACATCTACAAGTTGGACTTCCTGATTAGGGATCACTGGTAGAATATTAGTGGGTGCATCAGGAAGTGACTTTAGTTCTAGAGCAATTGGTGATTCTAATAAGAAAATATTGAGGAGCTAGGAGGTGGCTTATATTTTTCGATCCAAAATGAGATGGTTTTGGGGTAGGGTGTATTTACTAAGTTATTTACTTTTGTAATATATCTATCTACATCAAAATTATCCATCCCAAAATGAGCTAGACAGAGATTTAACGAATTCTGTGAGAACATTATTGGTGTAGCTCCCTCTATTTTATTGTTCATTTGTGGTCCTTAAGAAGTTTTAATTAATTTCATCATTTCATCAATTTATCCTCTCTTTCCGTTAAAAGAAATGGAGATTCTAGGGCACTTGGGAATGAGACCATAGGTAGGTAGGGTGATGATGGAATTGATTCATCCCACTATTCTGATTTTTTTCTATATATTTCTGTCTTAGTCAAATTATCAATGTTGATCTTTTTGGTTGTGAAGGGTTGTTCTATGATCATTTCATTCTCGAGAGTCATAATCGATTGTTTAGAAAAAATTACAAGGATATTAAAACTTCTAGCCAAGTATTGTCCCTCAGAGTCATTCTCGGGTTCACTAGGCAACTCTCTTTCCTCCTCCTTATTGAATGTGATTGCTAACTGCCTGGTTTGAATCTCTAGTGTGGTTAAGGATTGCATAAAGGAGTGAAAGATTTGATTGTTGAGTTCTATCCTATCTAATGCTTGCTGAAACCTCTCTTCAAAAGCTGGATTATAGTTAGCTGGAGAAGGTTGATATTATGGATAAGGCATATCGCAATAAGTTGCATCCACAAATGTCGGTCCTTGTGTTACCAGGATAACCATTGGTTGTGATTTCCACAAAAAATTTGATTGAGCTCCCCAGTCTAAATTATATACATTAAAATATGGGTTATTTTCTGATCTGTAGGTCACTTGGGTTTGATCTTGATGAACTTGCTCATACATAAACTCAGAAAATTAATATGCGACTAGACATTCACTCACAAAGCGAGTGGGGCTTGAACGTATTGCACAAACTTGTTGTGCTGGAAGAAAAGATGGAGAGGAAGAGTGTTTGATAGGTGTTAGATGATCTAATCTGTGAGACAACTCATCTAATCTACTGTAGAGATCTATCTTGAATTATTCTGATTATTCAAATATACAATCAAGGGTTCGAGATCAGAACAATCTTTTTTTCTTTTTTTTTAGAAGAATAAGAAGAGGGATGAGAAGAGAGAATTCTAAAGATAAGAGCCTAGAGGATCCTAGATCCAAGAGATAGGTGTAAAAAATATATTATTTTATTATCAGAGTTTTTATTTACAAACAAGTTTCACAATCAAATTAGACTTTAACTTAGGATTAGCCTAAATCTAAACAGCTCCTAACCGTACCAAAGTCACCTTTGAGCCCTCCAAGTTAGAAGTTAATCAACTATTTGATCAGATAAGTATAAGGTTGATGGGAAGCTCTTTGTACTTTCACAATGGTCCTAATTAAGTAAACATCTTCCTTCGAAATCTTATCTCTGAACCACTTTTTTAGACACTAGTTAACTGATCAACCTTAATTCGATCCAACTCTTAGGATCTCTCGTCTTAGTGAGCTCGAGATCCCTAGGGGCTAATATCTAATTGATTTTAAAAATTAGGGTTAAATTATGCAGATGTAAGAAAGTGATTTGTGGACTAAGAAAGGATGATCAAATCTTTATCTTATCTTCTATTATGGTTTGTGCCCTTAAGATTGATTATGAATATGCAGTGTAACAAACAAGATGTTCAAGAATGTTATTATATATTTTTTATTTTTGGTTATGCTATATTAGTTAAATGTTATGAGGTGTGTATTTTTTATTTTTTTTAAATTTATTTATTTATTCATTTTAATAAATAAAATTAAGAATAAAAGGTAACTACATAATTTAAATAAAAGATAAAAAATCTAATCTACTTAGAAAGCAGGGTATCACTAATTATATAAAGTAGTAAATTATTTTAAGCTGTAGAAAGTAGAAAATTTCTAAGAATATAAAGCAATAAATTACTTATGCAAAATAAGGTAACTACTTAACTATGCAAATAAAATAATCTAGCTAGAAAGCAGTAAAGCAATATAAGATAGAAATAAGCACTAAAATATTGTTATTATTTTTGTTGACTTATGCTTTGTCAATACAACTGTACCATGATCTCCAACAATGGTGTCAAAATTTGATTGTTATTGTAGGTGGTCAAAAATAAAACTAATTCACTACTATGTAGTTAGGATTAATCAAAATCGTGTCCACAAAGATCAGAGGGCTGAGATGCAATTAACTAAGCAAAAGAGAAAGTTTGGATTCTTAAAAGTTGGTAGTGTTTCGATTAAAACTAACTAACTTAAATCACATGTGAAATTGAGGAAAATAGATAATGAAAAAGACGTCTTCAGGTTTCCAGATGATCACAGACATAAATATTGGTGTTTGTTCATATCTAAGCAATTAAAATTCATAATTGATTAATAGTCTTACAAATAAATCCCTAGCATATGCTATCTTGCCGAGTACGAATCATATCCTATCAAGATCATGGCCCGTCCCACAAGTATATACTATTCAACGATTAGGTTATGCAAATCCTAATAGATTATGCAAATATGAAATCCTAGAATAGGTTATCTTTGCTGAGCATGGACCATATCCTATCAAGATCATGATCCATCCCACCTATAGGTAACTTATTCCAAAATCAAATATAAAAGAAATTGAATAGAACTTGAAAGTATTTGAGTAATTGTAGAGAATAGAAAACAAATACTTAAAATTATGTAAGTGTAAAAAAATGGATGGGGTTGCAAGCATAGATTTCAAAATGATTTTGAAACAGCGGAAGCAGATCTAAGTTAAACCCTTTAACTCTATATACAATAGATCACATCCAATTCTATCCGTAACCAGATCTAAGACATGTATATAATCTAAAAATTAAAATCAAATTTTGAGATCGAATCTCAATACCTTGCATAGGTCAAACTATACCATAGCCGATGATCATGGATTTGAACTATTCCTCAAACCGCGTACGCGTCCATTCTCCACAAATATCCACATGAAGATTTATTCTGATAAGAGGTGAGATGATCTTCCCAGGGTGCTGGCTTCTTTATAAAAATCTCCTCTTTGATGGCTGATCTGGTTCGCTCTCAGATCTCACAGACTCTTGAGAACTAAGAAGAATGGGAAGGAAGAGAAGGAGGAAGGAGGCTCGAATTTTGAGCAGAACTTTTCTCTCAAATTTTTTCTGTATTTCTCATACTCTAAGCATCCAACTTTTGGAGCCTATATATAAGAGGGAAGGGATTAGGGTTTTCTTTTGGGACACCACCTTTTTATTGCATGCCAAAAAATATGGGCATCAAAAATTATTGTCAAGAACTAAGGAGTGGTGTGAGAAATCAGATCTGATTTTTCATGCTACTCCTTTCTCAACACACATAAGGATAGGTTGGTTGGCACCACAATGCTTTCCTTTTATCCCTTGATCACTTTTCTAATAATATTTATCTTAAGATTTGAATTATATTCAAAATAGGAAGGAGATAGGGCAATGACTCATCACATGAGACTGCCCACCTTGATCTCTGTGCCCACTTTCTTTCATGCAAGAATTTCTCACACCAAAACCCCTTTTGCATGAGATATCTGGCATGGTTCCTCATGGCATGAGCAAAGGGAGAGAGTCCTATCCAGTATGGACTATAGGGTTTCCTATTTTAGTTTAAACCAAATCAAATTTGGTTTGACCCAAAGAGAGAATAGAATCTAATCAAATTAGGAATCCAATCTCCTCAATCAAATTCTAATCTAATTAGAAATTAATTGAATTCAAGTCTTGGTCAAATCAAGAATTATTCTCTCTTGCAATTAGGATAGATCCAATCAAACCCAATTTAAGTCAAAATAAATCCAATTCAATTAGACTTGATCCGAACCTCATTGCTCAATTAAATTGAATCAATTAGCAATCCAATTGCTAATTAATCCTCCTATAATTCATCAACACTTAGTAAATTTCATTATTGCAACTTTTGTTTAGGGTTAATCATCAATCATATTGATGATTATATCCTTCAAAGATTCTAATCGTTGATCAACCATCTGATCGGATAAGAATCTCTTTTGTATGTGACCCCATAGATTTCATTCTATCTGATAGTGAGATATATTATGATCTCCATCACAATATTATCGAAACTTCTTTCGATGGATTGAAATAATTTTAACTCTACCTTTTGAGGATTATCGATCATCAAGATGACACCCAATGAGTCCCATAATCCACCAGTGACACCTAGTAGTATGTAGTGGCAATCCAGTAGAATGAAAGTATGAATCCCTAGGTGTAGTTATCGTGTGATTCAGTCCTTCTATCATAAGTCTCGACTTGATGGAGGTCATAGAGAATTCGTCAAATCTCATTGTTAGTCATATACTAGATTAGCTCGATTCGAGTTCACTTGTGAATTCTGTAGAAATTTCTTTCCATATTTATACTTACTTCGGCTAAAGACTTTCTAAACTCAGTCTTGCCAATTGTATAGGACTTTTTCTTTTCTATCAAGATTGATAGATTCTATCTATGTGCATCCTACTTCTAACAGTGAACCTGAACCTATTGTAGCCAACATATACAGCAAGGATCCGAATGGCTAGGGATCAAGAGAACGTGTAGTCAAACTTAGTAGCCTCACTGTGAATAGCTGATGCACTACAGGATAAAAGACTACTCACACCACTACAGCATCGAGAAGATCACTGATGAGTGAGTAGACATCTAAGTGGTTTCTTGTATTGGTCACATTCAGTGTAAGTTATTCTTTAACAACCATCTGCACTCTCATTCCAATATCCTCATACTGCAGACTCGAGACTCATCCGTTCGAAAGAGAGATGATCTATGTATTAATCTTAAATGGATTGATCACCATCCTCCATAACGATCCTTTGATTGAGAACATTTAGAAACTAACCACTAATAATGTATATCTCAAATTCTCAATGCTTTGAGAATATACAAAATCATCTTTGTAAATTTCTAAGACAAATCATGAATATATAAATATGATTGAAATAAAATTATCTTTTATTAATAATAAAAGTTTTACAAATACAAAGATAGATCCGAGAATTACATAACGTGTCAGCCAATAATTGGCTTCTAGGGCACACTTCTAACGAACTCCCACTTGATCTAAAGCTAATTGATCATATATATAAAATCCATCTTCTCAATGTGAGTTTCGATCTTCTACTGGTGGATCCAACATGTTCTACATGGAGTTGACTCTCTGCACCTCAACGAACTTCTTTTCAAGATATTCGCATATGATGTAGAACCACCACTCTATATACTTGAATTTCTGATGAGATTTGGGCTTCTTAATGAGGGCTAAGGCACCGTTGTTGTCGTAGTATAGTGCAATGATATTCGATGGCAGCATATCCAGCTCCGCAATGAACTTTTTTAAATCAGAATGCTTTATTAGCAGCTTCAAAGATGGCGATGTACTCAACTTTCATGATCGAATTTGTAATGACCGACTACTTAGAACTCTTTCAGCTAATCGATCCTCCATTACATAGAAAAATATACCCCGATGTAGATTTTCTATCATTGATATCAGTCATGAAATCTGAATTGATGTATCCCTCCACTTTTAGCTCCAATCCTTCACCAAAGATCAAGAGTAAATCCTTAGTCCTTCTCAAGTACTTAAGGATGTTCTTTACAGCAATCCAATGCTCTTCGTCTAGATTCGCCTGATATCCGCTCATGACACTCATGACAAGAGCTATATCAAGTCATGTACATAACATGGCATATATAAGATTTTCTATTATCGAAGCATAAGAGATTTTGCTCATGCGCTGGATCTCCTCAGATATGTCAGGGCACATCTTTTTGGAGAGATGAATGCCATGTCTAAGAGACAAGAGATCTCTCTTGGAGTTTTTCATGCTCAACCTCTTCAGCACCTCCTTAATATACATATACCATGAGAGTCCTATCATTCTCTTATATCTATCCTTATAGACCTTTATACCAAGAATGTAGAAAGCTTCTCCTAAGTCTTTCATGATAAATTTTTTTGACAACCATACTTTAATCGATGTTAGCATGGGAATATCATTTTCAATTAGGAGGATGTCATCCATGTATAATACAAAGAATGTGACAGTGCTCCCACCGACTTTTTTGTACACACACAGCTCATTTTTTATGAAATCAAATATTTTGATCATATCATTAAAATGAATGTTTCAACTTCGAGCTGCTTACTTGAGTCCATATATGGATCTTTACAGCTTGTAGATCTTGTGATCACTATCACTGGATGTGAAACTCATAGGCTACTCCATATAGATATCTTCCTCCAGATATCCATTTAAGAAGATAGTTTTTACATCTATCTATCATATTTCATAATCATGAAAAGCCATAAATGTAAGCAAAGTTCGGATGGATTTCAGCATGACAACGAATGAAAAAGTTTTCTGATAGTCAATGTCTTCGTGTTGACATAATCTTTCATAACCAATCTTGTCTTATAGGTCTCTACCTTACCATCCAACTTTATTTTTTTTTTATAGATCTATTTACATTCAATAGGTACAATACTTTTAGATGGATCTACTAAGGTCTAAACATGGTTGGAATGTACAGAGTCAATTTTTGATTTCATTGCTTCCATCTATTTCTTGGAGTTAACATCTAACATCACCTCATCATAGGCCTTGAGATCATTCCTAAAGTCCCTATCTTCCATTAGGAATGCTTTCTCTAGATCCTTTGTAAGAATACCTAAGTATCTTTCAGGAGGATGGGAGATCCTACTTGATCTATGAGGTGGAAGAGGTACTACATTTATTGACTCACTATTGGATTTAGGTTCTTGAACTCGATCCTCTTCACAGACCTTCTCTTCGAGCTCAATCTTCCTTCCACTATCTCCATCTTAGATAAACTTTTTTTTCAAGAAGACGGCATGATAACTCACAATCATATTGTAATCCTTAGGAAGATAGAAGTAATATCCCATGCATTTCTTAGGATACCTGATAAAATGAGTCCTAAAAGACTTAGCCTCTAATTTATTCGCCTGCTGTCGCTTAATATGAGCCGAATATCTTCAAATCTTAAGATAATCAAGAGTTAGCTTCTTACCATGCTATAACTCATATGGTATAGTAGGAATAGATTTAGAAAAAATCCTATTCAAAAGATGAATTGCAGAAAGTAACACATGTCCTAAGAGAAATACAGGAAGATCTGTGAAGCTCATCATAGATTGGACTATATCTAATAGGGTTCGATTCTTTCTTTCAGATATTCCATTGAGCTGAGATATCCTTGAAGGTGTCCACTATAAAACTATGCCATTATCCTTGAGATAGGCTCGAAATTTTTCATTAAGGTATTCTTCTTCTCGATCTGATCAAAGAACCTTTATGAGTTTTTCGATCTATTCTCTACTTCATGTCTGAACTCTTTGAACTTATCAAAGGCTTCAAACTTATGGTGCATCAAATACACAAATCCATATCATGAGAAATCATCGATAAAGGTTATGAAGTAGATATAGCCATCCCTAGCCTGTACATCAAATGGACGGTACACATCAGTATGCACTAGGGCTAATATCTCAGTAGTCTTTTCTCCTTGTCCCATAAAAGACAATTTAGCCATTTTTTCTTGAAGAGAAAACTCACAAACTAGATAAGACTCAGAAGTCAATGACCTGATAAGTCCATCTTTCTCTAGTTTGTTGAGTCTATCCTCTTCTATATGGCCTAACCTAAGGTGCCACAGATACTTTTGGCTAATCCTATCTCCAAGTCTCTTAGACCCTACGGCATTCACAGTTTACTTGTTAATATTAACACTCACA
This sequence comes from Elaeis guineensis, assembly GCF_000442705.2. NCBI lineage: Eukaryota > Viridiplantae > Streptophyta > Magnoliopsida > Arecales > Arecaceae > Elaeis > Elaeis guineensis. Next base: position 26,857,367 of record NC_025995.2, on the reverse strand, counting down.
TCCACATACAAATGATAAAGACCATCAATCAAGAAAGCATGTGCAATAACTTTATTTCCAAAATAAATTGTATACATATTTTTATTGAAAAGAAAATTATATTAATCATGTACCAATATAGATACAAAAATTAAATTTTTACTGACTACAGATACAAAATAGCAGTCTTTCAAAATTAAACAAATTCCTACTGGTAATCATAGAGGGTAGGTTTCGATGGCCATAGCAGCAACTCTTGCTCCATTACTGATCCAGAGAGTGATCTAGCATTCCCTCAGCCCTCTAACTTCTTTCAGACCCTGCATAGAAGTGCATAAGTAAATACTTGAACCAGAATCTAGAACCCAACTAGAAGAAGAGAAAACTGTTAGATTAGTTTCAATTACGAGTAAATCAGACATACCTTCAGAAGGTCCATTCTTCTTCCTGTTCTTCACGGTCATCAAGTAGGTCGACAATTTCTTCTCCAGTGACCTTCGACATTATAATTGAAATATTTTTTTTTATCGTCGGTCTTCTTTGAAACTTTCTTCTTGAGCTTGATCTCATTCTTTTACTTCTTCGCAGGCTTCTTCTTCTTCTTGAAAGAAGATTTTCTCTTGGAGGAAGCCCACTCCATAGTCATAACCGTATCTCTTGAACCTTTCAAGGTATCCTTAGCAGTCACCAACATGTTCAGTAATTTAGGCAAAGTGCTATCAATCTTATTTATATGGTAGTTCATAATGAACAATCCAAATGAATCAGAAAGAGACTGGAGGATCAAATCCACCTGTAATTCCTTGTCCATCATCATCTCGAGCTTCTGAAGCTCTTTGATGTCCTTGATCATTATCAAACAATGATCATTGATGGACTGCTTATCATGTATCTTTGCTATGAAAAGTCTACAAAAAATCTCAAAATGAGCTGTGGGACTTTGCTCACCCTACAACTCTTGTAGGTGAGTTAGTATGTCCCTGACAGTTTGCATGTCTTCATGCTGGTGCTGAAGATCATTTGATAAGAATACAAGAATATAGTACTTCTTCCTATTATCTTCATCCATCCACTTCTCAAGTGCAGCTCGTTGATCAGTGGATGGCTGAGATGGCAACATAGGTGCATCTTGGTCTAGGATATTGGTTAACTTTTTAGAACTTAGAATGATTCTCAAGTTTTTGAGCCAGTCTTTGTAGTTTGTCCCGATCAACCTATTTGTGTCAAGGATATAGGCTAAAAAATTTGAACTCGATATGGTTATCTGCAGAGAAAATAGTTTTTAATTAGATATTTGTACTTGTTAAATATTTATTCTAGAAATTTAAAAAATAAACAAGGCTCCCACTATTTTTTCGAATCTCCATACTCCTCGAGTGGAGAAATGAAAATCTATATGCGATTGATTTTTAGTAGGTACTATAGTTTCATTGATCTATACACACCTCACCTAATAGTTATTGGTGAGCACAGACCAATGAATGGAATACACCTTATCCATTACTTCATTAAGCAAGATGTAGCAGATTCGATCTCTAAGTCATGTGGCTTCACCTAATAGTTATTGGCACATTTCTTAGTTAAGTCAGACCCACCATTCACCAGCAGATATAAAGCCGTCATCGGATTCCTCACTTAATAGTTATTGAGCCCAACTTCATTTTTGTCCTGAGATATCTAATGTCAATAGAGTAGTTATACCTTTTCGATGCAACCAAACTACTGTAATCAGTCGAGAATGATCAACATCAGGAAGGCACCCGCATCCCTACAACGATGGAAGACTGCTAGACTTAATATTTAGTGAGAAGATTTAGGTTCAGATCTCTTTTAAGTCAGTAGATTTGATATCTAACTGATCAAATTTAGGTCAGTACAATCACATATCTGACCAACCTAGTTGGCATGGATGAATTCGAGTCAACAAGTAATCTAATACAAAATATAATCTCTTAAAATGACCAGATAAGTTAATATGAGTGGGGATCTCCCAATTGCTTTTCTTAGATACTAACGAATTGATCAAATCAGACAACGAAACTAATTAAATAACCACCATTTAGGTACTTGCCGTAGACATCAAATTAATCGATTTGAATCGATCAAGTTAATCTATTGACTCGAGCCCAAACCACCAAGCCAAATTCAATCTTAAGTCAATCAATTCATATCAAAATATGAATCGATACGATCAACTATAACTAAACTCGACTTTGAATCCTTTTGACTTAATCTTAACTAACCATTGATTAGGTTCAATCAACTACTCAAAATCAACCATGGGTTCTAGCCTAATCTAATCACTTGACCTTAATTGTAATTTGATCATTAGACCTAATTTGTTCAATCTATACCCACATGGAATAACATAATTTTCAGATTCTAAAAATATTTTTTAGATTATGTTTCATTGTATTTATTAGTGCCTTATGATCTTGAAACAGTTTTAGATCTAAATCTAATACCATATATCACATATATTAAATTTTAGATCTAAACTACAAATATATATCACATATATATTAATTTTTAGATCTAAAATTAAAATTGCACATATCAAATATATGTATAACTAGATTTAAAATAATAATTAAAATATATTAAAAATATTTTTTAAAAATTGATTCGCATCAAATTAGGATAATTTTTTTAATATAGAGGGTAAATCCTATATTATGACAACCTTATACTAGTCCGATGTGAACATTTAATCATTCTAATTTCAGATCTTATATGAATAAAGACATATCATATACATTTATTTTTAGATCTAAAAGATTAATTTAAATATTTAAAAAATAATTTTAAAAATCAATCAATCTTGTGCTAAGATAATCTTTACAATATAGGGGGTTAACCCTATATCAGGATAATCTTATACCAGCACACGATTGATTTTAAATCATTCAAACTTTTAGATCTAAACAAAAATCAGATTATACATGTCATGAAAAATATGTGGCTCGATACCATTGTAAGAAAATGGATAGGATTGCATGCATAGATTTTAAAATAATTTTGAAATAGCAGAAGCAGATTTAGGTTAAATCTTTTAACCCCACATGTAATAGATAATATCTAATTATCCGTGCTCAGATCTAAGACATGCATATAATCTAAAAATTAAAATCAAATTTTGAGATCAGATCTCAATACCTTGCGTAGGTCGAACTATACCATAGCTAATGATCATGGATCTGAACGATTTCTCTAGCCACGCACGTGTCCGACCTCCACAGGTATCCACATGAGGAGTCATTTTGATCAGAGGTGAGATGATCTTCTCAGGATGCAAGCTTTCTTGCAAAGATCTTCTCTTTGATGGCTGATCTGATTCTCTCTCAGATCTCATGGACTCTCTTGAGAACTAAGAAGAACAGAGAGAAAGAAAAGGAGGAAGGAGGCTCGAATTTTGAGCAGAATTTTTTTTCAAATTTTTTCTCCATTTCTCATACTCTAGGCATTCAACTTTTGGAGCCTATTTATAAGAGGGAAGCAATTAGGGTTTTCTTTTAGGATGCCACCTTTTTATTGCACGTCAAAAAATATGGGCGACCAAAAATTATCGCCAAGAACTAAAGAGCGGTGTGAGAAATCAGATCTGATTTCTCACACTGCTCCTTTCTCAATGCACTTAAGGATAGGTTGGTTGGTGCCACAATGCTTTCCTTTTATCCCTTGATCTCTTTCCTAATAATATTTATCTCAAGATTTGAATCATATTCAAACTAGGAAGGAGATAAGGCAATGACTTATCATATGAGACCGCCCACCCTTATCTCTGCGCCCACTTTCTTTCGTGCAAGAATTCCTCATGCCAAAATCATTTTTGCATGAGATATCTGGCATGTTTCCTCATGGCATGAGCAAGGGAAGAGAGTGCCATCCAGTTTAGACTCTAGGGTTTCCTATTTTTGGTTTAAACCAAATCAGATTTAGTTTGACCTAAAGAGAGAATGGAAACCAATCAAATTAGGAATCCAATTTTCTCAATCAAATCTTAATCTAATTAGAAATTAACTGAATCCAAATCTTGATCAAATTAAAAAATATTCTCCCTCGTAATTAAGCTGGATCCAATCAAATCCAATTTAAGTCAAAATGAATCCAATTCAATTAGACTTAATCCGAACCTCATTGCTCAATCAAATTGAGCTAATTAATAATTCAATTGCTAATTAATTTTCCTATAATTCACTAACGCTTAGTAAATTTTATTATTGTAACTTTTGCTTAAAATTAATCATCAATCATATTGATGATTATATCCTTCAATGATTCATAATCGTTGATCAACCATCTGATCAGACAAAAACTTTTTTTGTATGTGACCCCGTAGGTTCCATTCTGTCTGGTAGTGAGATATATTATGATCTTCATCATAATATCATTGAAACTCCTTTTGATGGATTAAAATAATTCTAACTCTATCCTTTGAGAATGATCGATCATTAAGATGACATCCGATGAGGTTTATAATCCACCAGTGACACCTAGTAGTATGTAATGACAATCTAATAGAATGAAAGTATGAATCTCTAGGTGCAGTTATCATGTGATTTAGTCCTTCTATCGTAAGTTTTAACTTGACAGAGGTCATGGAGAACTTGTCAAATTTCATCATCGTCATATGCCAGATTGGCTCAACTCGAGTTCATTTGTGAATCCTGTGAAAACTCCTTTCCACATTCACACTTGCTTCGATCAAAGATTTTCTGAACTCAATCTTACGAATTACATAGAACTTCTCATTTTCTATCAAAATCGATAAAATTCATTAGATGCATCATATTCTTAACAGCAATCTGAACCTACTGTAGCTAACATACACAGCAAAAATCTGAATAACTAGAGATCAAGAAATGTGCAGTCAAACTCAGTAGCCTCACTGCGAATAGCCGATATACTATAAGTTAAAAAATTACTTACACCACTGTAGAATCAAGATGACCACTGATGAGTGAGTAGACATCCAAATAGTTTCTCGTGTTGATCACGTTTAGTGCAAGTTATTTCCTAACAACCACCTATACTCTCATCCCAGTATCCCTACACTGCAGACTCGAGACTCATTTATTCGAAAGGAAGGTGATCCGTGCACCTATTTCAAATAGATTGATCATTGTCCTCCATGACGATCTTCTGATCAGGAGTATTTAGAAATAAACCACTAATAATATATGTCTCAAATTTTCAACGCCTTGAAAATATACAAAATCATCTTTATTAATTTTTAGAATAAATTATGGATATATAAACATGATTGGAATAAAATTATTCTTTATTAATAATAAAAATTTTACAAGTACAAAGATAGATTCTGAAATTACATAATGTGTCAGTCAACAATTGACTTCTAGAACGCATTTCTAACAGTAAGGACATTTGTACTTTCCTACAGACTACACCTTTTTTTTTTGCCCAACCAAGAGGTTAAGAAATTGATAGTGACCTAATGATCCAATCTATCTATCAAGGAATCAAAAGGGAGCAAGATAGAAAAAGAAGAACAAAGAGAAGAAAAAGGAAATGATCAATTTATGTGCAAAAAGGATCTTATCTTTCAACTTTTGCGCTCTATTTTTTCGGTCCTTAACCCTCTCGATTATGTGGCAATGGTTGTTATGCTCTGTGTGGTAGTGAAGGTTGGTTAGGATTTTGGAATATATTTTTATATATAATACTTTAAATTGGCTTAATAATTTGGCAAACAATTAAAATACAAATGGATTTTATAGCTAACTTGTTAATATAGTGGTCAGATGTCCTTGAGGTTTGAAGTCAAGTCCCCTCATTTGTCCATTATATATATATTTTTATAAAATTTTTTAAAATATATGTATATATATTATGCATAATCAGGTTTGGGTAACGGGTATCAGAGGGTTCAATGCCAAGTCCATTCCAAACCCTAATGGGTTTTGATTTTAAATATCAAACCCTTTCTAAACTATATAGATTTTACTAAGATCTAGAATCAGTACGATACCGCAAAAAAAATCCCACCCAACAACGATGCTTAGATGAAATATAATCTTGTGGGTTTAGATTGAGATTTCTTTATTCTACTTATTCTTCCCTTTTAATTTTATTTTGTGTAGAGTAAAAATCCTAATCAAATGTATCAACTTCATTTAAACAATATTGCCCCAATATCCTTAGATATATCAATTTACATTGGTTGATAAAGATACAAAGTAATATGTGACTATGTTATGTGAGTGGGTGCTCCATTTTAACAAAAACAAATATCTTAATTGAGATAAAAACTGTTGCCTTTTATGTAATTAAAGTTTACTTGTGGTCCTACATTAAGTAGCTAATAATAGCTACAACATTCAAATTAAGCATTAGGTGTCTTTATTTGAAAAAAATTCATGCTCATGTGATTAACAAGCGTGCATAATGAGTGATCTGTATATATTTGGTTAGCAACCAATTATGCATCATTACACTGGCACTATATCTGCTCAATGGGCAGGTTGGGCTTACCTCAAGGTACTATATCATTTGGCTAAGCCTGGGTCTAACTTGGTTCTTCCTTAAAGCCTACTTTCTAAGCTCAAGCCTGCTACTTATTGAGATTTAGGCATTTAGGTCAAACCCTTGGGCTTTCTCTTGTTTTTTCTTTTTTTTGCTCATTGGCTTGGCCTCAAGCTCTTGGGGAATCCATTGCATGAGATCTCTAGCTTGGAGAAAACATATCTATAACAATCACAAGCTTGCAAGTCGCTCTATAAAGCTAGTTTCAAATCATTCAAAAGGGTAATACTATCTCAGATTATTTATAATATATTAAAATAATTGTAAATTCCTTGACAACTATTCAAGATCCAATGTTGGAGCAACTTGGGTGAGGACCTAGTGCTAGCCATGGGGTTGGAATGGGAGGCTTTTGACCTTGGCAAAGAGTATAATGGCTTGGCGAATGCCACTATTGTCATTGATAGCATGATAGTCATGGCCAAAGAGGACGTCACTTGGGCAAAGCATGGCATATGCCATGTTGATATCAATCCAACTGAATTAGAAGTCATGGCCAGTGTCAATATCATTGAGATTCACAGCAACACCTAAATCAAAGAGGCTAATAAGGATGGAGATAGTGGAGAAGGGGATGGGGATGACATGGTTGGCCTTCATGGCAGTGACCATGGGGAGCATGAACTAGGGGAGGGGGAGAGTGTTGGTATTGATGGGAGAAGAAATATTATGGGTGAAGTGGCAATGAAGCCCGACAAACCATAGAAGTTATCGAGGCAGAGGATGGGGAGGGAAGGGAGAGGTTGTTGGAGAGTGCGAGGAGGAGGAGGTAGAGCAGAAGCTAAGGATGTAGCTGAGAGAGAAGAGGAGGAAGGAGATGTCTCTCAACCATTATTTTGAAAGTAAGGTACACTATGTTAGTATTAGAGATCGGAATGGTCAGTCGATGGTGTTAGTATTAGAGATCGGAATGCCCTTATATTGTTCCATACAGAGCTCAAACTGATACAAAGAGATGGCAAAGAGAGAACTGGAGAGAAAAGGAAAGGAAGAGAGCCTTCGGAGGTGGTTGGAGGGTAGTCAAAATCACTGCATTGCCATCGTGCTTGGTGGATACCAGGGAGGGCAAAGGAGGAAAGAAGAAGGAGAGGGAGAGAAGATGATCGGAGGCCTCCAGAGGGATGACGAGGCTGCCATCAAGGTCAGTGAAGACCGAAAGAGGGGCTTCACCCTCTTTCTGATTGAAACAAAGGCTTTGATCCTTGTTTGTCTTTTTTTGGGATTTATCGAATGAAGTCGGCAATTATTTCACCGACTTCATTAATTTTTTTAAAAAATTTTGATTAAAGTCAACATAAAAAAATAATAAAATTAGAATTATTGACTTCAACTGAAAATCCTAAGAAAAAAATAATGAAGTCGGCAACCATGTTGCCAACTTCATCTAGTGAATCCTATAAAAAAGTGAAATAGGGGCTGAAGCCCCTATTCAATTGAGAGGAGGGTGGAGCCCTCCTTAGAGGCCCTCATCGGCCTCCTCTCCATCTCCTTCTTTCTCCTTGCTCTCCTCCGGTTCCATCGAGCTTGACAGCAGCGCAAGGAGCTAAGTAGCAATGCAATATGTTGGATGTATGATCAGAAAAGTCAATTGTTGGCTGACACATTATATTAATTCTAAGACATATTTTTATGCCTGATTTGTTGAAATTAATAAAATAAATAATTATTTTTAATCTAGAGTAATGTGTCCTAGAATCGTCTATTCTCAAGAGTTGAGAATTTAAGACATGTGTCATTATAGATTAACTCTTGAATTGCTTCTGATTGTTGAATCATCATGAGGATGGTGATTGATCCGTCAAGATCGGTGCATGGATCACTTTTTTTTTGGATATACGAGTTCTGAGTCTACAGTGTAGAGACACTAGAGTAGAGTGTAGATGGTTGTTAGAGAACAACGATACTGAACATGATCAAGAATGAGAAGTCACTTGGATATCTACTTACTCGTCAGTGACTATATCGATGCTGTAGTTGTGTGAGTAGTTCTTTGATCTACGGTGCTTCGATTGCTCATAGTGGGGTTGCTGTAGTTTAACAATATATAAATATGGTCTCTAGTCATTCAGATCCTTGCGATGTTCGTTGGCTGCAGTAGGTTCACTATAAGAATAGGGTGTGCACTTATGGAGGATCTATTGGTCTTAGTAGTTGAAGAGTAATCCTATGTGACTTAAGAGGTTGAGACCTTAAGTCTGTGGCCACAGCAGCATAATAATAAAAAGAAAATTTCATTAGATTTATGATTGGACACAAGCTTATCAAGTCTTGCATATGACGGATACTTAGGATTTGATGAGTTTTCATAACCTGCATCATATCGGGACTCTTGATAGAAGAACTCGATTACATGGTAACTACATCTAGGGGTTCAATTTTTTTTGTTCTACTGGATTACCACTACATATTGTTAAGCATCACTGATGGATAGTAAGAACTCATTGGGATCATTTTCGGATCAACAATCCTTATTGAGTTGAGTTAGAATTGTTCCAGTCCATCGAAAGGAGTTTCGATGATACTGTGATGGACATCACGATATATCTCATTATCAGATAGAATAGAATCTAAGGGATCACATATAAAAGGAGCATAACTTGATCAATAGCTTGGATTATAATCAAATTATTAATTGGATTGATGATTTGAATCAATTTGTAAGTGTTATAAATTTCAAAACTGCTAATTATATAAGGGTTATATATTTAGTAATTGCTAATTGTTAGCAAAGAAACTTAATTGCAAGTGTTGCAATATAATTAGACTTAATTAAATTATAGATCAAGTCTTAATTAATTTAAATTAAATTAAATTAAATTAAATTTGACTTAATTTAAGGCTAATTGGGTTTAATTATCAAAGTAGGACTAAGATTTCAATCCTGATTAGGTTAGGATTAATAGCCTTTTTGAATTTGATTCAAATCGGATTCAAATTAGATTCGAATTGAATCCAATTAAAATAGATTGTTTGAGCCTAAGTTCACTGAGTTTCTCTCTCTAATTTGGCTGACTAAGAGGGAGAGGGGCACTGATCTTTATGCCCCCTTTCTTTTTGCATGCGTGAAAGAATGAGGAGGCACAAGTTGGCGCCTCCCCTCTTTGTTGGGACTCTATCTTAATATGGTTTAATCCTAATTAAATCTTGGTTTGAATTTGAATTAGTTAAGAATTAAATCTTATCAAGTTTAGGCATGAAAAGTGGTTTTTGTGCGACAAAAAGTAAAAAGGAATTGGGGCATGTGTGAAGGAGTAGCGTGAGTCTTCTTGCCGCATGAAAATTCTCCACGCCCCCTTCTCCCTTCCCTTTTTTCTTTCTCTTGATGCCCCACTTCCTTCTCAGATTAGATTAGAGAGAGAGAAAGAGAAGAAGAATAGTTCTTCATCTCTTCTTAGCATCCTGAAGAGATCCCGTCAGATCTACGTAAAGAGTTCATGCTACAGTGTTCTTCTTCGAGTTCTAAAAGAAGATCTAAATCCAAGTCAAGGAGTGAGGCCTGCAAGATGCTAGCACTTCGATCACTTCGGTGCTTCGATCAGACCATCATGTGTGGATGTCAGTAGAGGTCAGATACTTGAGTGGCTACGACAGAAATTTCGAGCATCCGACGGATCCGATCCGAGTGAGAAGAAAGGACAGCAATTAAGATAATCATTCTTCTTTTCTTATTTATTTTTAGATCTGATCTAAAATATTTATTTCATAGCATGCTTAGAAAGATCCCTAGATGATTGAAAGATTAGATCTAAACATGATTAAAATTAAAATACTTTTAATTTTATCTTTTCGCTGTGTATTTTTATGAGATAAAAAAATCTGCATGCTAATCACCTAGAAATCAATAGTGATATCAGAGCCACGATTTCTAATATATATAAAATAAATTTCAGATCTGATTTTCTTTTAGATCTGAAAGTAAAATTAATAAAAATCAACTTTATGTTAAATTAAGATTATCTTGGTATAAGGTTTACCCCTTATACTGCAAAGACTATCCTAGCACAAGATTGATTGATTTTAAAAATAATTTTTGAAATAAGTTAATCAATAAATTTTAGATCTGAAAATTGATATATGAGATATATCATATTCGTTATTAGATTTGAAATTAAAATGATTAAGATTCGCATCGGATAGATATAAGATTATCCTGGTACAAAGTTTACCTTTTATACTGTAAAGATTGTTCTAGTACAACACAAATAAGATTTTTGAAAAGTATTTTCAAATTATTTTAGTCATTAATTTAGATATGATTTGTAGGTATGTGATATATACTTCGTTAGTTTTAGATCTAATTTTTCATATATGTGATATGTGATAGTTAATTTTTAGATCCAAAAAAACTATATATGTGATATATGACATTAGGTTTAGATCTAAAATTGTTTCAAGATCATATGCTATTAATTCATGCACTATAACATAATCTAAAAATCATTTTTAGAATCTGATTTTTAAGTTAAGCATGAGGGTATGGGTAGAACAATTAGGTCTAATGATTGGATTATAATTAAGATTTTTTATTAGATCAAGCTAGAACCCTTGTCGATTTTGAGCAGTTGATCGAACCTAATTAATAGTTGATTAGGATTAGGTCAAAGGGGCTCAACATCGAGTTTAGTTATAGTTGGTCATATTGATTCATATTTGATGTGAGTTGATTAACTCAAGACCTAATTTGGCTTAGTGAATTGAGTCCGAGTAGCTAGACTGATCCATTTAATTCTAATTGACTAATTGATGTCTAAGATAAATCTTGATCGATGGTTTTTAATTGAGAGAATGCTTACCTGACTATTCTGATGGTGTCTAAAGTAAGCATCGGCTATCCTTCCATCGATCTCACTTATCTGGCCAATCTAGTCGATTAAGTTTTGAATAAGGTTGTTTAGTCATTTATGTTCACCCATGTCGACTAGGATCGTCAGATATGAGATTGTGCCAACCTGAACCTGATCAGTAAGATATGAGATTATGCTGACCTAAATCAGGCTAATCAGACAATATGCTAACATAAATTAGGTTAGTCAGACATGAGATTATGTTGACCTAAATCTGATTAATCAGACATGAGATATACTGACATAAACTAGATAAGTCTGACATGAGATTGTGCTGATCTAAATCGAATTAGTCAGACATGAGATGTGCTAACTTGAACCAGATCTGTCATTTACATGAGATGTATGTGACCATGTAGAAGAGACCTAAATCAAATCTTTTCATATATATTAAGTCTAGCGATCTTCTACTGTTGTAGGAGTGCTGGTGTCCTTCTGGTATTGATTGTTCTCGGCTGGTTACAGTGATTCAGTTATATCGAAAAGACATAACCACCTTATTAGCATGAGATGTTGCTAGGTAAAGATGGGTTTGGACCCATAATCGAGCATGGTGAGGGACCCAATGATCGTTTTGCTTATGCATTGAACGATGGGTCAGACTTAACTAGGGATTGGGCCAATAAACAGGCAAGTTGAGGCTTCATGACTTAGAGACCAATCGCTGTATCATGCTTGAGAAGCATTGGATAATAATTATCCACTCATGGTATAGTATGGCTGAATAATTGGGCACAGTGAGGTGCACGCATATCGATGGGACCGTAGTATCCACTAAGAACCTTAATCACGTAGAGATTTTTGCATCTTCATGAAGGAGTGTGAGAGATCCAAAAAAATAGTGAGAGATTTTATTTATTTCTTAAAATCTTTAAAATAAATAGTGATTAAGTACAAACATCTAATTAGAATTTTTTTTCTCTTCAATTCATAACTCAGCTTCAAATCCCTTAGCCCGAATTGTAGGGTTCAACCGATTAACCGAAATGAACTACAAACAACTGGCTTAGAAATTTTAGAATAGTTTTGAACTTAGAAAAGGCTAAGATATGTTCTAGACCAGGATTCTCCTGTGTTACCAAACCATCTAACCATTAAAATGTTTAGCGCTTGATAAATGGACGGAGAACAGCAATTAGGTTAGGTGCTATATCTTGGCCTCAAGGTCCAATATGAGGACATCAAGACTTCAGAGCTATGATAACTCATCCGTAAGAGTTGTATGGTGAGCAGAGCCAGACTGTGCTTGGGCAGTCTGTCTATGATTATTGTTTGTCAATGATTAACGACCTGAAAGAGCTTGAGAAGCTCGAGATAACCATACATAAGGAGCTGCAAGAACATTTGATGCAGTAGTTCCTTGATAGTTTATTTAGTCAGTTTATTGTAAACTATCATATAACAAGATTGGTAGCACATTACAGAAATTGCTGAGCATGTTGGTGATCACTTAGGGGACCTAGAAAAGTTCAAGGGGCTATATTCTTGCTGTAGAATGACATCTAATTCTAAGAGAAAGTCTGTTGGAACAAGAGGTCTATGGGAAAATGAGCCAAAGAAGAATTTTCTCAAGGAGAAGGTGTCAAGTAAGGAAAAGTATTTTCACTACAGTGCTGACGGTCACTCAGAAAAAAATTATCCTTCTACCTAGATAGCCTAAAGAAAAAAGATGAAACATCTTGTGAAGGTATGTTAGATCAGTTTATTTGCATACTGATATATTTGGATAAATAATGAGTACCATAGGATCTGAGAGATCTAGGGATGAGATAAACCATAAGTATAGGTAGTACCTCAGGTTACGTCATTTTAGAGAGAACAGGATATACAAACTAAAAAATGGATCGTTTCTTAGGCTCAGTGAATTTTGAGTGATACCTAGTTTGTGGATTTTGCTTTCAAGAAAAAATGATCAAATTACCCTTTGTGGGATATGGAGAGAGGACCACAGACATATTTACCCTGGAACACACTGAGATGTGTGGTTTATTTGATGTGTAGGTTAGGGATGATAATTTCTACTCCATTACTTTTATCGATGATTATTCATGATATGGGATATAAGTTTGATGTCTGTAAAAAGTTCAAAAAATTCAAACATAAAGTAAAAAATAAATTCAAAAATTTCTTAAGGTTCTTCGATTGGATCGAAGAGATGAATACCTTAGTGGGAATTTCAAAATTATCTTATGCAAATGGCATAGTCTCATATTAGACTCCTTCAAGTACTAATTGGGTATGGATATAGGAGGAATTAGACTCTATTAGATATGGTCCAGTCCATGATGATGTTTACTCAGTCACCAATACTTATTTCTTTAGGGACATACTTTAATTTATTGAATAGAGTTCTCTCCAAATTTGTTCCTACGACACCATATGAGATATGGCATCGTAAGAAACTGAATCTTGATCATCTCAAGATTTAGGATTGTCAGTCCATGTCAAAAAATAACAGTGACTAGGTCTATAAAAGCTCATTTTATAAGATATCCTAAAGAGTTGTTAGGATACTAATTATACTTTCCAACAAATCACAATGTGATTGTGATCTATCATACCATATTCTTAAAAAATAGTTTATCCAAGAGTGATAGTGGAAGAAAATTGAGCTCGAGGAGAAAGTTTTTGAAGAGTAATGAGCTGAAGATCTGGCTGAACCCATTCAATCTAAGCCAGTTAGTGTAGGACCTCTTCAACCTCATAGATTAAGTAGGATTTTTCATTCTCTTGAAAGATACTTAAAGTATTCTGACAAAGGAAGTAGAAAAAATATTCCTATGGCAAATAGAGAATATGGAGATGATCCCAAAATATATAATGAGGTGATGTTAGACATCAATTCCGAGAGATGGATGGAAGCAATAAAGTCAAAGGTTGACTTGATGTATTCCAGCCAAGTCTGACCTTAGTAGATCCACCAAAAGGTATAGTACCTATTGCATGCTTAAGGATCTATAAAAGGAAGATAGATTCGGATGAATAGATAGAAACCTATAAGCGAGGCTTATGGAAAAAAATTATAGTCAATACGAAAGTATTGACTATCAGAAGATTTTTTATCTATAGTCATGCTAAAATCTATCAGACACTACTTGATTTTATGGCATACCATGATTATGAATCTGACAATGGATGTGAAAATTGCCTCCCTGAATGGATATCTTATGAAAGATATCTATATGGGACAGCCTTTTGGGGTTCACTTTCAGTGATGGAGATCATAAAATAAGCAAGCTGCAAGAGACTGAAACAAGCATCTCGGAGTTGAAATATTCGATGTGATCAAATTATTTGATTTCATTAGAAATGAGAAGAGCCATGTGTTTATAAGAGGGTCAGTGGGATGATGAGATTCTCCTAATTAAAAAAGAAGTTTTCATGCTAATTTCGGTTAAAATATGATTGTCTAAGAAATTCTTTATGAAAAAACTTGGAAAGCATCCTATGTCTTTAGGATAAAGGTCTGTAGAGACAAATCTGAAAGGATGCTAGGTCTTTCATAGAAAAAATATATAAAGAAGGTGCTGAAGAGGTTCAGCATGGAAACTCTAAAAAGAAGATTTTTACCCCTTAGGCAAGGTATATATCTTTCCAAAAAGATGGGTCCAAACACATCTGAGGAGATTTAACTCATGAGCTGGATTTCTTATGCTTCGACTATAGGGAGCCTCATGAATGCTATACTATGTACTCGACTTGATATACTTTTACTGTGAGTGTCACAAGCAGATATTAGTCGAATCTAGGTGTATGACATCGGATAGTTGTGAAGAACATATTTAAGTATGTGAGAAGTACTAAGGATTTGTTTTTGATTTTAGAGGAGAATTTGAGTTGCGGAGTTTAAAGATCTACAGACTTAGATTTTGCATCTGACACTGATGGTAAAGAGTCTACATCAGGATGTGTGCAATATGAGAATTGATAAATTGAAAGAGTTCAAAGTAACCAATCACTGTAGGTCCTATGGAAGTTTAGTTAGTCATCATTTCCAAAGGTGCTAGATAAGGTCTTCTCATCCAAGTAACCATGTTGCAATTTGATGTCATGAGATATTCTCATAGTGACAATATTAGCACTATAGCCTTTAGCACTTAGCTAATGGAGCCTGGGTCTCACCAAAATACCAAGCATATAGAAAGGTGACTTTAGATAATACATGACTACCTCGACATAAAAGATGTCAAGATGAAAAAAAGTAGACCTTATGGATAATATGGTGGACCTACTGACTAAACCATTTAGCCAGCTAAAGACTAAAGTCTATTTTGAGAAGATGGGACTTAGGTTTGCGGGTAATTAGCTTTAGATCAAGTGGAAGATTGTTGAATGTATGATCTGAAAAGTCAATTATTGACTGACATATTATATTAATTTCAGAATATATTTTTATACTTGATTTACTAAAATTAATAAAATAGATAATTATTTTCATTCTAGAGTAATATGTTCTAGAATCGTCTAAGAAGTTAATGGTTAATGACACGTATTTTCAAGAATTGAGAATTTGAGATATGCGTCATTATAAATTAACTCCTGAATTGCTTTCAATCATTGAATCATCATGAAAATGATAATTGATCCGTCAAGATCGGTGTATGGATTACTTTTTTTTTGGATAGATAAGTCTCAAATCTACAGTGTAGGAATATTGGAGTGAGAGTGCAGGTGGTTGTTAGAGAATAATGGTACTGAGCGTGATCAAGAATGAGAAGCACTTGGATGTCTACTCATCCGTCAGTGATTATCTCGATGCTGTAGTTGTGTGAGTAGTTCTTTGACCTACGGTACCTCGACTGCTTACAATGAGGTTACTATAGTTTGACAACATATAAACATGGTTTCTAGCCATTTAGATCTTTATAGTGTTCGTTGACTGAAGTAGATTTGCTGTAGGAGTAGGATGTGTACTTATAAAGGATCTATCGACCTTAGTAGTTGAGGAGTAGTCCTATGTGACCTAAGAGGCTGAGTCCTTAGTCTATGGCCACAGGCAGCGTGATAATAAAAAGAAGTTTCTATGGGATTCATAATTGGACTCAAGCTAATTAAGTCTTGTATATGACGAATGCTTAGTGTTTGATGAGTTTTCATGATCTACATCCTGTCGGAACTCTCAATAGAAGAATTCGATTACATGGTAACTACACCTATGGGTTCAGATTTTTTTATTCTACTAGATTACTATTACATACTGCTAGACATTACTGGTGGATTGTGAGAACTCACTAGGATCATTTTCAGATCAACGATCCTTGTTGGATTTGAGTTGGAATCGTTCTAGCCCATCGAAAAGAGTTTCGATGATACTATGATGGAGATCACGGTATGTCTCACTACCAGACATAATAGAACTTGAGGAGTCACACACAAAAAGAGCATGATCTGATTAATAGCTTGGATTATAATCAAATTATCAATTAGATTGATAATTTGAATAAATTTATAAGAGTTACAAATTTAAAAACTACTAATTATATAAGGATTACATATTTAGTAACTATTAATTGTTAGTAAAGAGACTTAATTGTAAGTATTATAATATAATTAGATTTAATTAAATTATGATTCAAATCTTAATTAATTTAAATCTGATTTAATTTAATTGAGTTTGATTTAATTTAAAGCTAATTGAGTTTAATTATCAAAGTTGGATTTGGATTTCAATCCTGATTAGATTAAGATTGACAGTCTTTTTGAATTTGATTCGAATCGAACTCAAATTGGATTTGAATTAAATCTAAATTGAGTCTAATTAAAATAAATTGCCAGAACCCAAGTTCACTGGGCTTCTCTCTCTAATCTGGCCGACTAAGAGGGAGAGGGGCGCTAATCTTCACGCCCCCTATCTTTTTGTGTGCATGAAAGCATGAGGAGGCGCAAGTTAGCGCTTCTCCTCCATGTTGGGACTCTATTTTGATATGGTTTAATTCTAACTAAACCTTGGTTTGAATTTGAATTAGTTAAGGATTAAATCTTATTATGTTTAGGCATGAGAAGTGGTTTTTGTGCGATAAAAAATAAAAAGAAATGGGGGTGTGCATGAAGGAGTAGCATGAGTCTTCTTGCCGCATAAAAAATTCTCCACGCCCCCTTCTCCCTTCCCTTCCTTCTTCCTCTTGATGCCCCACTTCCTTCTCAGATTAGATTAGAGAGAGATAGTTTAGAGAGAGAAAAAGAGAAGAAGAATAGTTCTTCATCTTTTCTTCACGTCCTGCAGAGATCCCGTCAGATCTGCGTGAAAAGTTATGTTGCAGCCTTCTTCTTCAAGTTCTAGAAGAATATCTAGATCCAAATCAAGGAGTGAGGCTTGCAAGGTGCTAGCACTCCGGTGGCTTCGGAGCTTCGATTATGCTGTCTTCATGTGGATACCAGTAGAGGTCAAGCACTTACGCGGCTACGATAGAAACTCCGGATATTTTACAGAACCGATTTGAGTAAGAAGAAAGGATAGCAATTAAGATAATCGTTCTTCTTTTTTGATTATTTTTAGATCTGATCTGAAATATTTATTTCATAGCATCTTTAGAAAGATCCCTAGGTGATTGTAGGATTCGATCTAAGCATGATTAAAATTAAAATAGTTTTAATTTTATTTTTTCATTGCGTATTTTTCATGAGATGAAAAAATCTGCATATTAATAACCTAGAAATCCAACACAACAATCTTAATTGCCATCTAGTAGACTCCAACGACCCTCTCTCTACACCTTTCATTCCCTATCCCCTCTCTCTTTCCTCTTTTTCCTTCTCCATCTCTCCCTTCTTGCCAGTTTCTTATTTCGAATGCTAGAACCATTCAAATTGGCTGCCAATATGGTTTAGCATGCCTCGAGCTAGGTGATTCGAGGTGGTTTGGTGAACCATGCCTAAAAATAAGGATTGGATAAGAAGAGGAGCTAAATTTGGTGATATGGTGGTATGTTAGATCTTGTCTCGGGTTAAGATAAGAGAAGATGTAGAGGAGGCAAAATAGTTGGGAGATGAGAAGAGGTGAGAAGGTGAGGAGGCTGACTAGTGAGGAAACGAGAGGAGGAGCTTAATGACAACCTTAGTCATTGCTTTTTCTTTTTCTTTAGTCAAACTAGGCTCAAGATGTGGAGTGTAGGACAAGGGCTTATATCATTATATGTAATATATGCATTATATAGGCTTGGGTTGGGTAGCTGTAAATCTGAGTCCAGCCTATTAGATGAGTAGGCTCAAATTTTATGCTTGGCCCGATCTATTAGACTTAAAAATCAAGTCCAACCATTTGAAATAGTCTAGACCCGAGCAAGTCGTGTAGACCACCCTGCTTCTGATCAATTTGGATGACAAGTGTGCCTCTGACAACATGCTTTACCATTAAGAGCTCTTGTTTTTAACTAAAAAGGATTGTAATTACCATTCCCAGTCAATCAAACCTATTTATATCAATCTAATGGTGAGAATTTATATCTTTTTATTTTTATGTTTACCAAGGAGCCTATTTTGTTAAGAATGTAATAATAAAAAATATAATACTTTATAATTAGTATTATAAATGAAAGAAAAAAGGAACAAGTAGATCAATGAGTCATGAGATGCAAATCAACCAAGAATCAAGGGATAGAATACGATGTAAACAGGAGCTCCAATGCATATTAAAGGTCCAATGAGTTGTGATGCAAATCAACCGATAAAATCAATGGGTGAAATAGATCTACAGTATGGCATCAAGATTTAAAATGCCAGAGACCAGTGTTACCATTTTCAGGAGAGGCCTATTTCGTATTCAGCATTTCGGCTACCCGGTATCATTGTACGCACGTTACATTCGGCTGCTTACCATCGTAATTATTTATAGATGCTTATGGGTCATCACAGTACTCTCTTTCTCGACGCTGGTGTCCTACCCGAGCATTGCCGCGGTAGGTCTCTCCATCTTCCCTTCCTTCTTGCTGATCTTTTGCCACCACATGCACTCTCTCTTTCTCGAACTCATTTTTCTCTTTCTATCTTAATTGAAGTAACTACTATTCGATAGAGATTCATCCATCCATTTAATTTCCTTCTCCTGTATCAGAAAGATTGGGTTAGGTGGTGTTTTGGGAAGAAAGAAAAAGGAGTAGCAGAAGGGCACTCCTTGCTCCCTTTCTCCCCGCTCTCCTAATCCATGGGCCCCCGGAAGCGTAACCCTCAGCAGCGACCGACCCGCCCCGCATCCGACGCCCCCGCCCCCGCCGCCGCCGCCCCCGCCGCCGCCGCCGCTGACGCCGACGTCTCCCCCTCCCCGGCTGCCGACGCCGGTCTCCAATCCGTTCACAAGGAAGCGCCTCTTACTGCTGCGACTGCGACTTCGACTGCGGCTTCGGCGGCGGACGAGGTTCCCGCCGCCGTGAAGGCGGAGTGTGAGCGGGCGCTGACCGCCCTCCGGCGAGGGAACCACAAGAAGGCCCTCCGGTTGATGCGGGACGCGTGCCTCCAGCACGAGTCCTCCCCGCTCCTCCACCGCGTCCACGGCACCGTCCAGGTGAAGGTCGCAGCTCTCCTCGACGATTCCAATGCGAAGCTGCGGCACCTCCGCGCCGCCATCGACTCCGCCCGCCGCGCCGTCGCCCTCTCCCCCTCCTCCATCGAGTTCGCCCATTTCTACGCGAACCTCCTTTACGAGGCCGCCACCGACGGCCGCGGCTACGAGGAGGTCGTCCAGGAGTGCGAGCGCGCCCTCAGCATCCTGGATCCCATCGACCCCGCCCGCGAGAGCCTCCACGACGAGGCCGCCCATAAGCTCTCCTCTCCCGAGGCCCGGATCGACCAGGTCCGCCAGGAGCTCCGCGCTCTCATCCAGAAGTCCAACATCGCCTCCATCTCCACCTGGATGAAGAACCTCGGCGGTGCCGCCGGCGAGGAGAAGTTCCGCCTCATCCCCATGCGCCGCCTCTCCGACGACCCTATGGAGGTCCGGGTCGTCCCCGCTGCTCGCCGGCCCAACGAGATCAAGAAGGCTACCAAGACCCCCGAGGAGCGCCGCAAGGAGATCGAGGTCCGCGTCGCTGCTGCCCGCCTGCTCCAGCAGCGTTCCCCGCAGTCCGGGGGCGAGGACGACGCCCGTGCCGTAGACTCCCCGGCGTCCTCCTCATCTTCGATAGGTCACCGGCTGGCCGAGCGCCGCAAGGCAAACTCCCGGAAGCCTGCCTCCTCGACCGACCGGGTGGATCAGGTCCGGGCGTACTGGAAGTCGATGAGCATTGAGAAGCGGCTGGGATTCCTTGTGGTCAGCATCCCAGAGCTCCGGGCGCACTATGCCTCTTATCGCCCAAGGACAGCTTCGCCTCCGGCATCCTCTCGGAGGCTCTGTCCTTTGCAGAGGCCAACGGGGCGTGGAGGTTCTGGCTCTGTTGCTGTTGCGACGAGAAGTTCACGGATTGCGATTCCCACATGCAGCATGTGGTGCGGGAACACATGGGCAGCCTCTTGCCGAAGCTGCAGTCGGTGCTGCCCCAAGAAGTTGATGGAGAGTGGATAGAGATGCTTGTCAATGGGTCCTGGAAGCCCATCGATGCCTCTGTTGCTGCGCAAATGCTTGAAGAGGAGCAGCTGAAGTGCCGCTCGGTTATCAAGGATGTAGACTTGGATACTGGCAGCAAGGATAAGCACTGCATATCAGAGTATTGGAGTGCGAGAGAAAAGTTGGACTCGTCTCCTTCATCCCTGCGTGGATGGTCGAATGGCCAGGATGCTTGCAATGGGTTTACCATGGAAGGAAGGAATGGCGATGCGTCCAACTTTGATGACGTCTCCCAAAGATGGCCTTTATGTGATGATATGGAGAGGGGCAAGCTTCTGGAAAGAATTCAAGGCATGTTTCAGTTGCTTGTCAAGCATAAGAGCCTCTCTGTGAGCCATGTGAACAAGGTGATACAGTTCGCCATGGAAGAGATCCAAGGCTTCCAGTCTGGTTCGCTGCTGCTTAGCCACTCTTTGGACCAGTCACCTCTTTGTATTTGCTTCTTGGGTGCTTCACAGCTCCAAAAAATCCTTAAGTTTTTGCAGGAGTTGTCACAGTCGTGTGGGTTAGGGAGATACTCTGAGAAGGATAGCAATGCTGGTGATGCAGATATTGCTGGGCAGGGGAGTGAAGTTCTTGATGCAATCACTCTGAATTGTGACTCATCCAATCTCCTTCTGGATGGTCGTTCATTCAGTGGAAAGATTGGTTCTGGAAATGCTGATAATTGTGGCTCTGATGAAGGTACAGAAAGTGCGCCTGACACTAATGCTCTGTTTTCCTGGTTATTTGCTGGTCCTTCGAGTGGGGAGCAACTGTCAGCTTGGACTCGTATGCGAAAGGAGAAATCACATCAGGGTATGGAAATCCTTCGGATGCTCGAGAAGGAGTTCCACCTCTTGCAAAGCATGTGTGAGAGGAAATGTGACCATCTAAGCTATGAGGAGGCTCTGCAAACCGTGGAAAATCTTTGCTTTGAAGAGCTCAAGAGAAGGGAGCATGCTGGGAAGCTTGTGTCTCAAAGTTATGAGGCTGTTCTGAGGAAGCGGCGAGAAGAGCTTGTTGAAAGGGAGAACGATGAGATGTTCATCAGCAGTAGATTTGAATTGGATGCCGTCTCTAATGTTCTTAAGGAGGCACAAGCTCTGAATGTCCCGCAATTTGGGTATGATGATACTTTGTCTTGTATGACATCTCGTCTCTGTGATCTGGACTCTGGTGAAGATGATGATTGGAGAACGCATGACTACTTGCATCAGACAGACACTTGCATAGGTGTAGCTATTCAAAGACAGAAGGAGCAATTATCTGTCGAGGTAGGTGGAATTATCTTTTTATCAGAAGGATTTTATAACCTTTATGTGCTTGGTATCAGAGACTCATCCATTGCTTTCTGGTTGCAGCTTAACAAGATTGATGCACGGATCATGCGAAGCGTCACTGGCATGCAGCAGTTGGAGCTCAAGCTTGGGCCTGCCTCTATGTTTGATTATCGGATGGTTGTTCTGCCTCTTGTAAAGTCTTTCTTGCGGGTCAGTATGCATGTTGTTCCAATTAAATATTTCAAATGCCAAGACATCAAGTAACTGACTTTTGTACTTACACCTTTTGCTGCATTCTCTTGGTTTGGCAGCTGCACTTGGAGGATCTGGTGGACAAAGATGCTGCAGAGAGGTCTGATGCTGCAAGAGAAGCTTTTCTGGCAGAACTTGCACTGGATGCTAAGAAGAATGTTAATAAAGGAGGTGATCCGAAACAAACAAATGAGAAGTCAAAGGACAAGAAGAAAAACAAAGATTATAAAAAGGCCAAGGATACAAAGGTTGTAACAATCTTGACTCTGATTCAATTACTTTCACTGAGGTTATTGTATCTGATGTCTTGTAATGCTCTAGCGCTGATATTGGTTGATGCTTTCCAGGCTGTGAGCTCTAATGATCAGCGGCCATTTTATCAGAAAACTGCAGAGAAATCGTAAGCCTTTCCTATCTAGCACTTGTAAATATGTGACATTAGTTTGTAACGTTAATTACATCACCCTCACCATCATGACCAAATCTTTTGCAACCTTGAGTTTCTTATCCTTTTTGTCTGTCTTGTTATGTGAATAGTTTTATGTCACTATATGGTAAATACTGGTCATGTTGAGTTACTTCTAACTTGCATCTGCATCCAGACAAAAGTGTTATTGATTGATTAATTGCTGAATGGTCTTTTAAGGAGCCTGCTTCGAACATAAATTTCTGTTGAAATGGCTTAAAACCATAGGGACTTGTCTTCCAACTTTGAATCCCAATATGCTCAATTTTAAAGCATTTTTTTTGAGCCTAGGTATTTAGATTGATTAGTTGCTTCAGTGACTAGTTGAATTTTGAAGGTGATACCAGACTTTTTTATTTGGATGACCGTACAACTTGCTACTAAGCTCCAACTTGATTTGGCCCTAGACATTTGCTGTATCATTCTAAAAGAGGAGGTTTAGCTCGAAGGTTGAGCCATAAGCCTTAAGACAGTTCAAGGCATCAAGCTTAGATGTTTAACTTAATAATTAATTACAATGTAAGGAAATTTTACACAAACGCATGCACATGCACTTGCACACATGCTATATCATGTTTTAGTCTTTGTAGCGGATTTTTCAATTCATGGAAGTAGAAAACTCAATTTGTTGCTGCATAAATATCATTTGTTTATAAACCATGATGTTTGTAAAGGTATACAATTTAATGAGACTGGACTACTTGCTTATGAAAATAGATTAATAATAAAATGTACCATATTCAAGTCATGACATAAATTAATTGTCTGATCATAATAGCTAATAAAAAAGGGCAATGAAAGAAAACTCTGTGCAACAATGACAGTTTACATACATACTTGAGAATATATAGATATTCTCGTTAACTTATCTGAAGCCACATCGCCATTAGCTATTGTGATGTTGTCTTCACGTGCATCTTGAATATGAAAGAATAAACACCCTACACATGCTTATGGCTTCATGGTTATGATTTGGTCTTGAATCACAACTAGTATTGTTGGAAGACTGTTTATGATTGGACAAACCATTATTGAAAAGAAAAAGCCATAAGGGGGTGCCTCTCTCAAATAATTGAGGGGAGGGCGCACTGAACTGCACTGTACTGGTGCAAACCAGGTGGTTCGCACCGGCACTGCTTGGAATCATCTGGTTCAGAGTGATTCGGGTGGTTTTCTGAACCGAAGGGTGGAATTGTCCTGGTTCCACCCCAATTCGGTTTGGCACACCCCAAACTGGCCGGTTCAGGGTGGTGCCCCTTGTTTGGTGATGTTTAGACTAATGGACAGCAGGATAATTAATTTTAAGTATATGAGCTTTGAGATAGCATAATATTTTCCTTGCTGAGTTCAATCTTTATTTCTCATTGGATATAGTTCACTAACTAGTTCTAGTTCTAAAAGAATAAGATGAATGTTAAGTCCTTTCTTAGTCAAGATGTCTTGTAGACTCTGCTTGGAGGCAAGGGAGATTGGAATAAAGAAGCAGACTATTTTATCGAAGCAAGACAATGATTTTTTGTGCTCCATAAATGAGATCAGGTACTCTACATGTTCGATTGCATCAAGTTCCTGGGAAGCCTTTGCAGAATTTCCTGATTTGATTGGTTAAATGATTGTGGACATGCAAAGCTTTGTTGAAGTGCTTATGCCACTGACCCCATGTCTGAGATGAGTTGGCCTACTTTGCTCGGTAATTTTTATAATGTAAGTCTGTCAAAAAGAAAAGGTTATGCATTTTTTGCATGACCTCCCTATTGTTCTTCAATCTGGAGCCTGTAGAGCATTAGTTGGAAGGGGGAGTAATAAGAGAATTGCATAGCTATTGAAGGTCTCAATGCTAGAATTCTATGTTATTTTAAAGCCCCATTTTGTTCAAGGTTATTAAAATGAAAAGGCATCCTTAAGGTGCTAGAGCCTCTATGTCACCTGAGGTGCTAGGCACCAAAAAAGGTGCTTGCCTGAATAAAGGGAGGTGCTAGTTTAAAAGAAAATCAGTAAATGTATAGAAATAATTAGTTTATGTATTTGTCATTTGACAATATTACAAGCATTCTAGGATTAGTTATTCAAGTTTCAACATCAAAAGTCATAACCATCTTGTACTTTAGGTATTGTTTTTCACATCTTCCAAAACATCATATCAAAATATTACTTTTCATATTATGTTTCTAAACAAAAGTCAGTAAAATGAACCACTGGGCACTCTTTAGTAGCTTCAAATTTCAATCATGATAACAAAATACCACTTCCCAAAACATAGTTGATATTCAGAATAGAATATAATGCAAAAGGTAAATCATTGAACATCATAGAGTAGTCCTTTATTTTTAAGGAGTCAATAGACCAAAATATAAAGCTCTAAAAGAATGAGCAGAAAAGGAATAGGAAGAATATTGCTGGATATTAGAGAGGCGCCAGTCCAAACACCCTTTTGTTCAAGGGTTTGCCTATGCATCGCCTCAGTAAACTCGCCCTGCTTGGGGACTTTTGAGGTGCTAAGGGGCTTCTTCACGTTGCCTGAGAGGCTAGGCAAGCATTTGGAGCTTGTTACTGAATTTTGTCAATCCTTTACATTGGCCTTGTTGATGTGAAAGCATCTTTGATTGCATTTATTAAGTAATTAATGATGAATTAACCATCATAACTTATAATTGTTTCTTGACATGTTCATGGGCCTCTCGGAGATATGTTATAGGCTAAAATCACTCTTTCTATGGTATCCTGTTATTTTGATGAGCCTTCCTGAATCTTTTATTCTCAATTAATATGCTTCAACTCATTGTCTTTCACCTAATTCCTTGGTTCTGTCAATGTTTTGGAAATTATCATGACTTCATTTCTTGAGAGTGACATGTTGCTGCTCCTTAAACACAAATTTGCCCATGTCAGCTTCTTTACTTCACTCTGTTTGGTAGTTAAGCTTTGTTAACATGTATAAAGGATTCCATAGGGTTTCTACATGGTGAGCAACTTAGTGTCTATGCTTGTAATTATAGTTATTTTTTAATATGTTTATATTATCCATTGATTGTCTTTGCTGAAGTTCATATGTTGGCTGCTGGGACCAACAGAATCCTCTTAAAAGCAAGCCCTTCATTAGGCATAATTTCTTCACTAGCAACCGTATTTTCATGCTACCTTTTCCACTAACAAGTATAAACTTCACTTTCTAATGCGTAATCTTCTATGGAAACATATTTTGGTGCTTGAATTCATGGATTAACGGTTTTTAGTGCCCAAAAGACAATCTTCAAAGTCAAAACAAAGGTGAGTGGCCTCGAAGCTCATGGTTAAACAGTGGGCGGTGTCTGCTCACATGACAAAAGGCAGGTTTACCTCTCTGCTTACATGTCAAAAGGCAGGTTTACTCAATCACGTCCCTTGATTCTTAAGCTCTCTTTCTATGGGGTGGAGTTGACTGCATGAGAACTTAGTACTCTAATTATTTTTAAACTGTACATATGCTCTTTGATTTGTGTATCACTAGACCCTTGAGGGGTGTGCTGTGTACGTGAACCACACAAGGTGATAATATTTATACACATGCCTACCGTATTCAGCATGCAGTGCTGTATATTTGAGGGCTACAACTAGGTGCTATCCACATTATTAGGACCGTTACATGTCCAGACCACAATGGCACAATGTTTCTCAGTAAGCCCTGAGCCAATTAAAAATGGGTCAAGCTAATTTGGTTTTAAGCTTATATAGATTTTCCAAGCTTGTATTGAGTAACAATATGTGTTATGCAGTATTCCTAAGAGTCGTGCATTAAGCAATTAAAAAATGTACCTACAAATTGCTATTTGTCTCGTTGCAGCAAAGAGAAAAATCTAGATGGATGCGTTTGACCTCCAAATCCTGGTTTGATGAGACACCTTGTATGCCAAGCTCTCGATAACATAGCGTTTTCTCTTTCTTCCCATTTTCTGAGAGAGGCATAGACTTATTCCATTATTTTAGATCATCTCTGAGTGAATATGCTCGCTTTATTGGGATCTTGGGACATGTGTTTAAATCGAGATTCACATGACTCATAGCAATTGCTTTCTAGAGTATCTGCTTGCTTAAGTTATTAAGATCTCTTCTTCCAACAGTTGCATACATAAGCAAGTTGGTTAACTTCAAAAATTTCATTCTTTATCCTCCTTTACTAATCGTAGTGGGATACAGGCAGCCTAATGTGGCCATTATTGATCGGCTTCTTTTTTGAATATTGAACATTGAACCAAGTGGATTGGATTAGCTCCTTCAAAATTGAGAGTAAAGAATTTTTGTGACCCAACTTTATGATGAGCTGTTAGTCTTTCAAGGGACTAAAACTTCTGGAATAAAGGCTATAATTGACATGCTTTCTTATCCTCAGTGAAATGTAGAATTTTGGCGGGGACACAAAGTGTATTTGCAGCAGCTGGAACTCATTTACTTTAACAGCATCCTCTTCCAACCTATGTTTTGATAATCCAACTTTCTTTGTAGCGGCACACAATTTGTTGATAATGCCTATTTGATAAAATTATTAATCAGTATAATGGTATGTAATAACTGTCCTACTCTATCATATATCAAATCAACCAAATTGTAACTTGCAGTCCTTTTGGGAGTTCCCATCTGCAATAATTAATTGCATATTGTACAAGCTGGTTTAGGTCATTGCGTACATCCAGTGATCACTGTAGTACCTGGTCTTTTCTTTTTAACTCAGTTTTTCAATATAAATATCTTAAAAGGCATACAGATACAAGTCGATCCTATAATTCGCAGAAGTTTTGTCTTATACAGCTGTTGACCTAGTCAATATGCATATTTTGCTGCAGTGAGTTTCTTGCTGATGGTGACCTTTTGGAGCCTGAACACATGGTAACTGGTGATCACTTGAAACAAAATGAAGAGGAATTTAGGTGTAGGGTGGAACTCGAGGCAGAGGAAAAAAAGCTTGAGGAAACTTTGGAGTACCAAAGGCGCATTGAAGATGAGGCCAAGAAAAAACACCTTGCGGAGCAGTTTAAGAATGTCACCATGTTCCCCAAAAATGTAGTAGAAGAACCAGGTGCTATTAATTCAAACCCTAGTTTGGACTATCTGGCCAGATTACATGATAATATTCCTCCAGCTTGCCTAGAAGGCATAGGTTTTGGTGATTTTCATTTCTCAGAAGAAGCCATGCACAAGGACCATCAAAGTGTTAAGTTCAACCAGTCTAGAAATAAATTTTGTAGGCTGGATCAGAGGCTAAATTCAGAAGCACAGCAGTTTAGTGGTGACTATAGTGAGAAATGCCATGAAACTAAAACTGATGATGTACAACCTTTTGGCCAGGACAACGGAATTCCAAACAAAGGGAGCTTGAAATTGGGTGGAATGGAGAAAAATGCATGGCCTGTAAAATCTTTCAACAATTCTTGCCCTCAAAACATCAAGAAGACCAACAGCCAATCTCATTTTAAACACAAGCAAGGTATGCACTTTCTCACTTTTGCAGTAAAAAATACTAGGAAGATTTATCATGTTATTGTCATATATCAAAAATGGGTATATTAACTGGGATATGTGGGATCTGCGCATGATGGTATTTAACTCTTCTTAATTTCTTGCAGGCACTATGGGAGCTGTACATGATGGTTTTGTGCCTACTAATCAACAGACTGATAGGCAGGCTCCTAGAAGAAATAGCTCTGTGAAATTGCTTGATGGAAACTCCAGAGCTTTGCCATATGCAAAAGAAAATCGAGTGCATTTACGGTATCCAAACGAAGTGAATTATGGAGACCATACTCCTGCCATGAGTCTGGATAATGCACAACTTGACCACAGTATGTACTTTTGCATTCTTGTTCACATGAGCTAAGTGCCTAAGTGACATTCATAGTTTATTTTCTACTTTTAGCTAAGCATTTATTGCTAATTAATGCTTCAGAGCCGCAAAATTTTTCATATAGTTTTTCATGTACCTCTTATACCATTGACTGTATTTAAAGAACCAAACTTGCTTGTGTTTGCTTCATATGATCATTATTATTTAATTTGTGATTTATTGTCTTCTTGATCGATTCGGTATGGTACTAGTTCCATATCATATCGAGGTTTTGCATGTCGGTTCCATATCGATACAGTTTTGTGTGTTGGTTCCATACCAGCATGCTTTTTTTGTTCCATTTTTTTTATTTCTTTTCAATCTAATTAATTTTTTTAAAAAATTTTTGAATGATTTTAGATCCAAATTAATGTTTATTTATATTATATAATATTTTTATCACTCTGAAATAAAATAAAAGAAATTTAAAACAATGCCTTAAATATATTTAAAGTACAAAGTACAATGTACTAATCTCAAGATCTATTGATCTAGTTTCTCGTCGAATGTCGATGATACTTGTAATATCTGGATCGTTCACATAATCGGGAGAAACATCAATCTGTCCCCTTAATCAAGCGGCATCATAGTCCTGAACGCTTATCCCATAAGACATCCATTTTGGATTGTAGGATATCTCAGATCTTTTGTTCAAATTCTGGCACTGGGAGGTATTCGTTGGATTGATGGTACGATAGTGGAGAGGCCCATCCAAATGTGCCGGCGGCAAAATTTGACTTGTAAGATCTCCGAGCTGCATAGGGTAGTAGCCACTGGAAGACGATGCATCGGATGCACGATACTGATATCCATATAGATCATAAGCTGTTTGTGGACAATAGGATCCATAATGCAAGGATAAATTTGATACATCCATGATTCTACTTCACGTGCAAGGTCATCTGCAGTTGTATCGTGTGCTGAACGACCTTTAGAAGCCAGTCGTCTATATAAAATCGTATCCTCGCAGTTGTATTAGTTCATGCACCGTGGTCCTTGTTCTGTGTGGTATGCGTATACTGAAACTTATTGATGAATTAAAGATCATCCTACGATTGTCTTAGGAACGATGGTCTCTTGACCTCCACTCTTCCTGGCCACCAATTCATGACTATTAGAATTATCATCACTTTTGCTGGTTTCTGAATGAGTGAGCTGACTCCACTTTCTTTATTGGGACTGCAATGCAATTGCCTTTCTTTTTCCTTTGTCTTTTCGTTGAGTAGTTGTCAGCCTTCTCTCGTTCCCCTTTGTGATTGACTTTGCTGTGCCTGGAAGGATAGATTTATTCAATCTAATTGAGATGACTGGCCTCGTCTAAACATTTTTCACTTAAAATCTCTGGGAGGATGTCTCGGATATGAAGTCACGTGATGAATGACTCTTTTGTGGCCCCTCAAGCTGTGCTGATCAGCTGGAATCTTATATGGAATATCTCAATTTGCCCATTGCCCTCGATCCATCCTAACCTCGTTAACTACCAAACTGGCTGGTCATGGAGGGGATCCCGACTCATCAAGCTCCGGCTTCTACTGTTGGTCTGTAAGCTATTCGATTATCGGATCCTTATCATCAAGAGCATAATCATCTATCGTCGGATTTGTATATTTTAGTTGTACTTTCTTTTAAATGCATTTTAGTCTCAATCTTAGATTATAGTGAACATATACTAGTTCATTAAGGCATTTATATGTCGACAGTTTTTCTACTTGCTGTGGATAAGGGCGAAAGTTGACCAATTATACTTTTAGCCGCTAGAAGAGATCATCTGAGATAGAATGTGGATAGCCATGTCTTTCAAATTATTTGTAGACTATCCAAAATGAATCACCATTTAGCTACAAAAATATTAAGCAAAATTATGTATTAGATTGTATGAAATTAGTAGGCATGTGATGTCAATAAAGCTTGTCATTGTTGATATTTAATTTATTTAGATTCATCCTTTTTTTTGCTTGTCATTATTGATATTTAATTTATTTGGATTCATCCTTTTTTTTGCTTATGACAGCTGATCAGAGTCCAAAGCTGTCTGTCCCCTCCCTAAACTGTTTTATTTGTGGAAAATGTATTTGTTAACAATATGTGATTGATTGAAGACCAGATTTAGTTAAATGCTTACACCTCAGTTAATCTACCTCTTGCAGACATAACTGCGATTTTTGGATTGGACATCATCTTATATATCACATTATGGAGAGCACTTAGAAGCTTGTTATCCATATCCATCTATGTATAGTGTACTGGAATTTTAGATTTAAGTAGTAAGCAATAGATAAATTTCATAATAATTAAGTAAACTTATACAAGTATAAGAGTAAAAAAAATTTCAAATGATTTTTGATTTCGTGCTTATCTGCTAGATGCAAGTTCCTATCTATCTAATAATCCTCTCATCGCTTGATGATGTTGATGTATTTTTGGACGTATTTTAGATCTATCTCACTGATCTGTTTGTTTATCCTCTCCATCATATAATCAAAAAGCCTATCTCGGGGTATTTTTCGCTGTTCACGGTCTAAAGCATCTCGTATAATGGCTTGATAGCCTTTACTATTTTATTGGCCCATTGCCAGAATGATTGACTCATCACTAACTTCTTCACATGACTTTCCTCGGTATTAGTCCTCACATATCTGCTCTTTTGCCACTCAACATTGACAAACATTTGATACAAGATTGCTTTCTTGTCCATAAAGCTATCAAGTGTTATGTAGTTTGTAGCAAATCATATGACATTCGGTCTCAAGATCTCTCCTAGTGTATGTTCGCATTAGTAATAAGATCCATGCATGACTGTATTGAATCTAGCAATAGTCTGGATTGAGTCCACTACCAGCTGTATCCTACAAAACTTTTTAATATCCATCAACATGAGGTCGATGCAATATACAACACATGAGGTCCAGTAAATATATGGTCGTTGCCTCATTAGCAACTCTTCGATGATCTTATACTGCGGCATATTATCCGTGATGACCTACATTACGTTCTGCTCTCCTATCGCATCAATTAGCTCCATTAGTCTCAGGATGTATATGGCGTCATGTACCTTATTTGAAGCATCAATTGACTTGTGAAAAAATATTTTTCTATTATAATGTCAAAAAGTTGATGATGTTCCGTCTGGTATGATTGATCCAATCATCACACATCATCGTCAGTCCGTAAGTGAGCTATTTATTCTTATAACAAGAAATACACCTTTTTAGATCCTTCTTGTTATTGTTAAGAAGCTTACCATAAATGTCCCTAGGTCCTGGAGGATTTATGTCTGGATGACAACCTATATGGCTGAAATGGCAGAGCAGTAGTATATGTTGCCTGCTGCATTTGCTAGAATGTGGCTATAATGAAATCATGATCCAATAGCTTATCACATATCCTTTTTATTTTTCTTCAGCATATTATCAATCTTTGCTGCTTTGAATCCTTATTGGAGAAAGCCTGGATTCAAATCATAGATGGCGGCTCCTGTTGGAATCTCTTTGAAAGACTTCCTCCTACTATCAAAAACCTCCAGCATAAATAAAATACTATGCCTGCCTCTATTGACAGTCTTCCTAACTGAGGTCCTTTTGAACTTGGACTCTCCAATATTCGCAAAGTCGGACTCCAATTCATAGTATGACGATCCAAGTCATCTTCTATACTTGACCATCTCCTCCCGCTAGTATCGATCATCTAGACTCGTTTGAATGACAGTCTTAATTGTGCCTTGTCATTTGGAGCGAAGGCTTCCTCTGATTCATGAGAGTGATAGAAAGATGGCTCTACAGCTCGACAGTCCATCTTCGTCCTCTTCTGCTTTACCCTCTCATTTGCTATTTTGAAATCAGTGAAGTACTTCTTCATCTGTTGTTAGACCTTCTGTGGGTATTATTTAGC
Source organism: Elaeis guineensis (assembly GCF_000442705.2). Lineage (NCBI taxonomy): Eukaryota > Viridiplantae > Streptophyta > Magnoliopsida > Arecales > Arecaceae > Elaeis > Elaeis guineensis. The sequence continues at coordinate 26,824,744 of NC_025995.2, read as the reverse complement.
ACATGGCTATATCGGGATAACCACTAGCCAAGTATTACTTCACCCTAGTCGCCCATTCTTTTTTGAACTTCATGTTGTACCATTTGCATCTTTAGTAATGCCGAGCCAAGAGTATTTTGCTATGGTCCCAACTAATATCATGCTTTGCATCCTTCTTACTCGATGGATTCATTTCTACAGGTTTAATAATATCTTAAATATGTTTTGTATTTCAAATAATATCTTTGAATTAGTTAAAATATATTACTAATTTTATATATTTTTTAAAAATTAATTATATTTTTTATTACTTATTTAATTAAAAATATTTTTTAATTTTAAAATTTTGAAAATTTATTTGAGCCTAGATTCAAATAGAAACATATCATGGGTACTACATATATTTTTCTAAGCTTATGAACATGCATTAAATGCTATTTATTTTTAAATTTTATTCAAAATTAGGTTTAGGCTGTTATACGCATCATGCATAAAAATCTTCACAAAGGGATATCAATTTTATGCCGAAAGTAGCTTGAATCGTCCTAAACAATATTCCAATTTAATAGTTATTTTTTAAATTTTATTTTTTAATAAATTTTTATTTTAAAAATATATTTTTTAATTTTAAAAAATATATAGTTAATGAAAATTTATGATTTTAGTATCATCATGTAGATCATCCAAAGATTTGCAACATATAATGAAATCATACCAAAATAAAAAATTTTGGCATGATTTCCTTTTATTTTTTTATTTATTGCTGTTTTTCTGCCAAAAAAATGCAAAAAAAAAAAAAAGAGAAAGAGGGAAACTTGGATTACCTTAAATTTGGTTGAAATCTTTTGATTTCAACAATATAAAGGCTAAACCTCCCCCAGCCCACACCCCACCTCATGGTACTATCGATTCCCTTGTAAACTGAATCGAATCGGTCCAAAACTGTGCAGTTCGGAGTGGTACCACATCGAACCGAGCGGTTGGATGTGGTACGGTTTGGGTTTCGCCGATTTTCCGAATTATAGGCCTGAACCGGACCGATTTCGCACCGATCCGGTTCGGTATAGGGTGTATGGGGTGGTTCAGCATAGTATGAAATTCCATGGTCTTACATCTATGAGTCCCTGAACACCTTTTTTGAAAAATTTGGGATTTGACTGCTAGTTGTTTATAAATATAAACAATAGTAGTGCACTTCTGTTCCTTACCTGTGTCCATAATTTATATATCCTAATAGAAATCAATAAGGGGAATTTAATGCTACAGATTGGGACACAAGAAGTTTAAATGAATCAAATTCCATTATATATCATCCCGTGGATCTTGTTGCAAATTGTTTTCTGTTTCTGGTGAGTCCTTTTCTGGTGCCATAGAGTGGTTGGTTACTAGGTTTCATTATCTAATAAGATATATTATGCAAAATAAATAGGAGATGGAAGAATATTTATGTAACTGAATTAGAGAGGTGCCTTTGAAGTATTATATGATCGGTGCATACCTTGGAGACCTAAGATAAAAGTTCCAGGGAAATTATAGTGACACCCCTAAACTTTAGAAGTTTCTTAGAGACTCTCTCAACTTTAAAAAGTGTCAAATCAATCCTTCAAGTTTTCGAATCATTTTAAATTGGTCTTGTTGTTCATCTTCATTAACAAAATGGTGTCATATGACCATCATATGATAGCATAAAATTGTATTATGACCAGAATGCCGTTTGTACCAGTTTTCTATAGTTAGAAGTCCTTGCACTGATCTTAAAGAACCCTTAGTATGTGACCTATAGGTAAGAATCACCTACTACATAGATATCAAAGCATCTTTAGAATATGGCCCATAATTAAGGATCACCCACCACAAAGATCTCAAATCACTCAAAACACCTTCATTCTTCCATTAGCACAGATCTCAAAGCATCCTTAGCAGTGTTTGTTGGACCATCCCATATCGGCATGTTGAATCGGTCCATACTGATACAGATGTATCGTACCATACTGCGTATCGACACTATAGTGGGATTTTATCGGCATGGGATCGAGTACCGGGACGATGAACTTTGGTCCTTAGTATATGATCCATAGTAAGGTTCACCTATTGTGCGGATCTTAAAGCAATTCGAACCCCTTCATTCATCTACGTGCATAGATTTCAAAGCACCTTTAGCATGTGTCCCGTAATTAAGAATCATCTATTGCGCATATCTCAAAGCACTCCGAATCCACCTGTACAAATCTCACAGGACTCTTAGTATATGACCCATAGTTAAGGATCACCAATCACATAGATCTCAAAGCACTTTGCACTCCTTCATTCATATACACTCTGAAGAGGATGAGGGTATTTTGGTTGTTTGGAAGGGTAGGCTAATGTCATCCACTGGCTGGGGAGCTAGAGGACTGGTTTGGAACGATTTGGAAACTTGAAGGGATGGTTTGAATCTTTTTAAGGTTGAGGGGTTGTCACTATAATTTATCTAAAATTCTATATCGTGATAATAAGTCTTGAAATTTTGTATGGCATCAAATGTTGGGCAATAAAGAAAGTTCATGAAACAAGTTTATTGTTGGAGAAATGAGAATATTAAAATGGATATTAGGTGAGACTAGAAAGGATAGATTGAGAAATGAATATAGTAAGGAGCCGTAGGAGTTGCATAACTTAAGAATAAAGTGATGGAAAATTGATTGAGATGGTATTGACTATTGAGCATTTATAGGGGTGTCAATAGGCTAGGTCAAGCCTAGGCGAAAGGAAAATCTGAAAGTTTAAACACTAGGCTTGAGCTTGGCCCAGCCTGCCTTGGCTTGGAGTTATTAGGCTTGGACTTGACTCTAATTAGGATATTTTTTTGGTTTAGGCTTGGCTCCAAATGGGCCTAATTATACTTTTAAATTCCCCACATGGGGTTGGCCCAAAAATTATTTAGGCTTCTATTTCTAGGCTCAAGGTCAGCCTATAACCCTGTAAGGCCCATTCTTTAGGGGTAAAATATCATGGGAAAGTTGTCAACTTTACCATCAATCAAATTACCCATGTTCTCATGCTCCTATCAAAAAGGTGACATTGCCAAATTATCTTCCCATGGGCAGCATTTACCCATGAAATGGGTGGAAACAATTACCCACCTGTGAGATGGGTTAAAGCAGCCATATTTTTTTGTTCCTAAAATAACCCCTCTTATGCATCTATGAGATTGATATGGCTTTTTATTTTAGGTTGACTGGTAGAACTATCTAGTCTTGTTTTATGTGGTAGGACATGACTTATGGTATTTGATGTGGGCTACTTGATGTTTACCTTTTTTGGTACTTATATGTACCTTGCACTTGAATTATTGTTGTTTATATATTAGTACTGATGTTTTGCATGTCAAATAGATGACTGTATTGTGTCCAATTGCCTTTGCTAGCTGTTGATGCATTCAAACAAATTCCCCTTTTTTTCCTTACCCATGTTTAATTGAATGCATTTTTGACTATTTTGTCATGCACTTATATCATCTAGGTCGCCTAATTTTGTATAGGTTGAAAACCTAGTTTGGTACAAGGAAATTAGGCTTTAATTATAAAGGGCTAAGGATAAGTATACAAATTAGACCTGGAAGCATTAAGGGTATAATGGGAAAGATGGATGGTTCTCAGCAACTTATTTGGAAAGTAGGAATGCAAAAGAACATGGATAATACATTCGAGAGCCACTTTCCAATGAATGTTGCTTGGGTAATGCTTATTCCAAAAAATATCGATTCTCAGGTAAGTTTCATGCTCCCTAAAGAATGAGCTCAAGATAACTCGAGGAGTCTAGGCTTAGATTTCTTTTTTTGTTTGTTTTTTTCTTTTAGTGAGGTCTTTGGTTGATTTGGGCTAGCCCAATCTATCGATAGGCTCAAGCATGTGAAATGAAAATCTGAGGGGAAGCCATTAAGGAGAGATACTTCAATTTGTATGGAAGATTTGAAGGAAAAGGTGTGGAAATTTGAGGTAACATGGTTGGAGGTAGTAAGGAAAGACATGGAGAAGCTTGGAATAACTTCAGAGATGGCTATAGCAAGGAATACTTGGCCAAGCTTGGAATGACATCGACGACATTCCTAGCAAGGAGTGCTTGACGAACGAGGATCTATAAGGCAGAACCCAAGTATTTGGGAAAAGGTTGGATAGGTCGTGGTTATGGAAAGTATTGTCCTCGATGTTTGGGAATGATCATGTGTGATTGTTTATAGTTTGCCATGAATTAACTAGCAGTACCATCCTTATAATATTTGTTGTTGTTTACCAATTTTACAGATAGAATAAATTGAACAACATGATGGAATCAAAAGGTTATCCCCATAATTGAGTTCTAAATCCGTATCTAGTTTTGCAGTCTATCTTTCAATGTCTTCCATCCTATAATACATATGTTGCAAGCCAGTGGTAGTTCAACTAGCAAAAATTGTATCTTTTGGAAGCAAGATTCTCTGTGCCGGTACCGAGGTTCAGACTAGTTGGCCGGTGGCACGATTCAATGTACTTGCATCAATTCAATGCTGGGCCCGCCTTACACAACAGAGAGGGTAGGGGAGAGGGAGAATAGGAGAGAGGAAGAGAAAGAGAAAGAGAGGCAGGGAGGAAGCGAGGGAGGGAGAGAGAGAAAGAGCAGGGAGGAAGAGAGATGGTGAAGGCCAGTGGAGTATAGCCTGATGCGGAAGGAAGAGTGGGGGAGAGGAAGAATGTGAGAGAGAAAAAGAGAGGGAGAGCTGCTGGATTGTCATCAGAGGCTGCTAGAGGACTGTCGAGGCCACCAGAGGGCCAAAAAAGCCACCATAGGGTTGGAGGAGGGGCTTTGCCCTCCTCTTGATCGAAATAGGACTGATGGCCCCTATTTCTTTTTTTATTTTGCTGACTTCTAGTGAAATAGGGTTAAATCACCAAAAAAAAAAAAAGAAGAAAAGAAATCGGGGTTGTCACCTTTGTTTCGATTGGGAGGAGGGCAGAGCCCCTCCTCAGCCCTCTGGCAGCTTCCACGGCCCTTCGGCGGCCCTCTCTCTCTCCTCTTGTCCTCTCACCCCTCTCTTTTCCCCTTCTCCCTCTCCCTCTCCATTGGTTTCTTGTTTTGAATGCTGGAACCATCCTAGTCCGTCGCTAGCTTGGTCGATACACCCCGAACTAGGCAGTTCGGGATGGTTTTGCAATCCTTGGTTGGAACAGATTGGATATTGACCTTTTGTTTTTCTTCTTCTCTCCCGCTCTGCCCTACTTAATAGGCTCTCTCATTATTTTTCTTATGATGCTTAAGAATAAAGTTGAAATTGCTCCAATTTGGTCATATAGTGTGGCTTTGATCTGATATTGTGCCCCAACTTACTGATTTAGCATCTTGTTCTTTTAAAGGTTGTCCAAAAGTTTTTCTGTGATTTCTTTTTTTTTTTTTTTTTACATGTGAATTCTCCCTTTTGTGAGCTGTTACTCACATTTGTGAATTCATGTGTTTCTCTATGAATGAACAAACCTGCTCCATGGGTTGAAGTTGAATTGTCGATTCGTGTAATTTGAATATTAGTTTTATGTATCCTTTCCATTTACATTTGATTTATGAATTTTCTTTTCTCACATGAGATAGGGAAGACTTGTTTGCCATCTTAACTCAAGTTCATTCATCATTTTGCATGGAGCACAGTCAAACACATGCAAATAGGTGTCTATGAGTATATTTCTTCTCTTTTAGAACTTCTAATGATTTTTTATCTTCCTTCAGAATTCTTAGAAATAAAAAAGGGCCTTGCCATGAAATCTCCATGACTGAGTGGCCTACTTTATTAGTTGCATTTCAAAGTTATGCAACCACCATGCAGTCCTTCTGAAATTTTGCCCTGGACTTGGGAAGAGTCAATCTGAGAGGGAAAATTTTCACGTCTGATATGAGAGATACTTTCATGTTTGAGTTCATGATGTTGGATTCAAAAAAGTTCAGATTCATTAGAAATCAAAAAATATATCTGCTTTAACTCAGTTTATTAGAACACACTTGTTGTCCCCCTGTTTTGGTTCTTTCTCTGTGATGAGATTCTTTCTGGATCTTTATTAAAGTTTTCAATAAAATGGAGCATTATTTGCTAATCAATCTTTTGAGGACCAATTTTTAATAAGTGAAATGGCAATATAGGTGCATTTGACTTGATTTCTTAATTCTGTCCTTTCAAATGCTTGTATGACTTGGGAGAATTGGGTTTCCCAATTCCTTTAGCTAGTTTAAGTGAAAGAAATACAATTCATTTTTTCACCATTACTGTTTACCAACATCAAAACTCATATTGCTGAAGCAAATATGGTGGTTTCCCAGATCTTTGATTAACTATTTGCCACTCTTTTCCTCATTTTTTTTTGTTTTTTTAATTAATAAACCCTTTGTCTCTTCTGAATTCTATCCTACCTAGTTCCCATAATTAAATTTGTTGACATGTCAGTAGAATCGAATAAAATCTTGTCTCCATGATGCAAAATGTAGAAAGTCTATGGCTCTATGCCTGCTCAAAGTTTTTGACCATCCATGGATCCATTGATGTTTTTGTCACGCCTTGTCTCGCAACATATGCAGTTCTGGAGTGGCTCTGCTGGTAATTTCGATGATTCCATCTAATATTATATAATTGACTTTTAATACTCTACATGAGCAACCTGCACACTTTGTGCTTGTTGAATAGAATTTTAGGATGCTTTTGCACTGAAGACCTAGTTGAAATATTACTTTGGTTTCATTGATAATGGCATTCAAATCAACTGGTGAACAGATGCTCCAAAACAAAATCTCACCAATTCTCATGAACAAGATATAGTAAGTGCCAATTAAATCAACCTGATCTGGTTGTTTAAATTATGCTTGACAAGTATACGATGGAGCCCTTTTATGATTTTGCACAAGGTTATAAGCAAGAATGGCTAATAGTGAGGTCCAATAACAGATGAACTTTATCCATTAAGGCAGTAAGTCGAAATTTTGTAAATGTGTTGCCTCTTAACAACATTTTACAAGTGTGCTAATTGCATTTTTCTATTTCTGTTGATTTCTGAATGCATACATACGTGTATAAAGGCACATCTATGCATGCATGATATACATGAATATATGCACATGTGATTTAGTGTGTATGTATATGTTTACATACAACCCCCCCCTCTTTTATGTATGTACCTATTTGTGCACGAACATATAAGTGTGTATCTGTGGGTGCATGTTTGTGTGTGTGTGTGTGTGTGTATTGCTTAATGTCTAATCTGATGAATGAGTAAATCAAAAAGTTTTGATGAACAGTGGATGGAAGGACTTGTGTTGTGGTTTATCGTAGTCCAATTATTAAATTGGAGAAGTATTCTGGTCAGCTTAAATAAAATATGTGGTACTGTGATATTCTAGTTCAGTGTTTAGTGTCTTTCCAGATTACCCTATCTATGAAAATGAAGATTTTGATATAAATGGTAAATTAGTTTGTAAAATGTTCTTACCATTAGCTCTTTAAGGGTAATTGATTTCATGCATGTCAGCACCAATCCAACCAAGTTTACTGTCTCTTGTCCTTATTTTCTCATGCTTCGTGTGAATAGAGATAGCACCAAAGCTATATATGTAGGAGCATGCATCAACAGAGCAGCTTCTCTTGAATTCAATAGTTTGGAGTAGTTGATAAAAACAAAAAAGAGTCCGCATCCAAGGGAGCAATTTATGGCAGGTTTCTGGTTATTAATTAAATAATTTAATTTTTACAATGAAAGATCTAAATAATTTGGTAAAAAGACACCAAATATTGTAAAAGTACCGGTCAATAGTGAAGCAGCTAGAGAGGATGGCTCGGACAATTACTAGTGTGAATTTTATTGCCTAATGAAAAATTGCTTTCTCATGGCCAGGAGATAATGGAACAGAGACGTTGAGACCATTGCATACTGAACTGGATGACGAAGAGAGGTTCCAAGCGGACCTAAAAAAGGCTGTACGTCAAAGCCTTGGTAAGCTCATAACCTTGTATTATTCATGTAATTTGTTTTTGAAATTTCCTTCCACATCTTTGTGTATACTTGCATATTTTGATTGCTGGAATCGGATTAAGTCCATTGAATATTTTTTATTGTACTAATTTTGGTCATTTTGTTCTTGTCAAAACATTTCCTTGTATGTTTTATGTTTTCTGCAACCTTATGTTTTCTATGGGATGTTCAATAATAAAAATATATGGTTAGATTATGGAAGCATAAACGAGATCTTGTTAATGTGTTATTCCTGAATTATTGGTTATGCTATACTTTATAATCTATATGTTTAATATTTTGCGAATTTTGATATTTTTTGCTGATGTAGTTGTTTTTGCTGAATTATAATCTCTTTTTGTTTGGCCATAAAAGTGGATTTTCTTACTAGCGTCAGCTTGAGTACAAATTATGGAGATCATCTAGAAGGATATAATATGTTTAATCAGTAGCGCATGTGCAGTATCTTAGGAACTCTTAGGGCTTGTTTGGGAAATGCGGCAGGATTGGATTTGGATTTCCTACTAGATTCGTGGAATTGGTGGTCTATTTGGGTACCAAATATATTAATCCAACACCTCTACAGCCCGAATCTTGTGGGAGGAAAATGGGTCCTTTTTTCTTCCTGCAGAGCAACAGATGCACATGCTGGGATATATGTTAGGACTTGGGCGGGTCCTTAGAAGACTGCAGCTTAGGTGGGCCAACAGGTATGATTCCTGTAGGATATTCTTATTGGAATATCCAAACAAGCCCTTAGGAGGGAAAGAATCCTTTTCACTTCTGTACATCTCAGTTTACTATGTTACAAGCTTCATTTAAAGCAATCCTATTATATTATGAACTAAGAAGGGAAATGAATCCTTTTCTTTTATTCCCTAGGTCTTTTAATTTACCTATAAGTCTATAACATAAAAATATCTTTGATTCGAGCATTTCATTTGGTTCTTCGACTTCTTTATATCTAAGAGATGGGCCAAGCTTTCTACATATATTTAAAGATGTTTTCTCCTCTTCCCCTTTCATCTAGGCTCTTTCCAAGTTTCTGGAATTTTAGATGGTTGCTTCTTGGTATACCTGCATATTGGACAACTGACCACCTAGCCTGTTCTTTCAGCAGCAAGGAATTCATTATTGGCTGGCTAATCAGGCCAAGCATAACTTCTAGGTTTACAATGCTTCAGGTCTTCACTGAAGCAAATCTAGCCCAGCTTGGCTTGGTCACCCAGATATACATGTACATTAATATTTGTTCCTTACTTCATTGGCCCATCCAAGCCAATCTTCCTTTCTTTCCCTTTTGTCTGGCTTTGGCCTCAAGCTTTAATGCCAAGCTCTCTTTCTCTTCATCATGAACTACAGTGATCAAATTCGAAGTCTCCCTTGGAGAAACTATATAGACATTAATAATAAAATAAAATGTCAAGCAATGTGAAAAACAGATAGAAGAACAGGAAAGAAAAGAAAAAGATCGAAGAAATGCGTATTGTTTAACATACTCTCGGCTAAGTCTTGATTCCAAACTAGTTGGGGTTCACTATGTGATCCTTTTCCTCCATTTTTGCTCTATTTAGTGCCGCATTTTTTAAAAGATGTGGGGATATCAAGTCATTCCTTACTACTCATCCCATGTGATTTTCTGTCTACATCTAACTCTCTTTCTTCTGCATGTATCAAATCACTGCTTCAGACTGGTGCATCCCTCAGCTTGTATTTTACATGTATAAACCATCCAAGCCATCCTTCTCTCAATTTATGCTCAATTGGTGCTAGCTCTACCTTTTTATGAATGACTTTATTTCTTGTTCTATTTTTTCTATTACCATACATCCATCTCAACATTTTCATCTTAGACACTCATCTTGAACATACTATGCGAAATACTATTCTTAAACTCCTATTTTTTCATCATGTATCCCTATCTAGTGGAAACATATGAAATTAACCCTGTTTAAACAAATTTTGAGGAACTGATTCTAAAGTGGTATGTGCTGCTCCTTGTAGTGGTTCTTATTGCAGTATCTAGAATGCCGTATTGGCCCGTATCAGCAAACCATGAGTAGATATGGGGATGTGCCACTATATGTGCCATATCAATGCATGATCAAAATACTCCCATACCATGTAATCTCAAACCTACTTTTAAATGTCCGTTACATGAGGGTATTGTTACATGAATTAATCAGGTTCAAGATGATCCCTTAATAATCTGTGAATACATGACCAATCACACATCAACCATTATTATCCCATATACAATTTTACTTGAAATTATCGATCTTACATCAATAAATTTCTAGTATTGTCACCTCTCGAGTTGTAGTATAGATAATGAGACATCTTAGCCTCTGGCCATAAGAAAACTCAATCAGTTGTTCTTTCCTAGCGACTTGGAGAACATTATCTTCAGAAGGGTATTTTGGCAGCTTATTGTAGTGAGGGTAAAATTAGTTGTGATAAATGCAATTGGTCATATCAAGCTGGTTTTTGCCAATGGAGGATGTTTAGGCAAACACCTTGCACATATCCCTTGGCCCCAAATTTGGCTTCAAGCTCTTTCCTTGGTTCCATCAACTGTGCATAGGGGTGCAAGTGGGTTTCAAAGATCCGAAAGTGCGCTATACCTAATAAACAAGCTGCTTTAAACCTGACATACCCAAATTTGAGACTCATGGATTGAGGATAGGTTGCATATTAAGACCTAACATGCTATTCCATAGAGTATGAGCGTTGAAAGAATTGGGTTCAAATTGAATGCCAAATGGACTCGACTCATTGTACAAAAGTTTGTTAAAAAATCTGGGCCTACTTCCATAAGCTATGATGAACCTAAATCCAACATGTATGAAGACCTAGCCTCACCTAGAATCACCAAGGAGGTGGGTAGGTTTTGGGTCTAATTTGACCCTAAGTTAATATAGGTTGAACACCTGACCCAACCCCACTTGCATCCCTTGGCATCCTTCACAACATATGATAGTCTAGGAATGCCACTGACAATTAGCCTTACAATATATTAAGGAACATTCTGAAGATGAAGAATTACCACACCATCTTAACCTGCAAGCCTTATGTTGTTGGACATCTAGGGGACAATAACAACATCTCTTTCTCCACCTTGTCCACCCTCAATTATGGCGTAAAGTGACAGAATGATCTCTCAATGGTTGAGTATATCTATGCAGATCATAGTAATTTCGAGATTGGAGAGAAAAAAGAAGAAAATGAGCCATTTCACACATGTGGCCAAATTTTAGGCCTGAAACAAAGTAAAGCGAAAAGGCATAAAGAAAAGAATGGTAAAAAGAGATGTTCCAAGTTAATTTTATGCTGGAATTGCACTAATAGCATAAAATCATCTATGTTCAAATCTATAGGTGCTGGGAAATCCTAGCTTGCCTTGTATCTTCGCATAATCATGCCTAAAGTTGCAATCTTATCTTAAAATTCTTTTTCTTTTTGAGAGAGTATATTAATAAACAGAGAGGTAGTTGTTACATGAATAACCAGGTCCAAAATAACATAATGAAGGCTATTACAATATCCATTATATGTTAGCACATTAAACTCCTAAAACACCATATAAACCTGTTTATAAATTGCTGACAACCTTATACATGGAATGTCCAAAGGCAATATTTGTAGGTTTTCCTTGGAGTTGGCTTTGGAGTTTTCCTGGGAGTTAGTGCTGTAACAATATATTAAGGAATGGGTAAGAACCTGTATTTTGCTTGCTTGAAAGTGGCACAGGAAATGGATCTGGATGCATGGTTTGGAAACAGGTTTGGCACAAAAGAATTATGTTGGCATAACAGAATTGTGATGCCTGCTTCATGGGTGTCATATATTTGTGCTAGTGGATACCTCAGCACTGGGAAGTGTATTTATCATGCTAGAGCAGGCTAATGCAAACACAAGCTGTGATAACTTCAGTCCTTGGCTTGCTTTGTAGACATCATATATCTAGGAAAACAGGGTAGGCAAATTGTTTTCAGTGTTCTCTATGGTCTATAGTGAGACAGCATAGGACTGTTAGCTGTAGGATCAATGCTGGATGGGATTAGTCTTAAATAGAAATGAATTGTTAGAGAACTCATGAAGTTGCACTCCAAGTTGCCATAATACATGCTGTAGCTTTTTGTTAGTTGTAATGGTTATACACTTAGGGTATCACTATAGACTAACTATCAGTCACAGATTCGTTAATTGTGATTACAGTTAATTTCTAATTAAGGCAAAGCATGCATTTAATTTTTAGGGAAAGAGACACATATGAACGACTCTTGTGTTCTGTGTGATCCCAACCTTGTATGGTATGATAGTCTCCCAGCTAGATAAGTGGTTTTGGTGCCCTTAAATTGGACGACAATGTGGAATGAACTGTCTAGAAGCATGTAATATAGAGTTGAAGACTAAGTGAAATGTCAATAGACACATGAAAGGACTGTCTTAAAGTTGAAATTTTCGTTTTCAGACTCTAAGGTGGTCAATCATTCGGTTTTGTGGGATGAAGGCTGTGTAAGTTATCCATGCAGCTTGTTTTCCTCTTAATCGTTAAGTGGCATGAAATGCTTAGGTAGGAATGTTGGAGGGTATGATACCATGCTTCTTTTTAAGTAAATGGCAATGAGATTTGCTAGCTAGTATAGATGCCAGGACTCAAGATCTTGTACGGTAGGGGAAGGGACAGTTGAAGTATATGGTTAATAAAATTTGATTCCTTTGTTGGAAAAATCATTTTATGATTTTAACTGGTTTCTCAATGGTTATAGACAACAAGATTTTCCAGGCTTGTCTATGTTTCTAAATCTAAGCCTTCTGCATGTTCTGACTTCATACCAATTGTAGAATTCAGATAAATTGCGTAAGCTGTAGTTTCTTTTTTATTACTCTATCGCACTCTGAAGTGTCTCTAAGATTTATATCATTGTTCACTAATCTCTATCTTGATGTTTATTTAAACTTCTTTTTTCTTGTTTGTTCTGTTACGAAATTCATCTACATGATTTTTTACATGTCTTGCTCGCAACTAAAATTAGTGCTATTGTCTCTTCAGCTTTGTTTTAAATATTATTTCTGAATTTAATTTTTGTAAGCATCATTGCATGTTCATTTAACATTTCTTGCAAGTTTTATGGAGTAGTACTTAAAAGATTAGGCTTAAAAATGTGAAGACTCCACCTAAATAAGAATTGATTGTACCTAAACTTCCAGAAAATTTTGAATTAGGAACAAGAATGTTAATAGAGAAAATGTCTATGGTTACCTTGGGTTCATACTTAGCCTAATCTTATCCATATTTATGGTTTTCTATTATAATTCATTATTAAATATCCTTCAACTAATTGCAGAGACAAAGAAAATAAAGCTGGATATACTTGGGCTATCATGCAATTCTTTTTAAGTCAAAAAATTGTATATAGTATCTGAGACAGACAATAGATACATTATCTGATTATTTTTTAGCCATAGGAGATTCAAGTTGTATGCTTATGGGTGCTCAGATAATGATGCAACAGTTCTTTTTTTCTTATTCTTCATTTGGAGGAGTTCAGTGACTATCCCATAGTGTGCTATATGACAAGAACAAAATTGTTTGTGTTCTGTGTCAACATGTTGAAACATCTGTTCAATGATCATTAATGTGCTCAACATGTTGCCCTCATCACTGTACAATTTAACTTTTTCCTTATGTGGTCTTACCTTTATATCCCCAGAAAACGATTGTGGCGCTTCTAGTACTGAAACTGCAAGTATTCCAAGCAGAAAAGATATATTTGGAACTGGCCTGAAAAATGCAGTTGGTGAATACAATTGCTTCTTGAATGTAATTATTCAGGTGAGCATCAGAAAAGTTCTTAGTGACACCTGCTATACTTCTGAACCTCTGATTAGTTTGTTACCATCTAGTTCAAACCCTAATCATGCTTTTCTTTCATATACCATTCAGTCATTGTGGCATTTAAGACGATTTCGAGATGAGTTCCTCAAAACATCATCAATGCATGTGCATGTTGGAAATCCTTGTGTTGTCTGCGCACTAGATGATATTTTCACTGCTTTGACCAAAGCATCTGAGGAGGGACAGAGAGAAGCTGTTGCACCTACTTCTCTACGGATTGCTTTGAGCAATTTGTATCCTGATAGCAAATTCTTTCAGGAGGTAATTTCAAAGAAGCTTGTCATATACGATTTTGTGTTTTTATCTTGAATCCCAAAAAGTTTGGACAAGCTTGATACTTGAAGGTTATCCTTATGTAGCTTCTTATTGGATGAGGTGGTGCTGAGTCTCGTTCAGTTGGCATGTGGTTTTATAAACACTTTCGATTTCTTCATTGTAGGAGACTTGACAGATCCAATTTATGTTGACAGGCTCAGATGAATGATGCTTCTGAGGTTTTAGCAGTAATCTTCGATTGCTTGCATAAGTCGTATACATCTTCTGGTGAATGTGATGCTGAATCACTTGAAAGTAATAGCGTGGGTTCATGGGACTGTGCAAATAATTCTTGTATAGTACATTCCCTTTTCGGAATGGACATATATGAACAGATGAACTGTTACAGTTGTGGCATGGAGTCCAGGCACCTGAAGTATACTTCATTTTTCCATAACATTAATGCAAATTCACTAAGAACAACGAAGGCATGTCTTTCACTATTAAGTTAATGCATAAGCTTGTCAGTTGTTGCTATCATGGTATGCGATAACGTCAGCCATCTTCCTTTTCTTACTAATTATCTCCAATTCTTTTGTCAGATTATGTGTCCAGACAGTTGTTTTGATGAGCTTTTGAAGATTGTGGAGATGAATCACCAGTTAGCTTGTGATCCAGATGCACGAGGTTGTGGAAAACCAAATTATATTCATCATATTCTTTCAAGTCCACCACATGTTTTTACAACCGGTAATTTTGCTGGCTTTTAGATTAACGTACTACTCTTGCTTAGGAGTGCAAGTAGGTTCGTGGACTTTGGTCTAACAGAAGCTAGACTAATGCCATAAATCTGTACTGAAGCCATATTTGAGTCCCAATTGCAGGACTTTAGAGTTACTTTATATTCATGCTGCTCAGCGCAAGTAGGTAGAAACACATGGGCTCTGAAACAAACCAGAATGCCATAAATTTGCACCTGTGTCCCACATTTGAGTCGCACTTGGAGGCCCTGTTTGCCAACAGGGTTGTGATACAACCATGAACCAAATTTTACCTATACAGAGTTGGGATGGTTGGGTCCCAGTAAATTTGGACCAAGACCTGAACTGACCATGTGCACCCTTATTTTTCATTGTGCTAAACTATAAAGATATATTTTTGATGGCATTTCTTGTTGATTGGTTTTATTTTGCAGTCCTAGGTTGGCAGAATACAAATGAAAGCGTAGATGACATATCTGCAACTTTGGCAGCTATTACTATTGAAGTAGACATTGGTGTCCTCTACCGTGGTCTAGATCAAGGAAGCAAACATTCCCTGGTTTCAGTGGTATGTTCAGAACAAAGCCAAAAGATTTTATTTTTTGCAGCAGTATGCTGTTGTCTGAGTCTACTTTGGTTCAATTCAATTTCGTTATATTTTATATTTGTGCTCCTCCTAAGTTGTATTAGAGGTGAAAGAATGGTACAAGTCCAAAGTACTCCTGGTCCATGCTCAAATACGAGATGGTACCTGGACAGTGCAATAATAGTAAGAAAATAATTGCTGCAAGGGAGAGGAAAATTATAGAGGTGTGATTATTAGGCAACTCCCCCCCCCCCACCCCCCAAGGTGATACTTTAAATGTCACGCCCCTGATCCGAGATTTTTAATCGAGGGTCATGGCAACCGCCGCATACTCATAGAAAACTCTTCCCATAAGCATGCAAGGCATCTTATCATACTATCCTAAAACAACAGCGGAATAATTAGTCAATAATTTAAATCCAAAATATAACGATCTAAATTTCTTCTTTAATATCTTAATAAATTCAACAATGATTCATAGGTCTTACACCAAATTCAATAAGACTTTCAACCTAAAATAAAAGTATAAGGATTCTGCTTCTGATCACTCTTCCATTCATATCTTGTATCATCTTAATTTCTCAACATCTGTAAAAACAATAAAATAGGAGGTAATGAGCTAGACAGCCCCGTAAGCAATGATCACTTTTCAATAGATTTCATCAGGCATTTAAGTAAATCATTATTTATAGAAAATAAGTATACAGAGTTCATCAATTTGAAATCAATTTCAATTATGCAACATAATTCATGCCAAATTCACAATTCAAGTTTCTTTCTAAATTTCAATTTTTTCATTCTTAAATTCTTTTCGTCAACCATGAGCTATGACCACATTTTTTCTGTGGCAGGGTCATAATACCGCGTATCTGCTTGCGGTAGGCTGCGAATATCTGGCAGCCATGTCCTTTGGAACCGCTGGTCTCTCTGGCGGTTTGTCGCTGGTCTCTCTGGCGACATGTCGCTGGTCTCGCTGGCGACATAAATCCTCAGGACAATCAATTGCCAACGTATATGCCCCCATTGGCAGGGTCCTTTACATAGTCAGGTTGTCAATTCATAGTGTTTCTTATATCATAATTCTTCATAAATCATATTTCATATTCTAATTTCGATAATAAAACATATAATCATGTAGTATCGAAATCAATTAATATAATACATCATGAAATCAATATGTTCAAACATGCTTCACCACAACATTTCAAATAAGATATTTTCATAACAAAATACCATTCATCTAATTCATGCATCGTTTCACAAATCATGTCAGAAAAATACATTATAATTTACCGATAAATCTAGAAAAAATGAAACATTACTTACCTCGAACGATTCCAATAAATCCACATAATTCTATAAATTTTCTTCCAAAAATTCTATTCGTAGATCATATCGCGATATCCCATGATCAAACATCCACAATCCTATACAGAATCAATTTCAATAATTAGAAAGAATACAAATATCATATTTCAACGGTTTAGATTGAGTCCGATCATCTAATTTCATCTAATCAAAATCTAATTAGGACCTAAACGATCCAAGGTTTGACTATCAGATCAAATCGGATTCGAAGTGATAGGATCGAGGTTTCTTCATCGATTTTATAAAATCAAGTAGAGAGAAAATCAGAGGAGAGAGAATTCATGAGGTACAATTCGAATTGATCAGGTGACACAATCCAACATTACGATTGGTCCAATATCTCGATTGGTGAAATCAACATGATCAAATCAAATCATGGCTAGATCGGAATCATGGATGATCAAATCTAAAGATTCATGGTCTGATTAAGATGGGTGCCAGTACGCTGTCTGACAATCATGGATCAGGATTCTTCATTAGAATCAGATCAGGACTATTGAAAGAATTTTCTCATTGATAAATCGATCAAGAGAGAGAAATCGATCGAGAGAGAGAAATGATTTTAGAGAGAGAAAATTCTAGAGAGAGAAATTTTTAGAGAGAGAAAACTCATCTTGAACTCCTCAGACGATATGATTCAACAAATTCGATCGATCAGATCAAATAATGCTAAGATTATCATGTGGACAATTCAATAAGATCATGAGAAATAAAATCTAAAAATACTTGATCTGATCAAAGTGGATGTCGGTGTACCATCCGACGATCACAGATCAAAAAATCCATCACGAGGATCATTTAAATTCATCATCATTTTTCTCAAAATTCTAGAAATCTTAGGAGAAATAATCTAGAGAGAGGATTCTAGAGAGAGAAAGTCCAATTCTAGATAGAGAAAATACTAATTCAAGCTGAAGAGAGAGAGGGAAGAGAGAGAAACTCTCTTTCTCATATTTTATTATTTATTTCATTATTTATTAATTAATTTTATTTTTCTCTTTCTTCTTTTCTTTCTCTTTTTTTTTTTTTTTCTTCACGGAAGAGAGAGGAGAGAAAATCCTATTTATTATATTATTATATTATTATTATTTTATTTTTCTTCTTTCTTTTTTTTTTCCTTTTCCTTTTTCTTTTTCTTTTCTTTTTCTTCTTTTTCTTTTCTTTTTTTCTTTTCTTTTCCTTCTTCTTTTCTTTTTCTTTTTCTTTTCCTTCTTCTTCTTCTTCTTCTCCCGTGGGTTCCTTTGGGCCAAAACAGGGGACCGTGAGGTCCCCTCGTTGGTTGGCCTGCCGGCGGCGCAGCCGGCATGGGCGGCCGCTCGCCGATAAGAAGAGGGCCAAACCGGTGGTCGGCGGTGACCACCGGCGACGGCAAAACGGCAAAAAAAGAAAATTCTTCCGCAACAAAATCCGGCGACTCCGGTCGCCGACGAGCGTGCACATCGGCACGGGAAGGAAGGGGGAGAAGAGAGGAAGAGGAGGAGGCTTACCTCCGTCGCCGGCGAAGCTTTTCCGGCGAGAAATTGGACGGCACAGCGACGGGTCTCCGTGAGAAATTTCCAGCGATTGCCGCCGTTTTGCCCCGGGATTTCTCGATGAGAGGAGAGAGGAGGGTTCTCCTCCTTAAATAGAGCCGGAGGGAACTTGTTTCCGACTCCGATTAGAAGCCGGTGAACGGAGGAAGACGACTCCCTTCGGGAGTTCTTCTCCTCTGTTTTTCTTTCTTTTTTTTTTTGTTTTGGGCTTTGGATTCGTTGCTTGGGCCGGGCCTCACATTCTTCCCCTCTAAAAGAAATTTCGTCCTCGAAATTTTTCTTACTTGAGTCTTCATAGTTTCTTACTTGAATCTCATCCTCAAATATTTCAATATTTTAATTTTTGATATAAATTCATTCTTAAATCATTTCATAAGGAAAAAGTCAATACATTAATTTCGATCTGAAACGAAACCATTCATTTTCTTATTTATCAAGACCAACATCTCAAAGATTTTCAATATTTCAAGATTTCGAAATTATGATCTCATTTCCTGTAAAAAAAATTATGTTCAATACCTCATGACTAGATCAAAATCAAATCTATCTCTTGTGAATCAATGTCTCTATTTTTGCATAAGAACTTCATTCATCATCATCATTCATTTTTTTTTATTTATTTCAAAATATTTACCACTCTTAATTTCAACCCATCATAAGATAGGAAAAACATACTTATGTGAATCATTTGATGATATCCCAATCAATCAAAATTCAAAAATGTTTTCTCTTATTCGTACTTTCAAAGGTTGAAGATTTATCATTTCAATCTCATTCTCGAACTTTTGATATTTTAATTCTCGATACAACTTCATCATTAAGTCATTTCATAAAGGTCAATATCACCATTGTTGATTGAATCAATATCACTATTTCTAGTCATCGAAATTTTCTTACTCAAACCCTCAAACTCTTAAATATTCTATTTTCTTGAAACAAATTTTATCATTAAGTCATTCTATAATAAAAATCAATAACTCAAAAATTGATCTAAATCAAAACTATATTTTTCTTATAATCAAAATCAATGTCTCTATTCTAAGTAAGTATATCAATTTTCTTTATCTAAACATTAACAACTCTTAATTAATCGATTCATTTTCAACTTAAATTATAAATAACTCCAATCCATCTTTTGTAGAATAATCGTCAATATCAATAGATAACCTCAATCTTTTCCATTCAGTCAGAGAAATAATAATGATCAAAAGAGTCCAAACTTCAAATTTTATTATACTTTGGAGATAAATATTTGAGTATAATAATCTAAGATCGAAATCATCATTCGATAAATAATCTCAAATTCTTCCTAATAAATAGAGAATTATAAAATTTAATTCTGGGATAGAAAAAATTTATCTCTAAATATTCTAAATCTAAAATCAAAAATCAATGGTCCACTCATCCTAGAATTAGGATGCTAATTATTTTTGTAGCATAGTAGGTGGAAGCTCTACTTTTAAAAATCACATTAGGATATCTAAAATAATTCAAAATTTTAAAATATTATTCTTTCTAATATCCATGAATTTCTTGTATCAAACTATATCATTTATTATAATTCTTTGACTCAGAGAATCAACATTCCTGACTTACTCAAAGTAATCCAGATTACCATGCTTCCGCTGCGCACTCTGATCTAACAATCAAAATTTCTTAGGTTCACCAAAAAAAAGTTTGATCAAATTATTTCTTTACCTTATCAATAGAAAAGATCTAAAATTTTAAATTTCAATTGAAGTCAAAGATTAACTTTCGATTCTCATTCATACTTTTATTGGTGTACAAAAATCTTGATTAACCCTTGAGTCCAATATCATATTTAAAGCCATCATATAGATTTACTATAATCAATATGAATCAAATCTCAATTCTCATATCAATTCAATTCGATAATTTTCAAACCAAAAATCTTTATAAGTCAAATTAATGAAGAAAAGAAAAAAAAAAAATCCTTCGATGCTCCACCAAATTTGGACATAATCAGAATATATAAGAATTTCAAATCATTATTTTTTTCTAAAATTTCTATCATCAGGATCTTCAATATCTATCAAATATCCTTTTATAACAATCATACAAGCTTCAAAAAAAATCAAATCTCCATTTAATAGTAGATTCAATTAGGGACCTCGTTAACAAAAACAAAGGAACTCCATATCAATTTCTAAATCCAAAATTTCTAAATTGTAAATTCACATGGATCCCTTGATCTGAAATAAATATAAATCAGATCTTAATCTAAAAAATATCAACCTCAACAATAATATCAGAAAATCTTTTGATCAACTTAGATACGAAATCTTTAAATTGAAATTTCATACACATCAGGTAGTCTCCAAGAGACATAATAAGATCTATTTTCTAGATCTAAGGATGATGATTAAAGATTTCAGTACGATGAATATCCTACAATCTCAAAATCAATTTCATCAATAAGAAATAGACTTCTTTGCAATATCTCCAAATATGCATTCATCCTAATATGCCACTTTATATATAATCCACATACCAATTCAATTTCGATAAATATTCCAATCAAGCATTATAAAAAAAACTTTCTTAGCCCATTCTGGAATAATATTTTATTATCAAATCTTTATCTTGCCAATAATAGTCAACTTCTCAACTAGAAGTAATATCATAGTCTTATTTTCACATCGAATTTGAACTTACGATTCACTTGAATAACCAATGATCAAATTAATAACCACAATGCATAATAAAATTTTATGTCAATCCTTTTGTGATTACTTTCGATCAAGATTTAACTAATCATATCATGATCAATAGATCATCCATCATATTTCAAACTTCATATGTTATAATCTCTTGCGATCCTTTTATACATAATCTCAATGTTTAATCAAAATTTATAAATACTTCTCCCACTACAATTATCAAAGATCTACACTATAATGTCCCTAGTGTTTATCCACTTACACCAATTCTATATCTGATTTTATGTTTCATAATTCATCCACTTATGCTCTGATACCATATTAATTGTCACACCCCCGATCCGAGATTTTTAATCGAGGGTCATGGCAACCGCCGCATACTCATAGAAAACTCTTCCCATAAGCATGCAAGGCATCTTATCATACTATCCTAAAACAACAGCGGAATAATTAGTCAATAATTTAAATCCAAAATATAACGATCTAAATTTCTTCTTTAATATCTTAATAAATTCAACAATGATTCATAGGTCTTACACCAAATTCAATAAGACTTTCAACCTAAAATAAAAGTATAAGATTCTGCTTCTGATCACTCTTCCATTCATATCTTGTATCATCTTAATTCCTCAACATCTGTAAAAACAATAAAATAGGAGGTAATGAGCTAGACAGTCCAGTAAGCAATGATCACTTTTCAATAGATTTCATCAGGCATTTAAGTAAATCATTATTTATAGAAAATAAGTATACAGAGTTCATCAATTTGAAATCAATTTCAATTATGCAACATAATTCATGCCAAATTCACAATTCAAGTTTCTTTCTAAATTTCAATTTCTTTCATTCTTAAATTCTTTTCGTCAACCATGAGCTATGACCACATTTTTCCTGTGGCAGGGTCATAATACCGCGTATCTGCTTGCGGTAGGCTGCGAATCATCTGACAGCCATATCTTTTGGAACCGCTGGTCTCTCTGGCGGTTTGTCGCTGGTCTCTCTGGCGACATGTCGCTGGTCTCGCTGGCGACATAAATCCTCAGGACAATCAATTGCCAACGTATATGCCCCATTGGCAGGGTCCTTTACATAGTCAGGTTGTCAATTCATAGTGTTTCTTATATCATAATTCTTCATAAATCATATTTCATATTCTAATTTCGATAATAAAACATATAATCATGTAGTATCGAAATCAATTAATATAATACATCATGAAATCAATATGTTCAAACATGCTTCATCACAACATTTCAAATAAGATATTTTCATAACAAAATACCATTCATCCAATTCATGCATCGTTTCACAAATCATGTCAGAAAAATACATTATAATTTACCGATAAATCTAGAAAAAATGAAACATTACTTACCTCGAACGCATTCCAATAAATCCACATAATTCTATAAATTTTCTTCCAAAAATTCTATTCGTAGATCATATCGCGATATCCCATGATCAAACATCCACAATCCTATACAGAATCAATTTCAATAATTAGAAAGAATACAAATACCATATTTCAACGGTTTAGATTGAGTCCGATCATCTAATTTCATCTAATCAAAATCTAATTAGGACCTAAACGATCCAAGGTTTGACTATCAGATCAAATCGGATTCGAAGTGATAAGACCGAGGTTTTTCATCGATTTTATAAAATCAAGTAGAGAGAGAAAATCAGAGGAGAGAGAATTCATGAGGTACAATTCGAATTGATCAGGTGACACAATCCAACATTACGATTGGTCCAATATCTCGATTGGTGAAATCAACATGATCAAATCAAATCATGGCTAGATCGGAATCATGGATGATCAAATCTAAAGATTCATGGTCTGATTAAGGTGGGTGCCAGTACGCTGTCTGACAATCATGGATCAGGATTCTTCATTAGAATCAGATCAGGACTATTGAAAGAATTTTCTCATTGATAAATCGATCAAGAGAGAGAAATCGATCGAGAGAGAGAAATGATTTTAGAGAGAGAAAATTCTAGAGAGAAAATTTTAGAGAGAGAAAATTCATCTTGAACTCCTCAGACGATATGATTTAACAAATTCGATCGATCAGATCAAATCATGCTAAGATTATCATGTGGACAATTCAATAAGATCATGAGAAATAAAATCTAAAAATACTTGATCTGATCAAAGTGGATGTCGGTGTACCGTCCGACGATCACAGATCAAAAAATCCATCACGAGGATCATTTAAATTCATTATCATTCTTCTCAAAATTCTAGAAATCTTAGGAGAGAAATAATTTAGAGAGAGGATTCTAGAGAGAGAAAGTCCAATTCTAGAGAGAGAAAATACTAATTCAAGCTGAAGAGAGAGAGGGAAGAGAGAGAAACTCTCTTTCTCATATTTTATTATTTATCTCATTATTTATTAATTAATTTTATTTTTCTCTTTCTTCTTTTCTTTCTTTCTCTCTTTTTTTTTTCTTTTTCTTCACGGAAGAGAGAGGAGAAAATCCTATTTATTATATTATTATATTATTATTATTTTATTTTTCTTCTTTTTTTTTTCCTTTTTCTTTTTCTTTTTTTTTTTTCTTTTCTTTTCCTTCTTCTTTTCTTTTCCTTCTTCTTTTCTTTTTCTTTTTCTTTTCCTTCTTCTTCTTCTTCTTCTTCTCCCGTGGGTTCCTTTGGGCCAAAACAGGGGACCGTGAGGTCCCCCCGTTGGTTGGCCGGCCGGCGGCGCAGCCGGCATGGGGCGGCCGTCGGTAGGAGGGGGTGACTCGCCGATAAAAAGAGGGCCAAACCGGTGGTCGGCGGTGACCACCGGCGACGGCAAAACGGCAAAAAAAGAAAATTCTTCCGCAACAAAATCCGGCGACTCCGGTCGCCGACGAGCGTGCACATCGGCACGGGAAGGAAGGGGGAGAAGAGAGGAAGAGGAGGCTTACCTCCGTCGCCGGTGAAGCTTTTCCGGCGAGAAATTGGACGGCACAGCGACGGGTCTCCGTGAGAAATTTCCGGCGATTGCCGCCGTTTTGCCGCGGGATTTCTCGATGAGAGGAGAGAGGAGGGTTCTCCTCCTTAAATAGAGCCGGAGGGAACTTGTTTCCGACTCCGATTAGGAGCCGGTGAACGGAGGAAGACGACTCCCTTGGGAGTTCTTCTCCTCTGTTTTCCTTCCTTTTTTTTTTTTGTTTTGGGCTTTGGATTCGTTGCTTGGGCCGGGCCTCACATTAAATCTTGCTGTAGATGATCTACATGTTATTCTCTTTATGAAAGAGGCACCTTCTGCCTTCAACTTATACTGAACCTTTTTCCAAGTCTACTTTTAAGTTGAGGAAAGAGATGTTTGATCGCCTTCTTTTCAATGATTGCTCTTCATCTATCATCTCAAATAGATCATAACTGCTAGTTTTGTAGTTTGAAACCTTTGTTCCATTGTCTTATTTATATTATATAGCAACTTTGGTTGCAGGAAATAAGGTTTGGTCTTAGCAATTGTCTTTTTTTTTTTTCAAGGCATGACCTAGTTGATCTAATCAAGTATAGGTTTGTCTTGATATAGCCTCAAACCAAGTCATTCTTTGTGTAGTTTTCCACTAGATGTCCCCGTATTATGGTCTTCCATGTCCTGCATGTGCATATCCACATTTGTTTGGCCACAGGAATGGTGCAACCGGTGCTGCTAGGGTTTGACGTTGCTACAAAACCAATGCACCTAGAGTTTTCATCTTAAAAATGCAAATAGGTTTGGAGAACTTTATGTTTCAAACTGAATAAACCTTGTCTTTCAGTACTAAATATATTTTAATAGATTTTGGACAATAGTGAACTAAGCAATTAGAAAAATCACACATACCAGCACTAAAATATCAAAGCCACAAGTTATATTCCAGAATAATCTAAAGTATAAGATGATGGGACAATGAAAATAAAGGATCTGACACGCAAGCAGAAAAAAGCTGGGTTCAATGATCCAAGAATCAAACTAATCTGAAATAATGGGGAAAGGAATCTCAAGCAACAAGACAGAAGGAGAGAGAGGTTTCAGGGAGTAAAATAGGATGGGGATACTAAAAGAGAGGAAGAAGGAACTGTCTGATTGTGAAGGTTGCATGACAATGTATAAAAGGAAAGGTACCACAAAATGGCCAAGAATAGAGAGATGAGGAAAAAGGAGTGAGCAAGCAAAAAAAAGTAGTGGAGTAGCAGTACGCAGAAAAGGGGAATAGCAAGAGCGTGGTTAGCAAATAAGGTTCTGATGCTTCAACATATGTCCCTGAAAGGAGAAGAGAAACAGAAGGCGGTACTTGGCGAATGAGGATTCATAAATCTGACCTTAAATAGTTGGGAAAAGGCTAGTCGGTATGATTATGAATATGTTATGATACTTCACATCTGTCTGCAACTCTCCCGTATATCTTTCTTTTCTCCTTAGTACTCCCTGCTCTTTGCCCTTGTCTTCCTCTTCTCCTTCTACTGCAACTTCCAGCTATTAGAAGACTGCACATCATTCTGTTCTCTTCAGCTGTAGAATCTTGCTCATTAGAAATGTTTACATATCAGATCTGTCCTTCATTTGATGATGAACAACTGAGTTATCAGAACTTGGTGCCTGTTTGCTTCTTAAGCTGTTCCCTGTTCTCCTTCTAACCTTACTCCTTTGAAGTTTTCTATACTGACTTATTTACAAAGATATTTATCTACTCAGAAAAGTGCAGACTTTATCTTTAAATATTAGGACTTCCCTTTTCTCACAGCTTTGCAGATGGGCTGCTACCTTTTGCAGTTCAACTCCAACCTGAAAACCAGCCTTATAAAATATCCTCTTGCTTTCCAAGGCTTCTAGATCTCAAATTATCATGCTATTACCTACAAGTCAACTATTAAATATCATGTCAGATCAGACCTGGTATTTGAGTTAAATTTTGCCCCAATACTGATATAGCACAACAATTAACAACAAATACCACCTCTATACTTTTCTTTGAGTGGTAACCCAGTCCATTGATGCATCAGAGTTGGTATTAACTTTTAGTTCATCTATACTAAACTTGTTTGGCCTCTGAAACAGGGCATGGATTTTCTGTTGCAAGAGACAGTAAGAATAAATGAGAAGAATATGGATGAGAAGAAAATGAATGCAGTATAAAGAGAAGAACAAGGATAAGAAGAAAATGAATGCTGAATAAATGAGAAGAACATGGATAAGAAGAAAATAAATGCATGATATGGAAGTGGAAGCTGCCAAGATCTTTCTTTAAATTGTAACATTTGAATCTTCTAAAGGCCTATACAGAAAAGACCCCTTGATGACATGAAAAGAAAATCCTGATAATACAAAACCTAAATGTCCAATAATAAGTTTCCAGAACAATCAGAATATCAATCTTCTTAATCAAATAATCTAAAGGATATTTATGAAACTAGTATTCAAATTCATGATTGGAAGAGTTATGAACTTGATAAAAGTTTGTGAGCACTTCACTGATTTTAGTCTTAAATTAAATCTGAAAACTACAGAAAAAGAATTAATTTTAATCTAGAGGAACTTCTATAGGCGATGTTAAAAGAATGAAGAACTACAAGAACACTAAATATCAGATATTAGTGTTGGGCCTTATGTGGTGCTCCCAAGGCTTAGGGGATCAAGGCTAAGGCCAAGGTCCAAAGTCCATAACGTGGTCATGGGGTTTCTAGGGCTAGTTTGGGCCCTAGGATGAAAGGTTGTCAGCCTTTCGGATCATAAGGTTCAGGGATTTTGGGCCTTGAGGGGCTAACTTATATTTGGGCTAGGATTAAGTCCAAGATTATGAGATTGGGTCAAGTTATGGGTGCACATGGGCTTGGATGAGCGCAATCTTATATTGAGTTAGCCAGGGGAGTTTTTTGGATTGGGTCACATTGACCCTGTATATAAAGATACATTATATTCTGACTCAATGAATCGAAGGAATACTCAATCATTTTCTCCCTAACCTTCTCTCTCTTCCTTCTTCTCTCTCTGGTCTTCTCCATGTCCTAGCAGCAAGAATCTCTAGGGTTTCTTGGCTGCCCACCTCAACATGGAAAGAAAGGAGGCGCTAGGGTTTCTAGCGCCCTCCTTGTGCACACTCCCTTTTTGTGCGCCCCCTTTTGGCCGCCCAAGAGGAGTTCCATGCTTCATCTTTTGTTGTTTGGGGGCTTCATCAAAGGTACTTTTAGGTCCTAAAAGGTGAGTTTCAGATCTGGTGGAGAAAGAGTTCAAATCGCAGAAAGAAATTCTGCCGACAAGATTTATAAGGCTGCTGAAATCCTGAAAGCTGTTTTTGTTTTGCATGGTTGCTGGTCTTCAAAGACCTCCACGATCAGATTTTTGCTGTTTTCTGACGTCCACAACTTGGGGAAGTTGCTCCAACAATTAGAACCTCAAGAAGCATAAAAAAATCCCTAGGAGACTTCAAATCCTAACGAGCATAGTTCATAGTCAGTATGAAAGATTGAAACATGAGGTACCAATGCCAATAAGGGAACGTGGATATGTAAAAATGAGAAGTACCCTTGATCAACGATGGAATTAAGGGATAGATGGACTCAAGGTCGGCAGTCCCAGTACTAGGACTTATGCCGATTGCCCGGCAATACAGTATGGTATGGTTTCATGCCATGCCGACTCGCCACATATTGAGAAAGGGGAGCCGGAGAGAGAAAGGGAGAGGGAGAAGGGAAGAGAGGGAGGGAGGGAGAGAGAGAGAGAGATGTTGGGAGAGGGAGAGAGAGGGGGCTTGGAAGCCTTCCTCCACTGCTCATTTGCAAGCCCTACTGGGTGGAGCCCTTGTTTCAAATGAAATAGGGGCTCGGCCAAATGTTTTTTGGTGTTCTTTAAGTGAAGTCGGCATAGTTCGTTGTTGATTGGGTGATACAGGGCGATACAATCATACAACGAACCTTGGGTAGACTAAAAAGATCAACTAGGATGCATGGTATATAAGATGATGAGTTCACAAGTACTAATAGAATTCTAGGTTCCATGAGACAATTTTGTAGTGCCATGAGTCGTTATGATGATATATTTAATAACTTGGAATATAGGCTGTTGACCGGTAAATTTACATAACTAATAGGTAGAATGGCTGGGAGGAAAGTTAACATAGCTTGCTTGCAAGAGACTAAATGGATAGGAGACAAAGCTAAGAAAGTTGGTAAGACAATTTATAAACTTTGGTATACTAGAAAAGGTAGGAATAAAAATGGAGTAGGAATTATTGTAGAGAAAAGTTTAAAAGATGAAGTTGTAGATACTGAGAGAGTAGGAGATAGAATGATCTGGATAAAATCAGTGTTAGGACAGGAGTTTGTTAATATTGTTAGTGTTTATGCTCCTCAAGCAGAATTGGATGGTGCTACAAAGCAACACTTTTGAGAGCATATGGATGACTAATTCAACAGATTCCTAGTGGAGATACAATATTTATTGGAGGACAAGTATTCATGATGGCATGACCTAGTGTCAGATAATAACCACTTTAAAAAGGACCCTCACTTGATAACATTTTTAAAATGGGCATAATATTAGTCAAATAGACTTTTTCGTTACTATGAAGACTGATCAAATTTTCTGTCAATATTATAAGATTATACCGGGTGAATTTAACCACTCAGTGTAGATTAGTGGCTTCAAATACGATTCAATCCAAAAGCAACTTCAAAACAGAGAATCCATCTCTTCAAATAGATCCACTAGGGCTCTTACTAATCACTTTGAAAATTATGTAAAAGATGAGGCAAGCTACAAAGCTCAGCAAGTAAGCTTTGCATTGCTCAAAAGAGTTCCAGCATCTATGGTGAAAACAAATGACTTAAAAATAGAACATGCGATCAACTTATCCTTAGAAAGTTAAAATAGAAATCCACTTCAATCATTTTATAATAAAATCACAAATGCAAAGCTTTCGGCAAGATATATGATGCTAAAATGGTTCAAAGCACAAGTTTTGAGCAAAGTTCAATTAATTCACAAACTATAAATGGAATACTGATTCGAGATAAAATGGTCAAAGCACAATTTATATCACAAAACACTTATATTCCATAATTTCATATTGTCTTGCAGAGCTTCACTTGTACTCACTTCAGACAATGTTGCATAAAATTGTTAATAAATTAGATGAGGCCACATGAATCTTTCCTAATAAGGTAGATGAGGTAGATGAGGCCACATGAAATCCTCAAGGCCCACATATACTGCTTGGCCAAGGGTGCGCATATGCTTGCCAAGAATTCACATATACCACCTTGTCAGTGGCTGGAAGAGATCCTCATCGATTATTTGATTGAGGCTGAATATGGTTAGAGGTCCACATATTTTTCTAGTTCGATATTATCTTCAGATTTGAAAAGAATTTCGTAAATGGCATTTGAAACCATCCACTCAAAGGATTATATACTTTCAAAATTTGCATATTGAAATCAGAAAAAAATAAATTCAAACAATCTTGTGAACAAACTTTTCAAAGCACAAAAATTCAAAGTCTTTGCAATGGAAAATATATGCATAGTACCAACCAATTTTAAAGCTGGAAAAGAAATTAGAGTTCTAAAGTTCAAAAATTTTGGAGTTCAAAAGTTTGAAAATCTTGGTAAGAACTCATAGGTTTCGAATTCCAGAACAACTTTAAAGTTGAAGCTGATTTAAGAATTCAAAATATGAGAGAAACTTCCTAATCTTGAGACTAGCATATGGGTACATGCAATGCGCATTTCATAAAAATTAAATAGATTAAAAATAACAAAAATACTTAGTAAATAAATAAAATAAAAAAATAAAAATAAAAAGGGAAGATAAAGATTGGAGGTGGATAAAGTTGTTAGAGAGAGATAAAGACAGAGGGAAATTAAGTTTGTCAGAGAGTAGTTGGGATAGAGAGGGGGTTTTGGGGCTTTAGAGGGATCCCATCAAATGCAGGAATTGTGTGACTGAGGATTTAACTTAGTTGTGTATGTTTATGTTTCCATGAGTGCCCATGTCGGTTATTATTATGTAATATAGTTTTGTTTGTCACTCGGATAATAATCTATTCATGAGCAAATTTGACTGACCCAAAGGATCCCCTAACACTTTTTTTATATGGTATAGATTTAAAACCTTGAAGTGATATAGTAACTGCAAAGAGATACAATATTCAGACTTTCAGAGAATATAAAATAAACCCTAAGATTTGAAAATTGACTAGGTTTGATAGCTTTATAATGTTACTTTGTTTTGATATTAACTTATTCAAAAGAAGACCCATGCTTAAAAATCACAAAGCAGCGCTTGGATTTAAAAAAGATAGGAAAATTACTTGGAAAGGATAACCATAGATTTTGAAAAAGTTCATTTAGTTTAGAAGTTCTAAACCATACATATGCTGAAAAGTGAATTCTGGCCACTAACCAAATCAAACTTAAAGGCATGGAGAAAGTTACTTACCTTATGATGCAAATGAAATCCTATACCTCATCCAAATCTCCACCACCACCATCATCATCGTTATAACCTTTTCTTCATTTTCGTCTGTCTTCTTCTTCTAGCCTAACCTGCTTCATTTCCTTCACCTCTAGCTTATCCTCCCTTGCCTCTGTTTATAGGCAAGGAGAGTCAGCTTAGTGTGGGGTTCACTTGACTAGATAGGTCCTCCCCACCACCTAAGTAGGTTGGTTGCTAAGGTTGGCTAAGTAACTCGGCAAGCAGGCTACTAAAAGACAGACAGAGGAGCAGTCATTTACATGTAATGCCATCTAAGTAACTTATAAACAAATAAAGAAGTACACCTGCATTGAATTCAATAGAAATACTTAAAACAGATTCAAGTCCTTAGGATTAAAAGTTGATCCCAAATTTCAACTAAAATGCAAAGATATTTCAACTTTCTCCACAATTTGAGTGCATCCTGGCCTTCCCCAACTAAAATTTTCAACATTCCACTGCTAAGATATTTCTCAAATCTTAGATTTTTATGAGTTCTATTATAGCTAATCCTTGCTAAAATCCAGAAATCTGGATGGAAAAATAAGTCTGGAAAGCATGCATCTAAAATTGTGATTAGATCCACTTGGCTCTTCTGCAAATTGTTTCATTTTCGGATTTTCACATGCTTTTGATTCTATGCATGTTTACATGTGCCTGTTTGTATGTATGTATTTTTCTAGTTATTTGGTTGGGTTGTTACATTATATCTACCTATTTTGAACAATCCAAGATCATTTCTTCATCATGTTATTGTTGCTATTTTATGTAAATTTTGGTTTATAAACCAAGTGGTCCATGCCATTTCTGCCGGTGACTCATCAGCAAATATAAGAACACATTTTTAAAACTGTCTTATATTGTCAGTGTAAATGTTTATTCTCGAAACTTATTCATGCTTCAAGTTTATTCTTAACTTGGTGATCACCTTTTCTTTTCTTGATATTCAGGTCTGTTATTATGGTCAACATTATCACTGCTTTGCATTTGAGCATGAACAATGGGTTATGTATGATGACCAGATGGTCAAGGTAACTTCCAGATAAGTGCGGTGCTGCTTCTTAACTTTATTCATGATTGATCATTTATTTTGACCTGAGTAAATTCTAACAGGTGATTGGTGGTTGGAACGATGTTATTAGCATGTGTGAAAAGGGACATTTGCAACCGCAAGTTCTTTTCTTTGAAGCTGTCAATTAGTTGATTCTTGCAAGTAGATATACCTGAAAATAGATGGTCATCATAAATCTCTGCTTTTCAGCTGCTGTTTATGATCACATCATCTAGGTGCTATATGGATAGATTGGCATACTGTTTGTGCCTTTGATCATCAGAATGAGCTTGGCCAAATTTCACTAGTATGCTCTGGTGATCACATGAAGTGCTGGTGCATCAATAGATCAGCTTTTCTGGTTTTGCAGTGCTCCTTAACTACCACAAGCATAAGAAAATTCTTCATGGACAACAATGATTCAGGAAATCGATACTGAAGGAACAAGTAGTTTCCTCCTTTTTACAAGTTAAAAGTCAGCTTCTCATCCATGAAAAAGGCTTTGTTTTTTCTTCAATAAGGTGGTACATATATAGGACTATGAGTTAGCCTTATTTATACCATCTTGAGGTTGAAGGTTACTAATTGCAGGCAAGACCTGCTCAATTTGATATAGTTCATAAGTAGTTGTTGTTCAATCTATACCTCTGAGTTGAAGTGCAATCTTGTGCATATAATTTGTACCCCACCAAAAATCCTTATTCTGATTTTTCTGTGCATAATGAGGATGCCAATGGAAAATGTAATGCTTCCTGATTCATCCTCCACTGAAATACTTTGAGAATTATGGTGATTTGATTAGCTCACTACCAGACACTGGGGAAACTAAGGAGCATTTACTTTTTCCTTTGGCTTGTACCTCAGTGGAGTGGCAACATTGTGAAGTATTTATTACATGATGAGAAGAATCATAAGAATGGTTGGCTTTTCATATTCTCCTAGAAGCCTTTTTTTGAGAAAGCTCTTAGAAATCAATTTTTGTTTATTTTTATGTTTTAGGGGCAGTGAAGATGTGATGATGATGATGAAAAAGGTTGGTGCAGTAATTGGCTTTTCATGTTCTTTTAAAAGTTCATCTTTATTGCTCTCTTTTATTTGTGGAAGAGTTTGATGCATGTTTTTTTCTTGCCAAATAATAGGTTGTTTTAAGATTTCCAATATATGGTTCCATATTTGTAATATGTGCAAATGTAATAAAGCTATAGGTAAGGGCAACAAGTATTGTTCTCTGTATTATTGATTTTTATTTCTGAATTCTGATAACCATGGCAACCCCATCATCTGGCACTGGTATTCTGAGTATGTGTTTCGTTGTCATATCTGTTCCTTTACCTTTCTTCGGCAAAGATTGAATGAAAGTTATGATCATGATGATGATGATATGAATCAGAGCCATGCTCAGGTTTTGGTACCTGAGAAGATGGTCTATTTTCTTCTAACATAATTTCCATTTTCAAAGTTCAGGGAGTACTCTGGAGAATGTTTGATGTACTTTTCTTGCTCCCAAGTGACTTCTGTACTAATGTTATTGCACAAACCCATGGTGTTACCTGTGTTCTACTGAGAATAGATGTATCTGTAGGTAAGAGCAGAGTAACAATGTAGACATTTCCATTGTTTGAATGATCTGCTGAACAGCACTAGACTCATGGTTGTTTAGTAAGTCTTGAAACTTGTGGATCATGTGCAAATAATATGCAGGTGAAATACTTAACTGGTGTATATATTTAATGATGTTATCAGTTATTCATGGCTGTGTTATAGATATTGTTTGGTATTACTCTCTCCCCAAGTTTGGGCCTCATTTTATTATATGGTTAAGCCATTAACTTTGGCAGCGTTTTCTGAGTTTTACAATTTCAACCTAAATTTATTGGTTTCTGGAGGCCAAACATGTGGCTCTGGATGAGAGCGTATGCACGTGGTGTTTGGCCGGATTGTCAAAATGACTATGCTGCTCTATCCTTAAAATATTGTGGGTATGTATTTCCCCCAGATCCATGTTCGAAGTTGTACCTTTCTGCCAAACGAACCGGTCCTAGGGTCTTTATGCTTGAGCAACACTAATTTAATTCTCCAGTTGGTTGATTGACATTAGAATAATGTAACAGAAAGTATCCCTCCCATTTACAGATGTAATTGGACCAAGCTTTTTCCAACGTGGATCTGATCAAACTTGGTTTGCAACTAAATTCGATCTTGGAAGTTGAGTTTAAGCTTGATTTGTTTACTGCTATCTGAAGTTCTGTTTGGGTTGAATTTCAAGTCGAGTGATATGCAAGCTTATTTGATCGCTAGCAGAACTGTGGTTGAAAGTTGATGTCTTGGGTCGTGAAATAGCTAGGTGTAAGTCCATCATGTCGAGTGCTACCGCTATGTGGAAACTGTTGTCCCTCCATGACCAGGTTGCCGACCGCTTTCCGTCTCTACCCCGTACCAACCTTGAAAAGCTTTACCGTCGGGTTACATTGATTTAGACAATTGTGCGTACAAAAGTCTTTAGAACTGTCATTGCACTAGCAAAAGTGACGCTAAGGACCTGGACAATGTATTTGTGCCCAAAACAGGACTAATGATGCAAATAGGAGTATCCAGTCTTCTGTACTAGCTCAACCGGTATATATATATATATATATATATATATAAATAATGTTCCACCTTTTTCAACAACTAACGATGATAGATCTAAGACACATCTTGTGTATCATATCCTCAAATTCTTGAGTTAATTCATTACTTTTGCTGGTGAATGCTAGATCATTCATATATAGTGACACTAATAGAATATTAGATCCCGATTTCATGGACTTGCCTCACTTTAAGCCCCTCATTGTCACCATCTTCTGTTATAAGAAAGATGCACCAACTACTCCATGATTGTACTACGTGAAAACTAATACCCCCTAGTGATTGCTCGACATGTCATACCATCGCACTTGTCAGTGCCTATTGGAGCAGATATCAAGGTGCACTGTTTGGGCAAAGTTAAAATTAATGATGGTTACAAAGGGTATTTGCAGATTGTAGATAGGCATGCTAGCCATTGTTCAACTCCTCAGTTCAGTATTTTGTAAATGTTGATGCAATACAAGACGTAGCCAATAGATATTTATGGAAGCTAGTGAATTTGCAAGCGAAAGCTTTGACAAATAAATATTTGATTTGCTTCCATGCCATGAGCAAGCATAGGAGAGTAATTGGGATTCAAAGACCACATCGAATTTTAGTCATGTTTCTATAGTTATAGTAAAATGACTCTAGCATGTGTCTTTATTGTTGTTTCGAGAATGATTCTATATTGGGTGTAATGTGTGAATTAGGGTTAGGGTTAATGTTCTATATATATATGCATCTTGATATATTTTATGGGAAGCCTTTTGACGTATAAATATAATTTTCTAGAGAGATTTTTCTTCACCAAATGAAGGGTTCTTCAATCTATTTGGTTCCTTTTCCCTATGCCTTGTGTCAAATACCTCTCTCTTTCCTAGTTGTTAATAAGCCTAAGGTCATAATTTATGGCTTTGTATCTTGGATTTCACCCAGCACTAAGGAATACAAGATAGTCCGATTTCTCATGCTAGAGGGCTTATACTTGCATACGGTGTTCACCCTCCGCAGCAGCTCATGGAGGCTAATTCATGACAACAAGGACGACAAGGATGCCATGTATCATGATGGCTGCTTAATTGATTTTTGTGGCATGGTACCTTATAGTGCTGATGTGTTCGACAATAGTGTTTCTCCAAATAGAATCATGCATATTCTAAATCTAAAATCAAAGAAGACTGTATCATATGGTATGAAAGATGAGAAGTTCTTAACAGTCCCCTTCTCCAATTCATATTGACGCAGATCAATATCACCAACCAAAATTGGTAGAGCTCCAAGGAAACCTTCTTTTGGCAATTCATTTGCTTGCCACTCAAGAAGCACAGGACATACGGATATTAGAGGATACTCTGAATGGTGTTCAAAAGCTATCATCTTGCTCTGCGCCGTTAATATGGAGAATCACAAAGGCTTTTTAGTAGGAGAGCTTTTCAGTAGAGTAGAATTAGGGTTTATGCTATCTTAATCTCTAGAATCAGGAGGAAATTTTGAGAAAGGTCTTCAAAAAGTACCTGCACCTGTGTGGTCGCATTGGGACAGGAAGCAAGTGGCATGGAGACCACATTGTAGTGGCCACTAGCGGTGACCTAAACCACTTTCCTACAAATGATGCAGGGGATACCTAAAAGATCAACCTCATTCCTGAGCTTGAATTGGGACTTCCTATTAACTGTTTGCAGAGTAATCAACTTTTCTTCTGTTTTATATCCTACTTGGTAGTGCAAGCAGTGTATTCTTTTGAAAGCATTGCTTGTAAATTTGACCATTGAGGCATCTTTTTCTGATTTACTTTATAGTACTCTTGACAAAATAACTGTTGCAAGATAATTTGTATATCTCATTATGTTTAACTGGTGCTCCACTCACAGGTTAAAATTCCTGAAACTTAAAATCTTGAAACTTGCTGCTGGCCTAGTAATGTTGCAGATCTAGCAGACAACAGTATTTTGGTCACCATACAATAAACTGAGATGAATAAAGATTTTCCTAATTAAATGTTGTATGAGAAGTCATCACACAGGTAAACCAAGAAAATGCTAAATGTTTTCAATAGTTTATTTAGAAGGGACACCACACATCCTCTAGCATCCAAAAACAATCACAACAGTTGCGCTTATAGCAGTCAATTGCAGAGATTGGAAGAAGAATAATTATTTTTACAACTACAGCTGTGTTCAAACCAAACAAACACCTTGGACTTGTTTGGTTGACGGGAAGTGGAGGGGAGAAGAGATAGTTTCTAGGAAGTAGAGAGGGGGCTCTTGTTTGGTTGGAGTTTTAAAAGGAGAGAGAGTAGAAAAAATTCTTTCCATGGAAAGTCACTTCCCACATTTCATGAGAAGTGAAAATCTATCAGGAGGTGGGTTTTGGTACTTCCTATGGGATGGAAGTGGTGATACTTTTTTTTTTTCCAAATTATCCTTTTAAAATATGCGGTTTAGACTTTACAAAATATCAATAGATAGTTAAGATGAAATATTAAATAGTGATATAATATTATATTAATATTATCTCAATATTTATTTGAATATAATATGAATATTAATATTGATATTAACATTATAATATTTATTATATTCTAATATTATTTTAATATTTACACTAATATAATATTTTTATTAATATTAACATAACATTTTATATTAATAATTTAATATTTATATTAATATAAATATTGTATTTAATACTGTATTTATATCTATATTAATAAATTTATTATATTAAAATATTAATATTATATTAATATATATTAGTATTATATTAATACAATAGATTATTATAGTCTAATGTTATATTATAATATATTAATATTATATTATATTAATATAAATATTATATTAATATTTATATAAAGTTTAAGAGTCAAAAGATACGGTCTTATATCTACAAAAGGCATAATAGTATTTTACATAATTTTTTAAAAAAATAGATGCTCAATCAGATATAAACTACTCTATAATAAATCATTTTTCATGATCAATCAAATATAACAAAATTCTATTCTTAAGATGTAAATTATTTTCTGGAAAGAAAAATTCTTTCCGTGTACCAAACGAGTCTCTAAAATAGAATTGCATTATTTCTACTGGTAATTGCAAATAGTATGGCTTAGAGGTGGAACTGCAGGAAACAGAAAGCCCATTTATCCATCCAAACAGATGGGTGACTTATCTAAAGAACCTCGAAGGACAACTTGATTAATAATTCGCTTCCCTGGGGTTGTAATTCTAGAACAAAAGCAGGCATGACGAAATAATGGGATAAAGGACATGTCCCCTTGCAGTGGTTATCAATTAAAACCATATAACTATTGAAGTAATTGACATGATAAAAAAGAAAGGGAAATTTGGGGTAAAAAAAGATGAAAAAGCGCAGAAGAATCAAAAAAAGGTCAAAGAAGTAATAGCAAAAGGAACATAAGGAGGTCACCACTAGTTCTCAATGGATGCCAGGGGAGATTTAGTGGTAGCAGAATACTCCGGGCTGGCTGGATTTTCCTGGTTTACCTATCAGTCAGTGCTGAAGTCCAGTCGTTGAATATTGAGATTGTAGTTGCAGTACTAGTAGTAGTATGGACTCTGGAGGTCTAATTGTTGAAGATCCTATTGCTGAACATTGTGAATTTCAAAAGAATATTAGAATAGGTTTCTGGCCATGGTTCCTATTTCTCTTTATAGTTATTGGTACATTGGTGGGTCTGTCAACAAGAGTGTTGGACTATGGGTCTCTCAAGAACAGAGAAATGTCTGCAATACAAGAAGAGTATAGGATATTCAGAATAAGAGCTCAATCTCCCTTCTGTCTCCCCTCAAAACCACTTCATCCTTTGTATATGTTCTCGATCATAATGTTCCAATGCCAACCATGTTGAGGAGTAGGATAAACCCGGCATTTTCTATAATGGCCAATCAAAGTACTGTTTTTATGTACCATCATACATGGGCAGATTGATTTCTTCCTGCCCTCCTTCACGGTTTATGTGGCATCATATTTATGCGAATGAACAATTTTCAACAGAAACAAATTACCGATCTAATCTATTCATGTGCAACCAAACAGATGTCGGTTACATCTTCAGGATTTTGAGCAGAATTTGATGCAACTCCTGTGGCTCACGTCTTATTGATCGAATTCATGACCTTTTGATTTGTTCATTTTGGCTTGGGTCTAAGTTGGATGACAAAGTCTCAGACCATAGCTCATCTATATGAATGCCACTTAAGATATATTGCACCAAATTTCTGACTTGATCATCGGAGGATCCTCACCAGAGCCAATTCCGATCGGGACTTGTTTTGCAGGAATGCCGTTTCAGTAGTCTCCAGTCTGCTCCAGCCATATCCATACACGATCGAAATCTTAAGTGGATTGGAGACCCATATCAGTACAGGTTTCAGTCTTTCCGACCGCGTACGGATATGGCTGGAGCAGACTAGAGACCATCGGAGCGGCATTCCTGCAAAACAAGTCTCGACCAAAATTGACTTTGGTGAGGACCCTCCAACGATCAAATCAGAAATCTGGTGCAACAAGATGGTAATGGATTGACTCGACTGCAGTATAAGGAGGAACTAACTAATTATAATCCAACAAACCTTTCCTATAAATAGATACCACATACTCTAAACCATATCCAACTCAGAATGGATGATAGGATGTTATATATGCCATCAACTCGTTTGAAGCATCTACTGCCTTTCAATAAGCTATTTCTCATTCCTTTCTTGGCCAGTGGAACTCCATGGTAGGCGAAGGTTTCATTTTTCCTGAGCTTTCTGCAGATAATAGGAGCTAATTTCTTCTTTGAATCAGGTGCATTCCCATACTGTGATTTCACAGAGCTCAAGTAACAAATTGATGACAGCATCCATTGTAGGTACTCGGCATACTATTGATTAATAAGCATCCTCTTTGGCACTTGGCTACTGTAGATTTTCGTGTTAGACATCTTACCTGAACATGAAGATGAAGATTGCAGCGAAAGCCCCAGTGGAAGCCAACTTCAAAAACCATTCCGCCCTCCTTCACCATGAACAAAAACCCAAGTGGTGCTACACAAGATCACAGACCGGACCTTGTGTATTTTCCACAGCAAACACACCCAAATCCCGAAGAACTCTGTGTATTTCTCTCAAAGAAGAGATTGCTCGTATATCTCTCATAACTTCCCACATCCCCTTAAAAGATATTTTTCCCACGAAGGAGATAATTAGATAATCCTTATCTAATCTAATGACCCTTTGAATTCAAACTCCCAGAGTTAAATATTGAATTGGGTCATGATATGGGTTAGCCCATTATGGGTGCCCCAAATTCTAACATCTCCCACTCACACATGATGGGATAATCTACACAGAGTTTTCTCTTAGATTTTCATACTGAGTGTGTCGTCATGACCACCTAGCACTAAGTTTGGGAGCTCTTATACTAGAAATCCTTCTCAGGACCAGCATAAGAGACTACAACCCTTTTATTACTCAAATCTATCATAAAAAGTGCTCAGATATCCTAGATCTGTCTATATACAGTCATATGTGGCATCTTTAATCCCTCATGAGTCTCTATTATCTAGAGTCTTACCACTATGATCTATAGTATGCCTTGTGTCCACGCTTATGATGCTCCTAGAAATAGCTTCATAACGAATATGTCTCAGACATAAGCATAGTGTGTATATATCGGACATGATTTTCTTTCACCCATATATTACTTAGATTAGAATTAGCTACTTTTTTGACATTACTCCTTTAGGTCGCATTATCATAATATTTGGATACATGCCAAATAGCATACACTAATTCTTCACCTCATGATACTGTCGAAGTAATAAGGATATCAATGAAAGGATTCTTTACCTTTCTGGGACTCACACAGCAATGAAGCAGGATTTATTCACTTGCTTCCCAATCATGGTCTTTAAGGCATGCGGTATAAAACACATGCTACGGTCTACCTCTTATTTTATAAGAGTGTATGTCGATTTTCTTTACTTTACACTATACAGATCTTAGTCCAAGCGCCCTCCGACTTGTGTTAGGAAATGTGTCTTAAAGTCAATCATTTGGACGATTGTGATCTTCGTAATTGTATATGAATTATGAAATAATAAAAGTTATTTGATATTTTTCATCATAAGGTATACATCTTCCTTATTAGAATTCTTATGTTGTAACAAAGTCTTTAGAACTATATGACAATCGATAAAATATGATTTATCGAATAGTTCTTAAATATATTCCGACCAAATGATATGTCATTAAAGGACGATAACGTTCATCGAGTATATGTCATTGTGTGCTATATAGATTGGTTGTCCTCTTAACCAAAGAATATGAAGACACTGATATGGCATACAGGTGAGATATAAGAGTATATCGTCACAGAATAAGTGACTCACCTACGGAACCTCTACTATCAAGAACAGCTTATGAAGCATATGGCATAAGTGTCCTCAAATCTTAAATCACCATAGTGACTTGCAAGCAACTACTGTACTTTGTATCAGACTATCTGCATTTCTAATGCAGTGACAGAAGGCTATTGGATACAGTCAAGTACTTCGAAGTTTGTACATGGATCAAGGTAAAATCGATCCCTCCAGATTACGGAGTTAATGCATCACTATATTTAATTTAATAAAATTGAGCCTGGATAATCCATATGATGGATGTGAAAGATTGAAAAATACAATATGGATGACTCATCCAGGATTGATAGTTAAATCGTAGGTCATCCTCGAGCATTCGAGGTCAAAGAATGAATTATGCGATAACCAATGCATAGGTTCTTGAATATTATCTTGTAAATATTCAATCTATTCGAAT
Source organism: Elaeis guineensis (assembly GCF_000442705.2). NCBI lineage: Eukaryota > Viridiplantae > Streptophyta > Magnoliopsida > Arecales > Arecaceae > Elaeis > Elaeis guineensis. The sequence continues at coordinate 26,783,740 of NC_025995.2, read as the reverse complement.
ATCAGGAACCATTGCTAGATGGTAACTTCGATTAGTATAGAAAATAATTTTTGTACTATCGACTGAGTTTCAAATCTATAAAAAAATTGACCTAAGTCTATGAGTTTAATTTAAAGTAGTGACTTGATTGAATGAATAGATTAGCTTAATTAAAATTAAGTTAGAATCATGTGAGATTAAACAAGTTAACTATATCTAGCTAGCATTGGACATGAGGTTCCAGTTTAATTTCGGAGATGATAATGATCTGATCAATAATCCAAGAGATTTATGAGAGATTGAATTTAAAGATATTATTTCATATTAGATTTGATTTAATTAGGCTTGAATTGGATAAAATTTAAGTCAGACTTGGACCAGAATCTTAATTAGATAAGAATTGATAGGCTCTTCAAATCAGATTCAATGGATCCAAATTAAGTCAAATCAGATATCATTTGGTTTAGAACCATAGAGTTCCACTCACCTGAGACTCTCTCTCTTAGATAGGCTAACCAAAGAAAGAGGAGGTGCTACTTTATTCCCCTCCTATGGGAGCGCATGCATGAAGGGTCATGATGCAAGGGGTGGGCGCTTTTCTTCTTTCATGCGGTTGCCTCTTTGGATTAGGTTAGGACTCCTAACCAATTTGGACATTGATCAAGTATGGGATGCCACACCTATAAAAAGGGAGGACTTAACTAACCAATGCAAGAAACACGATTTGTGCGACAAAGCCAAACCAAAAACACTGTGAGATAGGGAGAGGTATTGAGCGACAAGAAATAAAAGGGGCGCCGATTTATTTGTGGCGTATTCTTGGCGTGTGTTCTTGGGCCTGTGTGGAGATTAGATCTCCTCCTTTCCTTGTTGTCTTCAGAAAGTGTGATGCAAAGAAGATCACCCCTCTTTTTTGCAGGGCTTGGCATATGTGCAAATTAGAGGACCTCTACGTTCAAGTCTCGTGAGGCATCGGATTCAAGTTATCCTTGGAGATTTTTGATCCCTATTCCAGTACATATCAGGTAAAAGAAAAATTTATGTTAGCTTATCATAAAATTTTTTCAAATGCACCCTGGCGATCCGATCAGATCGGATAATTTTTCTTCACTGGTATCAGAGCAGAAATGATACATGCCATACATAGTTATTTTTTTGGTATAATTATATAAAATATATGATCAAATTTTTTGGTAGATAATAAATCTGATTTAGATCTATTAATATAAAATTTATAATCTAGTTTTGACTAAGATTTCAGGAATCAAATAATAGTTGATTGAAGTTTGTTATAAATCTATTACAACAGAATTTTTTTGATATAGATTTTTGTTGGATTAACAACTGATTATATATCTATTTTAAATCAATTTTAATAGAATTTTTATGCGAAGTATTTCAGATGGGATTTAGACATAATCAAGATTTGAATTGAATCTATTTTGACAGATTTTCAGATCTGATTTCAAACAAAAATTTGCACAACATAAAATCAGGTCTAATCAAAATTTTATTTTCTATGTGTTCATGCGTGTATTTGAAAAGTTTTCTATATGATTTAGATCTAAAATTAATTATTTTATATATTATATAAAAGTAGATTCAGATCTGAAACATCATATGATAATGTGATCTAATTAGATTAGATACTTAATATGCATGATATGATTTTGTTCATAAAAAGTGCACATCTAAATTTTGTTCATTGCATGGGTAGATGCAATTAAGTTTTATAAATTAGATTTCTAAACTTAGTAGCCCAGTACTCGAATTAAGATGATCATCAAGCCGTTCGGTTATAAGAGGAAGAGAGATTGAGTTCTTCTCTTGCACATTCGACGGATTCTTTACAACATGTAAGGTTGCTACTGTGATCAAGTCTCATAAAAAAAATAATAAAAAATTTTAAAATTATTTTAATTATAAATATATTTAAATTAATCTAAAATAATTTATAATTAATTATAATTTTAATAAAATAAATTTAGATATGAAAATTATTTTAAGATCTAAATGTAGGTTGCATATGATGTATCGATAGTGATCTAAAAGTGGTCATGATACATGTGATGTATATATGATATTTAGATCAAATGATCCATGTTTAATGATTAAACGAAGATCTAAAAATTAAATTTTGAGATCTGAAAATTACATGACATATGATGTATGCTTCACTGGAAATCCTAGTAGAATAGTTCTATAAATTAAAATACACATATTACACACTTAATTTGAAATTAAGTGATCTAGATTTGAGAATTAAAATGTTAAGATACCTCATAAATCAATGGACAATGGATTAGTATGAATCAGATCTTCTAACTGGATTAATCTAGGGTTAGAAATAAATATAGATCAATTAAAAAAATTGATTAAATCTAATTAAGAGATGAGTTAGATTAGGTCAGAATTTCTCTAAAATCAATCTCAATATTGTAGTTTGATTAAGTTTATATTTTTGACCATACCAAATAGACCTGATTGTGACTCAATGGTTTAGATCGAGTCCTTTGGTGGACCAAATCAAAACTAATCAACCACTTGGTGTCTAAAATAAGTTTGGTAATATTACTTGATAATATGATCGATGATTTTTAATTGACAGTCCGCTTACCTAGCCATTTCAATGGTGTCTAAGGCAAGCCGTGGCAGACCCTCTCACTGATCTCATTATTGGCCAATTTGATAGATTATTTTTGATTAAGTCACTGATCGATTCGAGTTGACCCATGCCATTACGATAAATTAGTGTGACTGATTTAGGTGTCTCTGACCAGGCTTGTCTCTAGTCCTCTTCATGACTTGGTGAAGTCAGTGAAAGATTTATGACTTACCAGTTAATCTCTTCTCTTATTCTCAAACCATTAAATCAGTTCGACTGAATTAGGTGCCTTTGGACCAGCTTATCTATAATCCTCTTTATGATTTAGTGAAGTCAGTGGGAGGATTTAAGACTTGACAGTCAATTGATTCTCAAATTGTTAAATAAATTCTCTAAAGTATTAGGTCCTTAAAATGAGATAGTTATAGAGATAACTAGATCATAGCCTCCATTAAGTTGGGTAATAATGGATCATTAGTCTGATAATCATTGGAGGTCCAAAGGTCTGGTGCTTATTTGCTATTAAAATTATCATTCATAATATGATAACTCAATCGTGTCTCTTTGATGGGTGATTAAGTTGATCGACCAAAGTCTGGCCTAATCATTCATTAGTCAGTTACACTGAGTATGGTCATGTTAATGGTTAGACCTAACTAGAACTTTCATGGAGGCCAAATCCTACTAAAAAGAATCTTGAGATAAAATCATTACTAAAAATTGTTTGAAGAAATAATTGATTAAGAACCTACCCATAAATACACGGGTTGGCCGGCCAAAATCAAGCTTATGTGCAGTCTGTATAGATTCTAGTACCCGCTAAAAAATTAAGATAATTTCTCGAATTAGAGGTAGAGACTATCAATTGTATAAAATAGTGGAAGAACTTTTTAGACTAAAATCCAAATCTTTAAGATTAAATAATTCATATACTAATAGGTCTTTTATTTTTCTTTCCATAATGGCTAGTAATTTATCGCTTCGCTCACTGTTGGATAGTGATAAGTTTATGAAATCCAATTTTGATAATTGATATCAAAAATTGAGAATAATTCTCGAGCATGAGAGAATCCTATATGTGATTACGGATCTAGCATCTGAATACCAGCTCCCAATGCAGATGTGATCGTTAGGGACACTTATCAGAAGTGGCTCAATGATTGTATGACAGTATGTTGCATAATAAGAGCTGCTATATATGATGAATTTAGTTGTAAATTTGATGATGCTCAATGAAAGGAGATGCTTCAAATGTTGAACAAGTCTTTTGGCATACTTCAGGATTTGTCCTCAACAAGGCATTGGTCCTCCAAGAGAGGAAAGAAAAGGATGGTGCATAGCTATCATGCTAGGGCTTCTAAACCCAATCAAACTAACCAGTCTAAGACAAACCAGAGTTAGGTAGAATGCTTCTTTTGTAAGAGGCTGGGCACTGAAAGAGGAATTATCTTTTATATCTAACTTTTCTTGATCAGAATAGACCTAGGAAGAGAAATCAGCAAAAGATTGTTGGATAAGATACTTATGTGATAACACCTTATAATTTTCTGTATGTGATACTACTATCTGAGTGTTGGATATTAGAAGTCTGATTCATATCTGTAATTCATTGCAGGACTTCAAGTAGTATAAAATTTATGAAAAGTGAATGATTCTGAATGTTGGAGATGGAAGAGCTGTTTCAGTTCTAGCTATAAAAAAAATTCAGCTTGCTTTTAATTCAATTATCATTATTTTAGATGATTGTCATTATTTTCCATCTTTCCTTATGAATGTAATCTCTGTAGGCCTTCTGGCCAAAGAGGGTGATAGTTTCTCAATAAAAGAATATTTCTATGATATCATTATGAATGGTGTCACAATTATGTGTGGACAATTAAAACATAGCATTTACATTTTATCACAGCCTATTAGTGTAATATATCATTGAATAAATATCCTAGAATAGATAATGTATGGATTCCTACCTTTGGTATTGTAGGCTGATCATATTAATAAGAATAGGATAAACAGTTAACTAAAGAGAAATCTTCAACATCAATGATTGTAAATCATTACCTACCTGTGAGTCCTGTCCTCTTGAAAAGATGATCAAGTCACCCTTTACTGGAAAGGGTGAACGAGTCAATGATATTCTAGATCTAATACATAGTAATATATGTGACCTATGAATATTGACATCAGAGGAGGATATTACTACTTCATTATATTTACTGATGACTATCGAGGTATGGGTATATCAATCTTATGAAATACAAGTCTGAATCATTTGAAATGTTCAAACGATTCTGTAATAAGGTTGAAAAATAAACTGAAAAGGGTATTAAAATTCTTTAGTCAAATAGAGGAGGTGAATATCTTTTCAATAAATTTTTGACATATCTGGGAGAGAATGGGATTCTCTCACAATAGATCCCTCTTGAGACTCACAGCATAATTGGGTGTCAGAAAGGAGGAATTGAACTCTGTGAGACATAATTCGATCCATGATGGAATTTGCGAATCTGTCGATCTTTTTTTGAAATTATACTCTTGAAACTACTTGTCATGTTTTGAATAGGATTCGAGCAAATCAATTGCAAAAATACCATATAAGATATGGACAGAGCGAAGATCGATCCTCTCTTATCTTAAGATTTGGGGCTGTCTGGCTCATATCAAGCATTTGTAGACCGATAAGCTTTGATCTCTGTTTGATAAGTATTATTTTGTTGGTATCCAAAAGAAGCTAAAGGATATCATTTCTACCTTACTGAAGAACAAAAGTTGTTCGTCAGCAATAAGCCAGTCTTTTTAGAAAAGAAGTTCCTTAGTGAAGGAACTGATACCTCTAAGGTTGAACTTGATGAAGTTCGATCAATAGAAGAACTAACAAAAAGAAGTAAAAATATAGAATCAAATTTAATAAGATCAAATCTAAAGCCCATTGTTGAGGCACCTTTAAAAAAATTTAGTAAAATACCACGTCAGCCAGATAGATACTATAGTTTTTTGGTCCGGATGGTAATCCTGTTGAACTCGATGAGAATAATGAGGATCCGATCACCTACATAGATACCATACAAAAGTCTGACTCTGAGAAATGACTTGAGATCATAAAATCTGAGATGGAGTCCATGGAGATCAATGGTGTATGGATACTTGTTGATCCATACAAAAAATTAAATCGATAGGGTGTAAATGGATATTCAAAAGAAAAAGGGGCACAGACAGAAAGATAGAGACCTATAAAGCTTGTTTGGTTGTCAAAGAATATCGTCAACGTTATGGTGTTGACTATGATGAGATGTTCGCTCCTGTGGCAATGCTCAATCCATCCGGATTATGCTTGTGATAGTAGCACACTTTGATTATGAGATCTGACAAATGAATGTCAAAACTGCTTTTCTTAACAAGAGCTGAAAGAAGAGGTGTATATGATATAACTGAAGGGTTTACATCCATAAATTAATCAAAGGTGTGCAAGCTTCAGATATCCATTTATGAATTGAAGTAGACATCTCAAAGTTAGAACATATATTTTGATAAGGTGATCAAAATATATGACTTCATTAGAAATAGAGAAATACATGCATTTATAAATAGACTAATAGTTCTATAGTCATCTTCCTTATACTGTATGCGAATGACATACTGTTAATGGAAAATGATGTTCCTACTTTACAAAGTATAAAGCTTTGGCTATCTTCACAGTTCTCAATGAAGGATTTGAGAGAAGTATCCTTCATCCTAGGGATGAAGATCTATAGAGATAGATCTAAGAGGCTGCTTAGATTATCTCAATCCATGTACATAGATACTACTGAAATGGTTCAGCATGGAGAACTTCAAGAAAGGCTATTTCCGATAGGCTATAGAATTACTCTCTTTCTAAGAAGGATTGTCTGACAACTCTATAAGAGAAAGAGCATATGAGTGAAATTCTATATGCTTTGACAATGAAATCTATCATGTATGCCATGACATATACAAGATCAGATGTGGCATACTCATTAGGGATAGTGAGTAGGTACCAGTCTGATCCAGGTGAGAACCATTGGAAGGTTGTAAAGATAATCTTTAAGTATTTGAGAAATACTAAAGACCAATGGCTTATCTATGGAGATACTGACTTGAAACTTATGAGATATACTGATTCTATCTTTCAGTCAGATCATGATGATAGCAAGAGCATGTCAGATTATGTGTTTACTCTGAATGGAAAAGCGATCTGCTGAAAAAATTTCAAGCAGCACACCATAACTGACTCAACTTGTGAGACTAAATATATCATGACATTCGATGCTGTGAAAGAAACTATCTGGTTGCGAAAGTTTATCAACAAGCTTGGAGTGGTACCCTCCCTTAATGGTCCTACTCTGCTGTACTATGATAGCACTGGAGTCATAGCTCAAGCGAAATAACCGAAGACCCATCAGCGCACCAAGCATATTTTGCACTGCTACCATATGATCCAAGAGATTATGAATTGAGGTGACATCGTTCTTCAGAAGATCGACAAAAGGAGAACTTGACTGGCCCATTTACTAAAGCCTAAAATCAAAGAGTTCGACGAACACAAATGGAAGATGGGTTTTAGATACTGTACTGATTGGCTTTAGTCCAAGTGGGAGTTGTTAGAAAATATCTTAAAGTCAATCATTGAGACGATTGTGCTCTTTGTAATTGTATATGAATTATAAAATAATAAAAATTATTTGATATTTTTCATCACAAGATATACATCTTTCTTATTAGAACTCTTATGTTGTGATGAAGTTCTTAAAACTATATGACAATCAATAAAGGAGGATTTATCAAATAATTCTTAAACATGTTTGCGACCAATGATACATTATTAAATGATGATGATGTTCATCGAGTATAGATCATTGTGTGCCATTTAGGTTGGTTATCCTCTTAACCAAGAAGTATAGAGATACTGGTATGGCATACAGATAAGATGTAGGAGTACATCATCACTGAATAAGTGACTCACCTACTGAGCACTCTGCTATTAAAAGCAGCTTGCGAAGCATATGGGCATAAGTGTCTCTCAGACCTAAGATCACTATAGTGACTTACAAGCAACTCACTGTGCTTTAATATTGACTATCTGTATTTTTAATGCAGTGACGAAAGGCTACTAGATACAGTCAAGTACTTATGAAGTTTGTGCGTGGGTCAAAATATGATTGATCCCTCCAGATTACAGGAGTTAATGCATCACTGTATTTTAATTTAGTAAAATTGAACCCAAGTAATCTATGTGATTGATGTGAAAGATTGAAATATAATATGGATGACTCATCCAGGATTGACAGTTAAGCTCTAGTCATCCTCGAGCATTTAAGGTCAAAAGGATGAATTATACAGTAACCATATACGTTGGTTCTTGATATTAGAAAAAATATATCCTAAAGTCAATCGTTTGGATGATTGTGCTCTTTTTGTAATATGTATATGAATTATTTATCAATGAATAAAATTATTTTAATATTTTTATCATAAAATTATACCTTCCTTGTTAGAATTTTTGTGTTGTGTTGAAGTCCTTAGAACTATAAAGTAATCGATAAAGAAGAATTTATCATATAGTTCTTAAATATGTTCACGACCAAATGATATGTTATTAAAAGATGATGATGTTTATCGAGTGAAGGTCATTGTATGCTATATAGGTTGATTGTCCTCTTAACTAAGGAGTGTGAAGATACTGATATAGCATACAGATGAGATGTAGGAGTACATCATCACTGAATAAGTGACTCACGTGCTGAGTGCTCTGCTATCAAGAGCAGCTCACAAAGCATATGGGCATAAGTATTCTTCAGACCTGAGATCACTATAGTGACTTACAAGTAACTCACTATATTTTGGTACCGTACTATCTGTATTTCTAATACAGTGATGAAAAGCTACTGGATACAGTCAAGTACTTGCAAAGTCTGTGTGGATTAAGATGGAATTGATCACTTCAAATTATGGGAGCTAATGCATTACTGTATTTTAATTTAGTAAAATTTTGATCAAGATAATCCATATGATGGATTTAAAAGATTAAAATATAATATAGATGACTCTTTTAGGGTTGACAATTTAACCCTAGATCGTCCATTAGCATTCAGGGTCAAAGAAATATATTATGCGGTAACCATATGCGTAGGTTCTTGCATATTACCTTATAAATATTCGACCTATCAGGATGTTAGAAACCATTGCTAGATGGTAATTTTGATCAGTATAGAAAATGATTCCTGTGCTACCAGCTTAGTATTCAAACCTATAGAGTCACGCACAAAGTCAAGTAACATAGGAAAGGATTGACCTAAGTCTATATATTTAATTTAGAAATACATGACTTGATTGAATAAATAGACTAACTTGATTGAGAATTAAGTTATAGGTCATACGAAATTAAATAGTTGACTATGTCTAGCTAGCACTAGGCATGAGGTTCAGATTCAATTTCGAAGATGAACAAGATTTGATCTATGATCCAAGGAGTCTATGAGCAATTAGATTTAAGTACTAATTAATTTTAGATTAGATTTAATTTAATTAGACTTAATTGTGTTGAAAAATTTAAGTTAAACTTGATCCTAAATCCTAAACAGTTTGGGATTAACAGTCTACTCAAAATTAGTTCAAATCAGGTTCAAATTGGATTCATTTTGACCCATATTTAGATTAGATCCTTAGAATCTAATTTTGTTGGGATGCTCTCACATCATGACCGACCAAGAGAGGGTGGGGGCACTAGTTATTGCTATCCCTCCTCTTGTGTGCATGCATGGGAATATGGGGGCACCAAGTTGGGCACCTATCCTATCTCAATTAGGACTCCTTCTAAGATAAAGGATAGAATAATTCAAAGCTAATTTGAATTAGGACTCCTAGTCTATTGGGTCATGAGGAATCATTTATAAATAGAAGGATCTCTAACTATCAAAGCATAACAATCAGATTGTGTGCTACGGTGAGAAGAGAGGGTGTGGGCATCCAAGAGAAAAGAGGCGTCTCCTCTCCTTGGCATGCTAATTTTTGGGGCTGATCTCCTCTTGGCGTGAAGAGGTTCTGGCATCCCACTTCTACATATAAGGCATCACATCCAAGTCTTTATTTCTCCCTCCCTTGTTGCCTTCAGAAGGCATGATGACCTGAGACTTCATCCCGCTTTCCTACGAAGTTTGACGTGCGTGTGAAGTAGAGGGTTTGTATGTTCAAACCTTGCGAGGCTTCAGATTCAAAAATTTTTAGAAATTTGATCCCTATTCTACTGCGTATCAGATAAAAGATAAAATTTATGTTAGCTTATTATAAAAAAAATTTTAGATGCTCCTTGACGATCCGACCCTGAATCAGATTTTTTTTTTTAATTGGTATCAGAGCCAAGCTTTGATATGTGGATACATAACTGATTTTTTTGATAGATTTACATATGATATGTGATTGAAATATTAAATCTAATTTAATTTTTTTAAATAAAATTTATGATCTATTTTGATTAGATTTCATGATCCTAATCAATGGTTGGTTAAGTTTGTTATAAATCTGTTATAACAGAATTTTCTTGTTGCAGATTTATGTTGGAATAATAATTTATTTTAAAATTTATTTTAAATTAATTTTAATAAAATTTTTATATTATTATTTTAGATTAAAAGTTAGACTTATTTTAGATCTAAATTAAATTTATTTTGATAGATTTTCAGATTCAATTTCTAACAAAATTCTGCACAACGTCAAAATAGATCTAACCAAAAATTTAATCTTTATGTGTTTATATGTGCATCTAAATATTTTTCTATATAATTTTGGATCAAAATTTAATATTTTATATCCTACATAAATTAAATTTAGATCTAATATGATATATATAATACATTAAATCTAATTAAATTAGATGAAGAATATGGTTGATATGATCAAAGTCATGTACATGCCTACTTTATTTTGACAATTACATGTAGATGTATTTTTTATTTGAAATTGAATTTTAGATCTTAGTAGCCCAGTACTCAGATTGATGAGATCACCAGACTATTTGTCATAAGAGAAAGCAGAGATTAATGTCCCTTTCTTATCCATTCAATGGATTCTCTTATGACGTATAGGGGTGTCATTATGATCCCATTTCATAAAGAAGAACAATGAACAGATTTTTAAATTATTTTGATCATGAATATATTTAGATTAGATCTAAAATAATTTATGACTCATTATAATTTTAATAAGATAAATTTAGATATAAATTTTTTTTAAGATCTGAATGTCATGTTACATTAAATATAATTGGTAGTGATCTGAAAGTAGTCATGATACATATAATGTATATATAAAATTTAGATCATAATTATGTATGTTTAATTGTTAAATACAGATATAAAAATTTATTTTCATAATATGAAATATACGGTATACTTCACTTGAAATTCTAGTAGAATAGTTCTATAAATTGAAACACACGTTTCACACACTTAATTTGAAATTAAGTTTAAAACAATCTAGATTTGAGAATTAAAATTTTTTTTAAGACACCATATAAATTGATGGATAATGGGTTAGCATGGATCAGGTCCTCTTACTGGGTTAGATCGAGGGTTAGAAATAAATATAGACTAAATAAAAAATTGGCTAAATCTAATCAAGAGTTGAATTAGATTATGTTAGAATTTTTCTAAATCAATCTCAATAATCGTAGCTTGATGAAGTCCATATTTTGATCATACTAAATAGACCATAGTCGTAGTTTTATGATTGAGCCCGAATCTTCTGGTGGATCAAAATGAAACTAATTAACCAGTTGGTATCTATGGTAAGTTTGGCAATTTTGATCGGTAGTCATTAATTGGAGCTACTCACCTAGATGGCATCTACGGTGAGTTAATGGCATATCCTCCCATCATCTCACTTATCTATCCAATATGATAGATTATATTTTGATTAGGTCACTAATCATTTGAGCTGACCCATGCCATTAAGATAAATCAATGTGACTGATTTAGATGTCTTTAGACCAGTTTGTATAAAGTTCTTTCATGACTTGGTAAAGTCAGTGGAGGATTTATGACTTGGAGATCAATTTTTTCTCTAATTTTCAAGTCATTAAATCAAATCTTCTAAATTATTAGGTCTTTAAAATGATACAGTTATGGGGATAACTAGTTCGTAGCTATCCATTAAAGTGCATGATAATGAGTCCAATATTCTAAATAGGCATTGGAGGCACCACATACTTGATGTTTACTAGATATTGAAATTATCATTCATCATATGACCATTGTGCACTTCAGATTGGCTGAGCCACACTCGGACCTGAATATTCATTTGTTGATGCATTGGTATAGTCATGTTAATGGTTGGATCTAATCAGGATTTTCAATAGAGACGCCACACGCTTGCTGAATAAATACCTGGGGCAAAATCTAATTGTTAGAAGTTATTTGGAGAAATAATTGGTTAAGAATCTATCTATGGATATACTAGGGTTGGCTAAACCACACTCGAGCCTAAATGCAATCAATGTGGATTTTAGTACATGCTAAAGAATTAATATAATTTTCAAATTGGAGGTAGAGCTATCAATCCGTATAAAATAGTGGGAGAACCTTTAAACTAAATTTATATCTTTAGGATTAAAAATAATTTCTATACTCATAGGTTTTTGATTTTTTTTTCAGCTATAGCCAACACACTATGCTCCGTTCACTATTGAACAATGACAAGCTTACCGGACCAATTCGATAGCTAGTATCCAAAGATGAAGAGAAGTGTGGTAGTTTTGTGCATGTATTTTTAAAATTTTATAGTAAAACATACATAGATTAAATAATTTAATCTATAATACATGCATAGATTAAATCTAAAACTACTAAACAAGATCTATGACATGAACTAATATGCATGTATGTAAATTTGAAATCTAAAATTCGACAAACATAGATCACATATATATCAAATCAGATCATATTGAATTATATTTAGATCATAACTAAATATGAATTGAGTTCAAAACTCATACCTGAGCATGGGAAGAGATCACTACATTCAAATCTATGATAGCTTAATTCTTCATGATGCTCGACAGCCGCACACATATCCGCCTCTACAGGTATCCACACGAAGCTCTTATGCTGATCGATCTCTCTAAGAGTACTAACTCATGAAGACACCATATTTGACTATCTAAAAAAATATGAAAAAGATGAAGAATAAGGCACCCTCTTCTTTTTTTTTGGATCCACGCATCATATCTCTACGATAGAGATCAAGAGAAGAACCTTTCTTCTCAATTCTCTCACGTCAAGAGAGAACCTTTCTCTCTTTCTTTCATACCTTTAAGAAAAACTTTTTTCTCTGATTTTTTATGATGAAAATTAGATCTAATTTGATTTCTCATATTGAAAATAATATAATTTTTATGCTCTAAAAAATTCGAAAGGAAGACTCAAGAGAAGAATCATTTTTCATTCTTCTTCTCTCTTTTTCTCCTTGATCTAGAACTCTAGGAAGCCAAAATACCCAATCAATTTTTTAATATTTTTTTTCTAAATTCTTATATTAAAAATTAGATCCAATTTAATTTTTATCTTAAAAAAAAATAGAAAAAAATCTGAAAGAAGAACTCCTTCTCTAAGGCTGTACACAAGAAAGAAGACCCTTCTTTTTCTTTCTCTTCTCTCGTCGGGAAAACTTTTCTTTCCAATTTTTGCTGTAAAACCAGTAAGAGAAGCCTCTTTGACACCCAAGAACTAGCAAGCAAAGGATCATAAAATCACTTTAGGATGGGGAAGGAAAGAGGGGATGGCATGTGGAGTTTGGGGGTCCAATTTTAATTCACATTGTTATTCCATCAAAAATTCAACAACATAGAATTCTATTATAACAAACTAACAACCTCAATCAACCATTGATTAGGCACCTCTAATGTAATCAAAATTAGATCAAAAATTTTATATAAATAGATTTAAATTAGATTTAATATTTCACAAAAAATTTCAATGACATCTTATGTAATTAATTTCAAAAAAATTAGTTATGCATGCATGTATTTCAGACCAGCTCTGATACCAGTTGAAGGGAAGAAAAGCTGTTTCTTTTTGGAAGGCCCAGGTTGCATCTAAAATTTTTTTATTTATCTACATGATTAAGGATCAAATCTTTACCTGAATAGTAGTAGAACCAAAGATTAAATCTCAAATAATCTGATATAAACCTTTACGGAGGTCTGGATGTGCAGACCTTCTACTTCGCATGCATGTTAGACACTGCAGGAAAGCAGGATGAACTCCAATCCAATCGCCTTCGCAATCCAATCAAATGAGGGAGGAGATGTGCTGGTGTGACATCTCGCACTAGCAGGTGGATGCCCAAGAAGGATCCACACCCAAAGGAAGAGGGGCGGCATCAAAAGGTAAGAGACCAAGGGAAGAAGAAGGCTTTTCTCTTCTCATGCCTCTCTCTCTCTTTCTCTCTTCTTTCAATCTGATTTATTTGCTATGCATCCATAGGTAGAGACCCTCTCTATTTATAGATGATTTCTATGACCTAATAAGTATAGGAGTCCTAACTCAAATCTAATTTAAGTTAGTCCAATACTCATGAAAGAAAGATTCCTATATGAGATAGAATTGCCATCACTTATGACAACCACTTTGCACCCACTCTCTCACCCACATGGGATGCTCCAAACTAATACCATTCCAGGTGTTGGTCAGCCCATATGAGAGGAGAATCTCAGTGCAAGTAAGAATTCTCATATCTCATCAAAATGGATCCGATTTGAATCCAATTCAAAGCTGGTTCAAAATAATTTCGAAAGACTGTCAATTTCAAACTCTTTAAGACTTTTATATCAAGTCTAACTTAAATTTTGAATTCAATTAAGCCTAATTAATTCAGATCAAATTTAAAATTAATTAGTATTTAAATTTAATCTCTCATATACTCTATAGATCATAGATCAGAAACTGTTCATCCCCGGGATCGAACCTGAACCTCATGTGTAGTGCTAGCTAGACATAGTCAACTCTTTAATCCTGTTTGACCCATAACTTAATTCTTCATCAAATTAGCTTATATATTCCATCAAGTCAAGTACTTCTAAATTAGACATATAAACATAGACCAATTCCTTCCTACTTTGTCTGACTTGTGTGCGTGACTCCATAGGTTTAAATACTAAGCCGGTAGTAAAGGAACTAATTTCTGCACTAATCGAGATACCATCTAGCAATAATTTTTGATGTCTAGATAGGTTAAATTATCATAAAAAAATATTTTAAAATTCATACACATGGTTACCGCATAATTCATCCTTTTGACCCTGGGTGTTCTAGGATGGTCTCAAGTTAACTGTCAACCAAGATTGCTTCATCCGCATTATATTTCAACCTTTCAAATCCATCTCATGGATTACCCTAGTCAAGGCTTTACTAAATTAAAATACAGTGATACATCAACTCCAATAATTCAAAGGGATCAATCCCATCTTGATCCACACACAGACTTCACAAGTACTTGACTGTACCAAGTAACCTTTTGTCACTGCATTAAAAATTCAAATAGTCCGACACCAAAGTACAGTGAGTTGCTTGCAAGTCACTATGATGATCTCAGATCTGAAGGATACTTATACCCATGTATTTCGCAAGCAGTCCTTGACAACAAAATGCTCAGCAAATGAGTCACTTGTTCAGTGACGATGTACCCCTACATCTCACCGTATGCCATACCAGTATCACCATACTCCTTGGTTAAGAGGACAACCAACCCATATGGCACACAACGACCTCCACTCAATAAACATCATCATCCTATAATGACATATCATTTGGTCATGAACATGTTTAAGAATTATAAATTCTCTCTTTATCGCACACTAGTATAGTTCTAAGGACTTCATCACAGTACAAGAGTTCGAGGAAGATGTTACTTTGTGATAAAAAATATCAGATTAACTTTTATTCATTAATCAATAATTCATATACAAAGAAGAACTCAATCATCACATAATTGATTTTAGGACAGAATTCCCAACAGAAAGGGAGTTGAGGTGTGGAGGATCACTTAAATAGATAGAGTTTAGTTGGTTTAGTCCTATTCCAAATAGGACTCATGAATCTTATTCAAACTCTAGCTAATTCTTAGATCCAATCCTAATTAATTTAGGAACTAGTTATAACAAATTAACTAATTAGATCCTAACCCAATTATGAAATCAATTAGGCTCTAATCCAATTAGAGAATTAGTTAGATTAAAATCCTGTCTGTGGGAAGCATTTTTTATTCAATAGGGCTTGATCCAATCAAGCCTATTGTTCCATAGGATTTGATCCAATCAAAGCTTATATCAAATTAAATTGAATCTTATTCAACTCAAAATTTAATTTGTATCTCTAAGATCAATTGGAACAAGTCCTGTTATCCAATAGGACTACATCCAATCAATCCAAAGCAAATCTAACTGAATTCAATTCAATTTGATTTGATCCAATCCTCATTGCTCAATCAAATTAAGTCAACAATAATCATATTATTAATTAATTATTTCACTAATTTGCCAACCATTAGTAAATAATTTATTGTAACCTTTGCAAAGGATTAATCATCAATCACATTAATAATTAAATCCTTCAACGATTCATAATCATCGATCAGTCATTTGATCAGACGGTACTTCTATATGTGTGATCCCATAGGTTCAAACCTAAGATGATGCACAAGAATAATTCTTATACCAATCGATGATACCATCTAGTAATAATTTTGATATCCAGATAGGGTGAATGTATGCTCAGAACATTCTCAAAGACATATCAAGTAGTCTCTAAATATAACCTCAGACAGACAAGCAAATCCTACAGTAGACCGAACCATGTCTAACAAAATTTGATTCCTCCTTTCATACACCCTTTTAAACAGTAGTGTCCTAGGAGAGGTCTATTAAGAGAAAATCTAATTCTCTCCTAGATATGTTAAAACTTACTGTAAAGATATTCACTTCATCGGTCAAACCGATGAGTTCTAATATTCTTTACAGTTTGTGTTTTTATCTCATTATGGAATCATTTGAAAATTTCAAATGATTCGGACTTGTGCTTCATAAGCAAGATGCACCCATATCAAAATAGATCGTCAGAGATTTTAATAAAATAGTAAAACCCTCTTCTGGAACTTATATTCATGAGTGCAAATACATCAATATGTATCAAACTCAGAACATCACTAGCTTGTTCATCCTTTTCAATAAAAGATGACTAAGTTAACTATACCAAAAGTAGGCTTCAGTGACATTATCTAATCTAGGATGCTAGTTAGATGTGTACTTTATACTAA
This sequence comes from Elaeis guineensis, assembly GCF_000442705.2. Taxonomy (NCBI): domain Eukaryota; kingdom Viridiplantae; phylum Streptophyta; class Magnoliopsida; order Arecales; family Arecaceae; genus Elaeis; species Elaeis guineensis. The sequence continues at coordinate 26,766,837 of NC_025995.2, read as the reverse complement.
CATACTATGGTACTAAGTTTATGTCACTTTTAATTATCCACTCATTATTGCAGTATCATTCATAATGATATCACAATAATCATTCTTATTGACATCATTAATAAGATTGGACAGTAATGATAATTACTAAAAAATGATATCTTCAGAATTGAAAATAAGCTCGATGATTTTTAATATTAAGACTAGAACAGACTTCCATCTTTTACATTCAAAAGTTTCTTGCCATTTTTAAACCTTATACTATCCTGAAGTCTTTTGCAATAATTTGTAAACATGACTTGTACTGTCGGTATCCTATACTCAGGTAGTAGTATTATCAATAGAAAAACTTCAAAGAGTTATCATATAACTACCTTGACCAGCAATGATTTGTTGATTTCTCTTTTAGGCCTGTTTGGATTAGCCTTAGTCTTTTTGATCAATTCAGCTTAAAAACTATATTCAACTTCTGATATTGACTATCAAAGTTAGGTCTGATAATGTTGTTACTGTCTAACAGTAAACAGAGCGATAATATTTTAATAATTTCTAAAAAGAAAATAATTGAACTATTAGTATATGAACTATCTTAAGCCTAAAGACTTGGACATTAGTCTAAAGATTTTTTCACTATTTTACACGAATTGGTAACTTCTACCTCCAATCTGAAGAATTACTTTAATTTCTTAGCGGGTACTAGAATCCACACAGACTGCATTCGGGCCCGAGTGTGGCTCGACCAACCCTAGTGCATCCATGGGTAGGTTCATAACCAATTATTTCTTCAAACAATTTTTCACAATGAGATTTTGCCCCAGATATCTCTTCAACAGATGTGTGGTGCCTCTACTAAAAAATCTGATTAGGTCTAATCATTAATATGACTACATCAAGTGCATCCAATAAACGAATATCCAGATCGAGTATGACTCGGCCAATCTGAGCATTGATTTGAAGGTACAATAAGATGGTCATATGAGGAATGATAATTTCAATACGTAATAGACACCAGACATGCAGTGCCTCCAATACCTATTTAGAATATTGAACTCATTATCACACACCTTAATAGAAAGCTATGATCTAGTTATCCCTATAATTAGCTCATTTTATAGACTTAGTAATTTAAAAAAATTGATTAATATATTTTAAAAGTAATCAGTCGATCTGCAAGTCATAAATTCTCTCACTGATTTCATCAAATCATGTAAAGGACTAATGACTAACTGGTCCAATTGGCAAGTCATAAATTCTCCCACTAACTTCATCAAGTTATGAGAAGGACTAAGACAAGTCAGTCTAGAACACCTAAATCAGTCATACTGATTAACCTTAATAACATGGGTCAACTCGAGTCATCTAGCGATCTAATCAACCAAATGATTTGGGCTCAACCATTGAGCCACAATCAAGGTCCATTTGGTTTAATCAAAGATATGGATTCGACCAACTATAACTATTGTGTTTGATCTAGAGTACTCTTGACCTAATCTAAATCAACTATTGGTTAGATTTGATCAACTACTTTTTTAGTCCATCAAGTTTTTGATTCTAACCTTAGATCTAACCCAATTAAAAGGACTTGATTTGAGCTAATCCATGCCCCATATTTTATGCAATATCATTAGATCTTTAATCATAATTCTAGATCTAAAATATATTTCTTAATTCTCAATTAAGTATAGCATTAACATGTTAAGATTATTAATTAAAATTATTTCAATTTTTTTAAAAATTATTTTACATCATTTTTATGTAAAATTTTTTGCTCTGAAAATTAGATCAGCTCACCCCTGAACTGAGTGGGCTCACTTTAGTGGATCAACTAAATCTGATACTCAGTCGACTAACTGATCATGAACAGTAACCATTACTAATCAGCCTGAGATAATTATGTCGAATCAGTCAACACTAAGCCGATTAGATCAAGAGATTGAGTCGACTCAGTTCAAAATTGAGTTACCTCGGTTGGCATGTCAACAGGTATCATAAAATTTTAGATCTAAAAATTCTTGCATAAAATGAAATAAAATCAATCATAATGAACTTTAGATCATATATAAATATTTTATAATTTTAAATTTTACTTTTCATGATTAAAATAATTTTAATCATATAGATTAGATGTTTTACTTTTCATACAACTCATGCTTTGTATCACATACAACAATTCCTAGGATTTCAATATCTAGGGTTTTGCAGAAAAGTAAGTTCTTCCTTTTACGTTCTTCTTCATGGGACTAAATCATATGGCACCCCTACACGTCATAAGAGCATCTTATCAAATAAGAAGAGAGGGCTCTTAAATCTTTTTTGCTCCTGTGATCGGATGGTCTGGTTATCAATCCAATCCAAGTACTTACTAATCGGATCATCTAATCTACTCACATATTATATATGCAAAAATTTAGATCTAATCTAAATTATATCAGATCTGATTTTTACATTAGATCATATCTAAACTCAGATCATAATATATCTCATGCATTACTAAATCTAGATTTCAACTCTACATACATATATATTCATGTTATAATGAATCTTCACTCTGATACCAGTTGAAAGGAAGTGTGGTGGTTTTGTGTATATATTTTAAAATTTTGCAGTGAAACATACATAGATTAAATAATTTAATCTATAATGCATGCATAGATCAAATTTAAAACTATCAAACAGGATCCATGATATGAACTAATATACATGTATATAAATTTGAAATCTAAAATTCACTGAACATAGATCACATCTATATCAAATCAGATCAAATCTGAATTATACTTAGATCATATCTAAATATGAATTGAGTTTAAAACTCCATATCTGAGCATGGACAGTAGATCACCACATCTTAAATTTATGATAGTTAGTTCTTCATGATACTCGACAGTCGCATATATGTCCGATCTCTATAGGTATCCACACGAAGTTTGTACTGATCGATCTCCCCAAGAGTGCTAACTCGCGAAGACACCATGCTTTGGTTGATCTATGAGAAACATCAAGAAGATAAAGAATAAGGAGACCCTCTATTTTTCTTCCTAGATCCATGCATCAGATCTCAATGATAGAGATCAATTGAAGAACTCTTTCTTCTCAATTCTCCATGCACAAGAGAGAATTTTTCTCTTTTCTTTCCTACCTTTAAGATGAACTTTTCTTCTCTGATTTTTTATAATAAAAATCAAATCTAATCTAATTTCTTATACTAAAAATAACATGGATCTTCGTACTCTAAAAAAATTCAAAAGGAAGATCCAAGAGAAGAACCATTTTTCTCACTTCTTCTTCCTTTTTCTCCTTGATCTAGAACTCTAGGAAGCCCCAAACACCCTGTTGGGATGCACAAGGATTTCATGCATGCATTTTAAAAATTTTTACTACAAAAATTATTAGATTAAATTATTTAATCTATAAATACGTGCATAAGATCTGATCTTAAAACTCCTACAAATAAATCTATGACTTAAATTTATATGCATAAAAATTTAAATTTAAAATAATAAGCATATGAATCAAAAATTAGTATTTAGCAGTAGATCTAATCTATTACTATCAGGATTCTGAACCAAATATCTGAGTATGGGTAGTCGAACTCCACAATTGAGAACATAAATTTGAAAGTCCTCTCTGATCGCTTGCAGCCGCATAAGTGTTCGACCTCTACGGATGGTCCACACGAAGTCCTCGGATCGATCAGCTCTCTATAGGAGTGTTAGCTTATGCAGTCGGCTTCTGATGGTGAATCTGATTTAATCTCCTTCTTCGATCACCTTGAATCTTTAGATATAGAAGATGGATCAACGGAGGATGCTGGATGGTAGAGAAAAGGTAGATGAAGATTTTCTTCTCTTTGGTTTTTTCTCATCCAAAAATCCTAGAACAGTTCTAGGTCTCTCACTCGAGAGGAGATCGGTCTCCTCCTTTGTTCATGCCAAAGGAGATAGAAGCCCATCCAAACCTCACACCCCAAGGAAGGTATTCAGCCCCTCTTTCCTCAGCAATCTCATGGTGAAAACCTTAGATGTTTTGGTGCACATAAAAGAAGGCCTTTTATGGTTGTCGCACACATGGGATTAGATAGGATAAGGGTCGGAGTTTGTTGCAATTCAAATCATTTTGAACTTCAATTTAACTCCAACTTTTTTTCACTTTTATCTAACTTAAAGAGGGACCTACCAGAGGATTTTGGTCATGGAAAATATATGGGAGCTCCTCCTTTTTGTTGCACAAAATAGGCTCCTTCATAAGGTACCGATGAGTAGGATGATAGGGATAGGTTTTTGAGTTTAAATTCAAACCTTTTGAATTCAATTTAAAATAAACCTAATCCACTCCAAAGAGGGCAATAAAAAAGAGTTAAGCTTTAGATTTTCTCAGGCACAAATTGATTTTGAGCGATGAGAAAATGGTGAGTCTTTCTGGGTGGTGTAAGGAAGAGAGTCCCATTCATTTGGGACTCTAGGGTTTAGCCAATTGGGTTTCTATCAAATTCAATCTAATTAAATTCAAATAAAATATGATGAACCTAATCTAATTAAGCTTTCATAACTTCAATTAAATCTGATCAAATCAATAAATTAATTGAGCCATAGATCCAATCAAATCAGGACCATTTCTTCTTTACCGATTAGGTCATCTCATAACCTAATCAGACCTGACCTGATTGAATCCAATTCAATTAGACTTGATCCAGATTTTAATACTCAATCTAATTGAGTTAATTAGTAATCTAATCACTAATTAATCCTCCATTAATGATAGAGTCTCCATCCAATGGGACTCTTCACCAGAGTCTCCATCCAGTGGGACTCTTCAGCAGAGTCTCCATACAGTGAGACTCTTCATGAGACTCCCAGTCCAGTGGGACTCTTCAGATTAACCATATGATCAGAGAAAAACTTCTAATATGTGTGACCCTATAGGTTCGAACCTAAGTCTGTAGCACAGGAATAGATTTCTGTACCAATCGAAGCAACCATCTAGTAATGGTACCCGACATCTGAATAGGCCGAATGTATGCAAAACAACACTCAAGAACCTACTTGGATATAGTTACTGTATAATTTATCCCTTTGATCCTTGATGCTAGGATGACTTAAAGTTTAAACTGTCAACTCTTAACAGTACGTCCATGATGTGTCTCAATCTAATAAATCCTATGACTCCTTACAAGGACTGCCCTAGCTAAGATCTTACTAAATTAAAACATAAAGCATTCTTTCCAATCCTTTGGAGTGGTCAATTCCATCTTGACTCACGCACTGATTTTACAAGTACTTAACTGTGTTCAAAAACCTTCCAATATTAGAAATTCAGGTAGTCCGACACCAAAACACAGTGAGTTGCTTGCAAGTCACTGTGGTGATCTCCGGTCAGAGAGACACTTATACCCATATCCCTTCAGAGTGGCTCTTGATAACAGAATGCTCTGGAGTTAGTCATGTTCAATGAAGTACTCTTACATTTTACCTGCATGCCATACCAGCATCTCCATGCTCTTTGGATAAAAGAACAACCAACCTATATGGCACACAACGACCTACACTTGATATGTCTATCATCTTAGTAATAGTACATCATTGGGTTGCGAACTCATTTAAGGACTAAATGATAAATCTTTCTTTATCAATTTAAAATAGTTCTAAAGACTTTCATCATAACACTGAAGTTTGATATAGAAGATGTACAATCTTATGATGAAAAATTATCAAATAAGTATTTTATTAATTAATTCATATACAATTACGTCAATTAGCACAACCGGTTGATGATTGATTTTGGGACATATTTTTCAACAATTCTCATTTGTCCTAAAGCCAATCGGTACAGTATCGTATATCCATCTTCATTTTGTGATCTTTGAACTTCTTTACCGCAAGGGCTTTAGTGAATCGGTCGGTCAGACTCTCCTTTCCATCGATCTTCTAAAGGTCGATATCACCTCGATCTACGATCTTTCAGACAAGATGGTAGCGACGCAGAATATGCTTCATTTGCTGATGTGCCTTCGGCTCTTTTGCATGAGCTATGGCTTCAGTATTATCGCAGTAAAGCAAAACTGGATCATCAATGGAGGGTGCCACTCCTAGCTTAGTGATGAACTTTCTCAGCCACACAGCTTTCTTTGAAGTATCGGATATCACGATATATTCTGTCTCGCATACTGAATCGACTACGATGTGCTGCTTGAAATTTTTTCAGTAGACAGCTCCACCATTTAGGATAAAGATGTATTCTGATATACTTTTGCTATCATCATGATCTGACTGAAAATTGAAATCAGTGTATCCCATGAGTTTCAAGTCAAATTCTCCGTAAGCGAGCCACTAATTCTTAGTATTTTTCAAATATTTAAGGATGGTTTTTGCAACCTTCCAATGATTCTCATCCAGATCTGATTGATATCTGCTTACTACTCCTAGTAAGTATGCCACATTTGATCTTGTACATGTCATGGCATATATTATAGAACTCACTGCCGAGATATATAGAATTCTACTCATACACTCTCTCTCTTGAAGAGTTGTCAGATAATCCTTCTTTGAGAGAGAAATTTTATAGCCTATCGAAAGATAGCCTTTCTTAGAATTCTCCATGCTGAACCATTTCAGCATGGTATCTATGTACGTTGATTAGGAGAGTCTGAGCAGCCTCTTAGATCTATTCCTATATATCTTTATCCCTAGGATGTAGGCTATTTCTCCTAGATCCTTTATGGAGAATTACGACGATAGCCACATTTTTATTCTCTATAATACAGGGACATCATTCCAATTAAGAGAATATTATCCACATACAAAATAAGAAATATAATTATTGAATCATAAGCCCACTTATATATACAGGGTTCCTCTCTATTCTTAACGAAATTATACATTCTAATCACTTTATCAAAATGTATATTCCAACTCTGAGATGCTTGCTTCAATACATAAATGGATCTCTGAAGCTTGCATATCTTGAACTCATCTGAGGATGTGAACCCTTCAGGTTGCATCATATACACCTCTTCGTTCAGCTCTCTATTTAAAAAAACTGTCTTCACATCCATTTGTCAGACTTCATAGTCCAGGTATGCTACTATCACAAGCATGATCCAAATGGACTTGAGCATTGTCACAGGAGAAAATATCTCGTTATAGTCAATACCATAATATTGACGATATTCTTTGGCAACCAGATGAGCTTTATAGGTCTCCACCTTTCGTCTGTACCTTTTTCCTTTTGAAGACCCACTTACACCCTATGAGTTTTATCCTTTCAGATGGATCAATCAATGTCCACACATTGTTAATCTTCATAGACTCCATTTCAGATTTTATTACTTCAAGTCATTTCTCAAAGTTGGACCTTTGCATTGCATCCATGTAGGTGACTGGATCCTCATTATTCTCATCAAACTCAACAGGATCCCCATTCCGGATCAATAAACCTAGATATCTGTCCGACTGATATGGTACTCTTCCGGATCGCCTTAAGGATGTTTGTATATTGGGCTCTGAGTTTGATCTAATCAAATTTGGTTCAGATTCAATCACTGGTGTCGGTTCTTCTGCCTGTCAAACTTCATCAAGCTTGACTTTAGAAGTACTTATTCCTTCACTAAGAAATTTTTTTTTCAAAAAGTGTACCTTACTGCTGACAAATACTTTTTATTCAGCAGAGAGATAAAAGTAATATCCCCTCATTTTCTTGGGGTATCCTGTAAAATTATACTTATCAGACCTGGGTCCGAGCCTATCAGTTTGTAATTGTTTGACATAAGCCAGACACCTCCAAACCTTAAGGTAAGTGAGGTTCGGCCTACGCTCTGACCATACCTCATATGGTATTTTACTAACTGACTTGCTTAGAATATTATTGAGCACAAAACAGGCTGTCTCAAGAGTATATCCCCAAAAAGAGATCGACAGACTTGCAAACTCCATCATGGACCGAACCATGTCCAACAAGATTCGATTTCTCCTTTCTGAGACACTATTATGCTATGATGTCTTTGGAGGAGTTCATTGTGAGAGAATCTCATTCTCTCCAAGATATGTCAGAAATTCACTAGAAAGGTATTCACCCCCTCGATCAGATCAAAGAGTCTTAATATTTTTTTTAGTTTATTTCTCTACTTTATTATAAAATTGTTTGAACATTTCAAACGATTCGAATTTGTGTTTCTTCAAGTTGACATACCCATACCTAGATAGGCCGTCTATAAATGTAATGAAATAGCTATACCCTCCTTTGGCACTAATTTTCATAGATCCATAAATATTACTATGTATTTGACCTAAAATTTTACTAGCTCGTTCATCTTTTTCAGTAAAAAGTGACTTAGTCATCTTTCTAAGAAGATAAGACTCACAGATCGATAATGATTCATAATCATTGATATTGTGGATACCCTCTTATGCTAACCTATTTATCCTACTCTTGTTAATATGATCGAGCCTGCAATGCCAAAGATAGGCATCTATGATAAAATATAGATGCCATTTCTGAATTGTCCTCATATTATTGTAACATCATTCACAATGATATCACAATAATCATTCTTTATTGATAAACTACAATCATCTTTGGTCAAAAGACCAACAGAGATTATATTCATCAAGAAAGATGGACAATAGTGACAATCACTCAAAATGATACTATTAGATTTAAAATAAGTTCGACGACTCCTAAAGCTTAGATTGGAACTTGACCTCCATCTCTCACATTTAGGAATCTCTCGTCATTTTCAAATTTTCTACTAACTTGAAGTCCTTGCAAGAAATTGTATATGTGAACAGGACTTCTAGTATCCAATACCTAGGTGTGTCACATATATAGAAATTATAAGGTGTTATCATATAAGCACCCTTATCAATAACTAATTACTTATTTCTCTTTAATCTATTTGGGTCATAGTCTGCTTGATTCGGTTCAGCTCTAAATTTTTTAGCTAGATTGGACTTAAGATCAATGTTCAACTTTTGATACTGGCTATCGAAGTTAGATCCAATAAGCTCATCATTGTCAAATAGTGAGTGGAGCGACAAATTGCTAGCCATTTCTAAAAAGAAAAGAAAACACAAATCTAACAAGTATATGAATTAAACGAGTCTAAAGATATGAACTTTAATCTAATGGTTCTCTCACTATTTTATACGAATTGATAGCCTCTAACTTCAATTTGAGAAATTACCTTAATTTCTTAGCGAGTACTAGAATCCATACAGACTGTATACAAGTCCGAGTATAGCTCGATCAATCCATATGTATCTATGGGTAGGTTCTCAATCAATTATTTTTTTAAATAATTTTTAGTAATTAATTTCATCCTAGATTTTATTTCAGTAGGCGATGGGCCTCCATTGAAAGTTCTGGTTAGGTCCAACCATTAACATGAACCTACACAGTGATTCTAACTAATAAATAATTGGGCTCAAATATGGCTTGATCAATCTAACCATTCATCAGATAATAAAATAGAGTCATCATATGATGAATAATAATTTCATCATTTAGAGAAACACCAGACGGATGGCGTCTGCAATGTCAATCAGAAATGATAGACCCATTATCATTTACCTTAATGGGAGGCTATGATCTAGTTATCACCATAACTAGTTCATTTTATGGATCTAATAATTTAGAGTATTTAGTTAACACAATTTAATAGAATTAAATATATAGACCAGCTAATCTCAATCCTCCCACTGACTTCACCAAGTTAGATTAGGGTAGACTATAAACAAGCTGGTCCACTGATAAGTCATCAATCCTCCTCTTGACTTCACCAAGTCATGTCGAGGATAAAGACAAGTCGAACTAGGGGCACCTAAATCAGTTGAACTGATTTTTTAGTAAGCATGGGTCAACCCTAATCATTAAGCGATTTGATCAAAACTTGATTCACCATGTTGGCTAGGTAAGTGAGATCGATGGGAGGGATATGCTATTAACTCATCATAGACTCAATTTATGTGAGTAGCTCTCAATTAATAATCACCGATCAAGACTATCAAACTTACCTTAGAACCCAACTGGTTAATCAGTTTTAATTGAATCTATTTATGAATTTGGATTCGACCACTGAGCTCAAGATCAAAGTCTATTTGGGTCTAATCAAAGATATAGACTCGACCAACTATAACTATTGTATTGGCTCTAGAAAAATCTTGATTTAATCTAATTTATCTTCTTAGTCTATTTGGTCTTTGATTCTAACCCTAGGTCTAACCCAATTAGGAGGATCTGATCAAGCTAACCCATAAACCCATCACCCATATTTTATGCGAATGATATTAGATCTTTAATTCATAATTTTAGATCTAATTTGTTCAACTTAATTCTTAATTAAGTTTGGAGTTGTGGGTATAAGTTCAGTATTTAAAAATAATTTTAAATTTTATAAAATATTTTTATAATTAATTTTTATGCATAATTATTTAGATCTGAAACTTGAATCGGTTCATCCTTGGATTGAGCTAACTCATCATAATGGGTTGACTAAATTTTAAGACTTAGTTAACTCATTGATGATAAATTAGTAATCATAATTCTTAACCTATTTTATTGAGTCAACTCAACAGAAATTAAGCTGACTAATCAGGATCCTAAGTCGACCCAAACAATACTAAGTCGACTCAACAGATGAACTACAACAATTGTATTAATTTTAGACCAAAATAATTTTACATAAACAATAATAAAATAAATCACAAATTATTTTAGAACTATTCTAAATATATTTATGATTTTAGATTTTATTTGTAAAGATTAGATGCTAATACTTTTCATATAATGTATCATATACACAATCTTAGGACTTTGCAGAAAAGTAAAGTTTTCTTTTCGCATTCATCTTTATCAGATATAGTCACAATGACACCCCTATACATCATAAGAGGATCTAATTGAATAGAAAAAAGAGAGATCTAATCTCTATTACCTCCTATGATCGGATGGCCTGGTGACAAATTCGGTCCGATTACTTCGCTACTCAGATCATCTAATCTAAATAATTTAGATCTAATCTAAATTATTTTAAATTTGATTATTATATTTTAATTATATCAAAATTAAATAATAATCATCAAACATAAAAATCACATACTTTAATTTAAAATTAGATTTTATAAGGATCAGCACAAACAAGGACAACTATTGCACTATAAGGGATAAATCTTACAGCAGGACAACCTTATATCAATTTATGTGATTAGATCTATAACAAATTTTAGATCTAAATATCATATATCAGATCTAATTAAAATTAAATTATAGATCTAAATGCATATAATATCATATCATATCGAATCCAGCTCTGATACGACCGTTGGAATGCGTAGGGGTTTCATGCATGCATTTCAAAAATTTTTATAGCAAAAATTATTAGATTAAACTATTTAATCTATAAATATATATATAAGATCTGATTTTAAAACTCTTACAAATAGATCTATGATATAAATTTATATGCATAAAAATCTGAATTTAAAATAATAAGCATGTGAACCAAAAATCAGCATTTAGTAATAGATCTAATCTACTACTATCAGGATTTCGAACTCAATACCTGAGCGTGGATAGTCGAACTTCACAATTAAAAATGTAAATTTAGAAGTCTTCTCTAATTGCTCGCAGTCGCACAAGCATCCAGCCTCTAGAGATGGTCCACACGAAGTCCTCAAATCGATTAGCCCTTCGTGGGAGTGCTAGCTCGCGCAATCAGTTTCTGATGGCAGATCTGATTTGATCTCCTTCTTCGATCACCTCAGACCTTTTTGATATTGAAATTAGATTAGAAAAAGATGCTGGATGATAGAGGAAAGATAGATGAAGACTTTCTTCTCTTTGATTTTTCCTCACCCAGAAACCCTAGAACAGTTCTAGGTTTCTCATCTGAGAGGAGATCGGTCTCCTCCTTTTTTCATGCCAAAGAAGATAGAAGCCCATCCAAACCTTATACCCCAAGAAAGCTATTCAGCCCCTCTTTCCCTCAGCAATCTCATGGTGAAAACCTCAGATGTTTTGGTACACAAAAAAGAAGGCTTTTTATGGTTGTCGCACACACAGGATTAGATAGGATAAGGGCTGGATTTTACTGCAATTCAAATTATTTTGAATTTTAATTTAACTCTAACTTCTTCTTACTTTTATCTGACTTAAAGAGAGACCAACCAAAGAAATTTGGGCATGGAAAACATATGGGAGCTCCTCCTTTTTGTCACACAAAATAGGCTCCTTCACAAGGCACCGGCGAGTGGGATGATAGGGATAGGTTTTTAAGTTTAAATTCAAACCTTTTGAATTCAATTTAAAATAAACCTAATCCACTACAGAGAGGGTGCCAAAAAAGGGTTTAGATTCAGATTTTCTCATGCACAAACTAATTTTGTGCGATGAGAAAAGGGTGAGTCTTTCTGGATGGCACAAGAGAGAGAGTCCCATTCATTTGGGACTCTAGGGTTTAGCCAATTAAGTTTCTATCTACCCAATCTAATTAAATCCAAATAAAATATGATGAATCTAATATAATTAGACTCCCATAACCTCAATTAAATCTGATTAAATCATTGAATTAATTGAGCCATAGATCCAATCAAATTAGGATCATTTCTCCCTTACCGATTAAGTCATCTCATAACCTAATCAGACCTAACCTAATTGAATCTAATTCAATCAGACTTGATCCATACTTTAATGCTCAATCAAATTGAGTTAATTAATGATCAAATCACTAATTAATCTTTCATTAATGATAGAATTCCAGTCCAGTGGGACTCTTCACTAGAGTCTCTATTCAGTGGGACTCTTCAGCAGAGTCTCAGTCCAATGGGACACTTCATGAGAGTTCCAATATAGTAGAACTCTTCAGATTAGCCATCTGATTGGAGAAAAACTTCTAATATGTGTGACCTTATGGTTCGAACCTAAGTTGGTAGTACAAGAATAAATTTTTATACCAATCGAAGCAACCATCTAGCAATGGTATCCGACGTCTGGATAGGCCGAATGTATGCAAAGCGACACTCAAGAACCTATTTGGATATAATTACCGTATAATTTATCCCTTTGACCCTTGATGCTAGGATGATTTAGAGTTTAAGCTGTCAACTCCTAACAGTACATCCATTATGTGTCTCAACCTAATAAATCCTGTGACTCCTCATAAAGACTGTCCTGATCAAGGTCTTACTAAATTGAAACACAAAGCATTCTTTCCAATCTTTTGGAGTGGTCAATTCCATCTTGATTCATGCACCGACTTCACAAATACTTGATCATGCCCAGAAATCTTTCGATTCTGAATAAAAAATTCAGGTAGTTCGATATCAAAATACAGTGAGTTGCTTGTACGTCACCATGGTGATCTCAGATCGGAGGGACACTTATACCCATATCCGTTCGGAATGACTCTTGACAGTAAAATACTTCAGAGTTGGTCACGTTCAGTGAAATATACTCCTACATTTCACTTGCAAGCCATACCAGCATCTCTATGCTTCTTGATTAAGAGGACAACCAATCTATATGGCACACAACGACCTACACTTGATATGTCTATCGTCCTAGTAATATGACATCATTTGATCGCGAACTCATTTAAGGACTAAATGATAAATCCTCTCTTATCGATTTAAAATAGTTCTAAGAACTTTCATCATAACATAGAAGTTCGATGTAGAAAATGTACAATCTTATGATGAAAACTTGTCAAATAAATATTTTATTAATTAATTCATATACAATTACATCAATTAGCACAACCATTAACAGGCTGATGATTGGCTTTGAAACACATTTTTCAACACACCTAATCAATTTTTTTTGATATTTCTTCTTTAAATCCTTATGTTAAAAATCAGATCCAATTTAATTTTCATCTTAAGAAAAAATCTGAAAGAAGAACTCCTTCTTCAAGGTTACACACAAGAAAGAAGATCCTTTTTCCTTCTCTTTCTCTTGTTGGGAAGAACCTTTCTTCTCCAATTTTCTGTTGTAAATCTAGCAAGAGAAGCCCACTTTAATGCCTAAGAACTAGCAAGCAAAGGATCACAAAATTACTTCAAGATGGGGAAGGGAAGAGGGGTCGGCGTGTGGAGTTTGGGGCATCCAACTCTTAGATGCCCCCCTTCTTTATTTTTCTTTTGGCCAACACACAAGAGAAGAGTTGGATGCCCCCCTTGTTTATTTTTCTTTTGTCCGACACACAAGAGAAGGGAAGCCTTCTTTTCATGCACAAAAAGGAGAAGGGGTGTGGCACTTTTCTTTGGGTGTGGGATCTCATGGTGAAAGGGAGTAGAGGCATGGAGGACCACTTAAATAGATGAGGTTTAGTTGGTTTAGTCCTATTCCAAATAGGGCTCATAAATCTTGATCAAACTCTAACTAATACTTGGACCCAATCCTTACTAATTTAGAAATTAGTTATAACAAATTAACTAATTAGGTCCTAGCCCAATTATGAAATCAATTAGGCCTTAATCCAATTAGAGAATTAGTTAGATTAAAATCCTATCCGTGGGAAGCATTTTTTATTCAGTAGGACTTGATCCAATCAAGCCTATTGTTCAATAGAATTTAATCCAATCAAAGTCTATATCAAACTAAATTGAATCTTATTCAACTCAAAATTTGATTTGCATCCCTAAGATCAATTCAAACAAGTCCTGTTATCCAATAGGACTGCATCTAATCAATCCAAAGCAAACCTAACTGAATCCAATTCAATTAGATTTGATCCAATCTTCATTGTCCAATCAAATTAAGCCAACAACAATCATATTGCTAATTAATTATTTCTCTAATTTACCAGCCATTTGTAAATAATTTATTACAATCTTTGTAAAGGATTAATCATCAATCATATTGATAATTAAATTCTTCAATGATTCATAATCATCGATCAACCATTTAATCAGACGGTACTTCTATGTGTGTGTATGACCCATAGGTTTGAACCTAAGCCAGTAGCACAAGAATAATTTATGTACCAATCGATGATGCCATATAGCAATGGTTCCTAACATTTGGATAGGCCGAATGCATGCCTAGCAACACTCTAGAATCCATGTGGATATAGTTACCATATAATTAATCTCTTTGATACTTGATGCTCAAGGATGACTTAGGGTTAAACTGTTAACCCAGGATGAGTGATCCACATTGTGTCTCAACCTCAAAAATTTTGTGACTCCTCACTAGGACTATTTGATTAAAGTTTTGCTGAATTGAAATATAGTGATGCATCATCTTCAATTTTACTTGAAGCGATCAATCCCATCTTGACTCGCACTCAGACTTCACAAGTACTTGACTATACCTAGAAACCTTCTGTCACTGAATTAGAAATTTAGATAGTCCGATACTAAAGCATAATGAGTTGCTTGTAAGTTACCGAGGCAGCCTCAGGTCAGAGGGACACATATACCCATATCCCATTAGAGCAACCTTTGATAGTAGAGTGCTTCAAAAGTGGTCATGCTCAGTAAAATGTACTCCTATATTTCACTCATATGCCATACTTATGTCACCACACATCTTAATTAAGAGGACAACCAACTAATATGACACACAATGACCTATACACGATACAATTATTGTCTTTGTAATAATTGTATCATTTGATCGTGAGTAAGATTTAAGAACCATAGATAAATTTTCCTTTATTATTTTAGAAGTAGCTCTAAGGACTTCATCATAACATATGAGTTCTGTTTAGGAAGATGTATTTCTTATGATGAATTTTACTAAATAATATTTATCATTTTATAATTCATATACATGTATAGAGCACAATCATCTACAACCTAGATAATTGACTTTAGAACATATTTTCTAACAGAAAATCATTTCGGAGTACGAAAAGATCTTATACATGCTTATGAAATCTGCACTCAAAGAACCTACTGCTAACACACCTCATGCTACGAGAGATACTTATTTGAAGTGGCTCAATGAACGCATTACTATGCGTTGCATAATGAGGGTAGCTATGAATGACGAACTTAATCATAAGTTTGAGGATGTGCAATTAGAGGATATGATTCAAATGTTGAATTAGTCTTTCGACATCCCAAAGAATGTGGAGAGACATAGAATCTCTTGCACTGTGTTCAACGTCTGTATGCGAGAGAGTGCATTAGTCATCGATTATGCATTGTACATGATCAAGTAGATTGAACACTTAAGCAAATTTGGCTTTCCATTATATGAATAGTTGGGCAAAGATGCTATCCTAAACTCACTACCGAAATCCTACCTATCCTTCTTGAGTCATTACAGAATGATCAAGTCTGCAGTGAACTATCATGATTTGCTAAAATTGCTGTAGATGTTCAAGAAGGACCATCAGCTCCAGAAAGAATAGGTGCATATAATGGAAGGTTCGTCTGCAGGCTGTCGATCCTTTATGAGAAGAAAGAAGAAAAATATGCAGAAGAGTCTGTCATCGATCCTAAGTGAAAGTAGAGCAAAAAGTTGAAAGTTGATAAGAACCAAATAGAATGCTTCTTTTGCAAGAAGCTAAGTCATTGGAAAAGAAATTATTCTGCATATATAGCTTCCCTTGATTCAAACAGACCAAAGAACAAGAGAAATAAGCAATCAGTTGCTTCACAAGGTACTTATATGATAACTCCTTATAATTTTTCTGTTTGTGATACTATTATCTGAGTATTGGATACCAGAAGTTCGATTAATATTTGTAATTCATTATAGGAGCTGTAGATTAGTAGAAAATTTAGAGAAGGCGGGCAGTTCTTGAACGTTGGAGATAGAAGTTTTGTTTCAGTTCTAGCTTTAAGAACTATGAAGCTTATTTTCGAGTCTAGTAGTGTCATGTTAGATGAGTGTCATTATTATCCTTTCTTTATGATGAATGCCATCTCTGTACGTCTTTTGGCTAAACTTAATGTTAAGTTTTTAATAAAAGATGATTTTTTGATATCATTATGAATGATACTATAATTATGCGAAGATAATTAAAATATGGTATATACTTAATATTATAGTCTGTTGGTGTAATGTACACATCAAACAAATATCCTAAGAAAGATAATGTCTGTGATACCTATCTTTGGCATTGTAAGTTGGGTCATGTAAATAAGAACAGGATAGACAGGTTAACTAAAGAAGATATCCTCAAAATTAATGATTGTGAATCATTACCGACCTATGAATCTTATCTTCTTGATAAGATGATCAAGTCACTTTTTAAGGAAAAAGATGAACGAACCAGTGATGTTCTAAGTCTAGTACATAGTGATGTATGTGGATCTATGAACATAGTCACCAGAGGAAAATACTATTACTTCATTATATTTACAAACGACCTATCGAGATATGGGTATGTCTAGCTTATGAAGTATAAATCTAAATCATTTAAAATGTTCAAACAATTTTATAGTGAAGTAAAAAATAGACTGAGAAGAGTATTAAAACTCTTCGGTCAGATCGAGGAGAAGAATATCTTACCAATATTTTTTTGACATATCTAGAGGAGAATGAGATTCTCTTATAGTGGACTCCTCCTGAAACATCATAATATAATGAGATGTCTGAAAAAAGAAATCGAACCTTGTTAAACGTGATTCGATCTATGATGGGCTTTGCAAATTTGCCCATCTTCTTTTGAGGATATGCTCTTGAAACTGCCTGCTATATACTTAATAAGGTTTCGAGCAAGTCGGTCAATAAAACTCCATATGAGTATGGACAAGGTGCAAGTCAGTGCTCTCACACCTTCAAATTTGGGGGTGTCCAGCTTATGTCAAGCATTTAAAGACAGATAAGTTTGGACCAAAGTTCAATAAATACTTGTTCATAGGATATCCAAAAGAAACTAAAGGGTACTACTTCTACCTCGCTGAAGAACAAAAGGTATTCGTCAGCAACAGGATAGTCTCTTTGGAAAAAGAGTTCTTTGAAGAAAGAACTAATGCCAACAAAATTGAACTTGGTGTGAAGTTTATTAGGTAGAAGAGCCGGCACATACAGAATTGAATTTGATTGGAGAATCGAATCTTGAGCCTGTAGAGGCACCATTAAGGAGATCTGGTAGAGTACTACGTCAACCAGATAGATACTATAATTTTTTGATCTGGGATGGTGATCCTATCGAACTAGATCAGAACGATGAGGATCCGATCTCTTATATGGACACCATACAAAGGCCCGACTCCCAAAAATGACTTGAGGGTATAAAATCGGAGGAGTCCATGGAGATTAATGATGTATGGACACTAGTTGATCCATCTGAATGGATAAAATTCATAGGATGTAAGTAGATTTTCAAAAAAAAAAAAAGAGCAGATGGAAAGGTGAAGACCTATAAAGTCTGTCTAGTTATCAAGGATTACCATCAGCATTATGGTATTGACTATGATGAAATATTCTCTTCTGTGGCAATACTCAAGTCCATCCGGATAATGCTTATAATAGCAGCTGAAAGAAGAGCTGTATATTGTTGGAAAATACATCCAAAAATTAATCGTATGAATGATTGTGTTTCTTTTGCATACAAATTATTGATTAATAAATAAAAATTATTTTAACATTATTCATCACAAAATTACATCTTCCTTGTAGAACTCTTGTATTGTGATGAAGTCCTTAAAACTATGTTAGTAATCGATAAAGGAGGATTTATTATATAGTTCTTAAATATGTTCATGATCAAATGATACATAATTTACAGGACAATAATGTTTATCGAGTAGAGGTCATTATGTGCCATATGAATTGGTTATCCTCTTAATCAAGGAGTGTGGTGACACTGGTATGGCATCAGATGAGATATAGGAGTACATCGTCACTGAGTAAGTAACTCACCTGCTGAGCATTCTGCTATCAAGAGTTTTCGTAAAGTATATGGGTATAAGTGTTTCTCAGACCTGAGATCATCATAGTGACTTGTAAGCAACTCACTGTGCTTTGGTGCTGAACTATTTGGATTTCTAATACAGTGACAGAAGACTACTGGGTACAGTTAAATACTTACGAAGTCTATGTGCGGATCAAGATGGGATTGACCCCTCTGGATTATAGGAGCTGATGTATCACTGTATTTTGATTTAGTAAAATCTTGGCCAAGATAATTCATGTGATAGATTTGAAAGATTAAAATACAATGTGGATGAAAAGTCAGGGTTGACAGTTAACCCTAGATCATCCTAGAATATTTAGGATGAAAAGGATGAATTATACGGTAACCATATGTATAGGTTTTGAAATATTTTTTTATAATTATTTGACCTATCTAGACATCAGAATCATTACTAGATGGTAGCTTCGATTAGTACAGAAAATGATTCTTGTGCTACCAGCTTAGTGTTCGAATCTATGGAGATGCATAAAAATCAGGCATCGTAGAAAAGTATTGGCCTATATTTATATGTCTAATTTGAAAGTACTTAATTTGATTGAACATATAGACTAACTTGATTGATAATTAAGTTATGGAACAAATAAGATTGAAGAGTTGACTATATCTATCTAGCATTGCACATGAGATTCAGGTTCAATTTCAAAGATGAACAGTTTTTGATCAATGATCCAAGGAGCCTATAAGAGATTGGATTAAAGTGTTAATTAATTTTAGATTAGATCTGATTTAATTAGAATTAAATGGATTCAAAAATTTCATGTTAGATTTGGTCCGAAATCTTAAATAGTTTAAGATTGATAGCCTTTTTGAAATTATTTCGAATCAACTTCGTATAGGATTTGAATTGATCCAATTTTGAATTAGATCTTTAGAGTCTATTTTTACTGAGACTCTCTCTCCTCCATGACCGACAAACACCTAGTATGGTGCTGGTTGTTGCCACCCACATGGGGTGTGGGCGTCGATGCATATAGGCGCCAAGTTAGGCTCCAATCCTTTCTCAACTAAGAGTCATTCTTTGATAAGTTATGGATTGATTTAAAACTTGTTTGAATTAGGAATCCTAATCTTATTGGTCATAAGGAATCATCTATAAATAGGAAGGGTCTCTACCTATCAAATATAACAATCAGATTGTGTGAAAGAGAGAAAGAGAGAGAGGCATGAGAGATTCTTGGGCGGCTCTTTGGTGTCCCTCTTGGTATCCCCCTTGTTGCCACCCCTCCTCCTCTTGCCATGGCCCATCTTTGGGCTTCCTCCTTGTTGGTGTGAGGTGTCACACTAGCAGCTCTGTCTCCTCCCTTGGTGGCCTTACGAAGGTGCTTCAGTTCGAGGCTTCATCCCACTTTTTTGCATAGCTTGGCATCTGCGCAAAGTAGAGGACCTGCAGATTCAGGCCTACGTGAGGTTTTGAGTCTAGATTTTGAGGATTTGATCCCTATTCTGCTGCATATTAGGTAAAGATTTAATCTTTACTTAGTTGAACATATAGAAAATTTCAGATGCAACCCTGTTTACTCGCAAGAAAAATATTTTTTTTTCTCTTTATATATGATACAATCTGAAAGGTTCACACCTACAGACGAATTTAAGGTGTGCAAACTAAATAGATCCATCTATGGATTGAAACAGGTATCTCGAAGTTGGAACATACATTTTGATAAGGTGATCAAAATGTATGACTTCTTAGGAATGGAGAAGAGCCTTACGTCTATAAATGAGCTAACGATTCTATAGTCATCTTCTTGTACTATACGTACATGACATACTGTTAATACGAAATGACATCCCAACTTTGTAAAATATAAAGCTGTGGCTATCATCACAGTTCTCTATGAAGAATTTGGAAGACATATCCTACATTCTAGGGATGCAGATCTATAGAGATAGATCTAGAAGGTTGCTTGGATTGTCCCAGTCCACGTACATCAATACCATATTGAAATGGTTCAACATGGAGAATTCTAAGAAAAGCTATCTTTCGATTGGTCATGGAATTACTCTCTCTAAGAAGGATTGTCCGACAAGCCCTTAGGAAAGAGAGCGTATAAGTAAGATCTGATATACTTCGGTAGTGGGATCTATCACATATGCCATGACGTGTACGAGACTGGATGTAGCCTATTCACTAGGGGTAGTGAGTAGATACTAGTCTGATCTGGATGAGAATCATTGAAAGATTGTAAAAATAATCTTTAAATATTTAAAAAATATTAAAGATCAATGGTTTATATATAGGGACATTGATTTAAAATTTGTAGGATACATTGATTTCAATTTTCAGTCAGATAGTGATGCTAGAAGAAGTGTGTTGGGCTACGATTTATCTTAAATGGAGAAGAGATACACTGGAAGAATTTCAAGCAACATACTATAGCCAATTCAGTATGTGAAGCAGACTACATTACTGCATCCGATGTTGTAAAGAAGGCGGTGTGATTGTGAAAGTTCATCACCTAGCTTGGAGTGACATCATCAGTTGATGGTCCTTTCTGTCGTACTACGACAGCACTGGAGCCATAGCTCAAGTGAAAGAACTAAAGTCACACTAGCGAACTAAGCATATTCTACATTACTATCATCTTGTATGTGAGATCATAGATCGAGGAGATGTCGAGCTTTAGAAGATCGATGGAAAGGAGAACCTAGCCGACCTCTTTACTAAAGCTCTAGGAATTAAAAGTTCGATGATCACAAGGAAAAGATGGGTATAAGATACTGCCCGATTGACTTTAATTTCAGTGAGAGTTGTTAGAAAATGTGTCCTAAAGTCAATCATTTGGATGATTGCACTCTTTTTAAAATACATATATAAATTATTTATCAATGAATAATGTTACTTTTGTATTTTTCATCATAAAGTTACATCTTCTTGTTAGAACTCTTGTATTGTAATGAAGTCCTTAGAACTATAAAGTAATCGATAAAAGAAATTTATCGTATAATTTTTAAACATGTTTACAATTAAATGATACGTTATTAAAGGATGATAATGTTTATTGAGTAAAGATTATTGTATGCCATATAGGTTGGTTATCTTCTTAATCAAAGAGTGTGGACATACTGGTATGGCATATAGATAAGATGTAGGAGCATATTATCACTGAACAAATAACTCACCTGCTAAGCCTCTACTGTCAAGAGTAGCTCACGAAGCATATGAGCATAAGTGTCTCTCAGACTTGAGATCACTATAGTGACTTGCAAGTAACTCACTATGCTTTGATGCCATACTATCTGCATTTCTAATGCAGTGACGGAAAGCTACTAGGTATAGTCAAGTACTTACGAAGTCTGTGTGTGGATCAAGATGGGATTGACCCCTCCAGATTATGAGAGCTAATGCATCACTATATTTTAATTTAGTAAAGCTTTGGCCAGGATAATCTATGTGAAGGATTTGAAAGGTTGAAATACAATATGGATGACTCTTTCAGGATTGACAATCATCCTTTAGCATTCAGGGTCAAAGGATGTATTATGTGATAACCATATGCATAGATTCTTGAATATTATCTTGCAAATATTCAACCTATCCAGACGTCAGAAATCATTGCTAGATGGTCACTTCAATTAGTACAGAAAATGATTCTGGTGCTACTAGCGTAGTGTTCGAACCTATGGAGTCACACACAAAGTCAAGCAATGTAAAAAAGATTGACCTTAGTCTATATATTCAATTTAAAAGTATAGGACTTGATTGAATAAATAGACTGGCTTGATTGAGAATTAAGTTATGGATCATACAGGATTAAATAGTTGATTATGTTAGCTAGCACTAGATATGAGGTTTAGGTTCAATTTCGGGGATGAACAAGATTTGATTTACGATCCAAGAATCTATGAGAGATTGAATTTAAGTGTTAATTAATTTTAAATTAGATCTAATTTAATTAGACTTAATTGGATGAAAAATTTAAGTTAAACTTGATCCTAAATCCTAAACAGTTTAGGATTGACAGCCTATTCAAAATTGGCTTGAATCATGTTCGAATTAGATTTTTTGATCCATATTTGGTTTAGATCCTTAGAGTCCAATTTTGCTGGGACTCTCTCATATCATAGCCAACCAAGAGAGGATAGGGGCATTGGTTATTGCCGCCCCTCCACTTGTGTGTGTGCGTGGAATATGGGGGTGCCAAGTTGGGTGCCTATCCTATCTCAATTAGGACTCCTCCTAAGATAAGGGGTGGAATAATTCAAAGCTGATTTGAATTAAGACTCCTAGTCTATTGGATCATGGAGAATCATCTATAAATAGGAGAATATCTAACCATCAGAGCATAACAATCAGATTGTGTGCTATGATAAGAAGAGAGGGTATGGACGTCCAAGAGAAGAGAGGTGTCTCCTCTCCTTGGTGTGCTGATTTTTGGGGCTGATCTCCTTTTGGCATGGAAAGGTCCTGGCATCCCACTTTCATGTGTGAGTGTCATATCCAAAGACTTTGTTTCTCTCTCCCTTGCTGCCTTCAGAACATATGATGACCCGAGATTTCATCCCACTTTCCTGCGAAGCTTGGCATGCGCACGAAGTAAAGGATTTGTACGTTCAAACCTTATGAAGCTTCGAATTCAAGAATCCTTTGGAGATTTGATCCCTATTCCATTGTGTATCAGATAAAAGATAAAATTTATGTTAGCTTATTATAAAAAAAATTTAGATGCTCCCTAATGATCCGATCCTGAATCGGACTTTTTTCTTCACTTGAATATTACCTGGCAAATATTCGACCTATTCAAACATCAAAAATTATTTCTAGATAGTAATTTCGATTAGTACAGAGAACGATTTCTTGCTATCGACTTAGTGTTCGAATCTATAGAGTCACGCACAAAATTAGACAACATAGAAAAGAATTGATCTAAATTTATGAGTTCCATTTGAAAGTACGTGACTTAATTGAATAAATAGATTAACTTAATTAAGAATTAAGTTAGAGGTCATATAAGATTAAATAAGTTGACATGTCTAGCTAGTACTAGATATGAGATTCATATTTAATTTCAGGGATGATAATGATCTGATTAATGATCCAAGAAATTTATAAGAGATTGAATTCAAGGACTAATTAATTTCAGATTAGATCTGATTTAATTAAGCTTGAATTGGATTAAAAATTTAAGTTAGATTTTGATAAGAATCTTAATTAGATTAGGACTGACAGACTCTTCGAATCTGATTCGAATTAGATTCGAATCGGATCCAAATTGAGTCAAATCTGATGTCATTTGGTTTAGAATCAAAGAGTCCCACTCACCTGGGACTCTCTCTCTCAGATAGGCCGACCAAAGAAAGAGGGGGTGCTACTTTATTCCACTCCATATGGGAGCGTGCATGTGAAGGGTCATGACGCAAGGGGTGGGTGCTTTCTTTCTTTCATGCGGTTCCCTTTTTGGATTAGGTTAGGATTCCTCATCAATTTGGACATTGATCAAGTAAGGGATGCCATACCCATAAAAAGGGACGACTCTTACTAATCGATGCAAGAAAAAAGATTTGTGCGACAAAGGTAAACCAAAAACATCATGAGATAGGGAGAGGTATAGAGCGACAAGAAATAAAAGGGGCACTAATTTCGCATATTCCTTGGCATGTGTTCTTGGGCTTGCATGGAGATTAGATCTCCTTCTCTTACGGTCTTCAGAATGTATAATGCAAAGAAGATCATCCCTCTTTCCTGCAGAGCTTGACGTGTGTATGAAATAAAGGATCTGTACGTTCAGGTCTCATGAGGCATCAGACTCAATTTATCCTTGGAGATTTTTGATCCCCATTCTACTACGTATCAGGTAAACGATAAAATTTATGTTAGTTTATCATAAAAAAATTTTCAAATGCACCTGGGTGATCCAATCAGATTGGACAATTTTTTCTTCAACTTGACTCGAGTTCTACCACCCCGCTCACCCTCATGGCGCATGGGGGTGGCTACAGGTATTATGGATGGTGGTGATCCATAATTTGATCCATAAATTGTGTCTCTCTTGGATCTCATCCTGGTCTCTTACCAGGGCGACATTATAAACTATGTTGTGTTCTTGCATATCATTGAGCACTCTTTTGGCTACCATTCTCACTGCGAGGAAACACAAAATGTCTCATTGTGGCTTGCTCCTCATAAGCATCCAAGGTGGTTGCTTGTTTGAGAGAGCCAACCTTACCGAGCTGTACGACATACTACCATATTATATACATGTTCACTATGATATAAAAAAACAATCACTGAATAAATAAAAAAAATCATTTATTCAAACAAAAAATGTTCATACATTATATTCAAATACAAAAAGAAATAAGGAAACATAACACTCTACAATCTACGCAATACTAGAGATTTCACATGCTCAACAAACACATCTCTAGGGATTAGCTTCATCATGGGGTCTGCCACCATCTCATGTGTGGTGATGTACTGTAGAGTTATTTCCTTCTGTGCTATCATATCTCTCACAAAGTTATACTTCGTGCCTATGTATTTCATCCTGCAATGATACTTAGCATCCTTTATGTAGGCTATGGCTGCTTGGCTATCACAATAGAGTCTTATTGGCTCTATCTTTCCACCAATGACCTCCAAATGGCCCATAAAATGTCTCAAGCATACTGCCTCTTGCACTGATGCAGAACATGCAATAAATTCAGCTTTCATGGTCAATAATGCCACATATGTCTGTTTCTTGCTGCTCTAAGAAATGATACCACTATTCAGCAAGAATACATAATCGAAAGTCGATTTGCTTTCATTCGGATCTCCACCCTAGTCAGCATCTGAGTAACCTACCACAGCAAGTCACTCCCATGGTAACACAAACTATAATTGGCAGTGCTCCTCAAGTATCTCAAGATCCTCTTGACCGCTTGCCAATGTTTCTGCCTTGGATTGGACTAATAATGGCTTACAAGATCCACTACATAACAAATATCGGGTCGTGTGCACATCATTGCATATATCAAGCTCCTAATAGTGCAGGAATATCTCATGGAATCTCTTTCAGATTGAGTCTTAGGATACATCTCAAGGTTCAATGCTTCACCTTTGGCAATAAGGGTATCTATAAGCTTACAGTCTTTCATCCTAAACTGCTCAAGAATCATCTCAATGTATGATTCTTATGACAAAGCGATTAGGTTCTTAGAGCGATCCCTTTGGATTTTAATCTAAGAATGAATTTTATCTCACCCATGTCCTTCATCTCAAATTCAAGGACAGCCAACTCTTAATGGTATTAACGAAAGATAGACTACCTCCGGCTAATAGTATATCATCTACGTCAAGGGATAATATGACAAAATCTTTCTTAGACCGCTTCATATATACACAGTGGTCCTCATTGATCATCCAAAAGTCATAAGACGAAATAACTCGATGAAACATCAAATACCACTGTCTAGATGATTGTTTAAGTCCGTAAAAGGACCTCCAAAGTCTGCAGACTTTGCGCTCATAACCTTTTTCAATGAAACCTAATGACTGCTCTATATAGATTTTTTCATCTAGTTCCCCATTGAGAAATATAATTTTTACATCCATCTGATGTAACTCCAAATCCAACTTGACAACTTAGTCAAAATGAGTTTAATAAAATGAATCTCACAACACGTGAAAAGGTATCCTCGTAATCAATACCTTCATGTTGTGTGTACCCCTTGACTACTAAGCAAGCCTTGTATCTTTCAACAAAACCATCCGACTTCCTCTTAATTTTGAGAACCCGCTTGTTCCCAATCATCTTTCAGCCTGACAGAAGGTCAACCAAGTCTCAGCATGGTTAGTCCTCATAGACTCCATCTCCTATTCTATTGCCTTCACTCATTTATCCTTAGCCGGGTATGAGAGAGCCTCTTGAACTGAACTCGACTCATCATCTCCTGGAGTAACTATTAATGCTTCCCTTTGATCTCGAAACGATGTTGGAGAACATTCCCTCGGCTACTCCTACGCAACTGTGTCTCTTGAGGACTCTCAAATACCCTCCCACTTGGATTAGCAGGTGGAAGTACAACTATTTGTTTCTCACTTCCTTGGTTCTCATCATTTACCTACTGATCCGTAATCTCATAAAATGACACAGCTTTGTCAACATCAACCCTACTAAAAAATTCATTCTCTAAAAATATGGCATCTCTGACTCAAGCTCCATTATGCTTCTATCTTCATTCTCACCAATGAAGATATAGCCCTTTGAGTGTTCAAAATATCTTATAAATATGCACTTTTTGCCCCTAGGACCCAACTTCCCATACCTATGAGAAGGATCATGCACATAAGCTACTGACCCCCAGGGTCGCAGTATACTCAAATCCGGCTTTCTATCCATTCACAATTCATAGGATGTGGAAGCAATAGACTTAGAGGGTATGAGATTAAGTACATAGACCGTAGTTATCAAAGCATCTCTCTAATGAAAAATAAGCAAGTTAGCCTACATCACCGACCTAACCATCTCGAGCAAAGTCCTATTCCTTCACTCTACAATTTCATTCTGTTGTGGAGTGCCAGGAATTGTCAACTGTCTTATGATTCCCTTTTCATCACACAGATCCCTGAATTGGTCTGATAAATACTCACATCTACGGTCAGTTCTCAAAGCCTTAATCTTTTGACCCAATTGATTCTGAACTAAACTCATGAATTGTCTGAAGCACTCTAAAGCTTCTGACTTATGGAAGATCAAATAAATGTGATTGTAACGAGTGTAGTCATCAATAAAAATGATGAAATATAAGGCTGTATGCCTTGCCTTCACACTAATTGGACCACATATGTCAGAATGAACCAATTGCAATGGAAAGTTAGCTCTGGTTCCTTTTCTAAAAGGTTTCTTAGTTGCTTTACTTGCTAGATAATGTTGGCAAACAGACATCTCTATTTTTGTCATGGACCCAACAGTCCTGCTTTTGCCAATCTATTCATTCTCTCTGGATCCACATGTCCGAGCCTAGCATGCCAAACATTCACATTAGAAATATTATTCGAGACAAAAGATAAAGCAAAACAATGATAATCATTATTAGAAATTGTGTCCAACACAACGAAACTATCCATAAGAAAATCAGAACCAAAAAGTCTAGTCCCTAAAAGAATTTCAATAGAACTATTGTGGAAATTGACATTGAAACCTAATCTAAGAAGAGAGACAACTGAAACTAAGTTCCGCCAGATCTCTGAAACGTATAAAACATCATGTAGGAGTAGAGTTTGTCCACCATGCAACTCTAGCTTGCATGTTCTAATCCCTTTTACTTCAAGGTTTGCATTACGTCCTACATAAAGCCATCTACTCCTGGAAGACAGCTTGCAGTACTCAACGAATGCTCCTTTATCTCTAGCTATGTGGTCTGTTGCTCCTAAATCTACAGCCCATAAAGAATTTGTGTTAGGCATTAATGCAGTGCTAGAAACATGAAGAAAATGAGGATGCTCATCGCATGATGTTACCTTGTTCTGCTTTGGGCAATCCTGAGCAAAATGACCTAACTTGTGGCAGCAGTAACACTCCACTTTGGTCATATCTCTCTTTCCGCCATGATTCCCT
This sequence comes from Elaeis guineensis, assembly GCF_000442705.2. NCBI lineage: Eukaryota > Viridiplantae > Streptophyta > Magnoliopsida > Arecales > Arecaceae > Elaeis > Elaeis guineensis. The sequence continues at coordinate 26,738,451 of NC_025995.2, read as the reverse complement.
CTCTTCTTAGCCTTCTCAATAGGCTTTCCAGATTCCTTTTTCTGCCAACTCTTCTTGTTCTAGGGCTTCTTGCCTTGTCCTTCTGCTTGGCATTCGAATTCCCAACAGTCTCAGTTATGAAAGCCTGATCGAATATCTTAGCAGCCTCTTGACGCTCATCCTTAAGAGCAAGATGATGCTCTATGTCAACAAAGGTCCTAACAGACTCATTGTGAGTCATGTTGACCTTCATATACTCCCAACTGGCAGGTGAGGATCTAATAATAGCTTGCACTTACTATTTGTCTGAGAGATTGTGACTAGCTGACTTCAGCTGTCTGATCATATTTGACATCTCTCTCAAATGCTGCCTCATTGAAACATTAGGGTGCAACCCATAGGTGTCAAACTTGATGGACAACCTCCTAAGTTTGGTAGCAGAAGTGCCCCCAAATTATCCTTCAGTGCAATCCACATGGCCTAAGCTGTCTTATAAGACTCAAACTCGCACATAAGATCATCAGCCATGCTCCTCAGTAACGTAATGCGAGCAATGCTATTTTTCTTTTTTCAAGCTAGAAAAGCGTCATGATCTCTCTTGTGTTGTGGTGTGTTTCAATGTTCCGACTCAACCATCACATGGTTCAGTATCTCCAAAATATCTTGCTCCTTAAGGATGTACTGAACTTTACGATGCCAAATGTCATAATTGTCACCATCCAGCTTATTACCCTTATTGAGCTCTATAATGATGTTCTTTGAAGCCATATCTGCACACATAAAAAATAGCACAGATCAACATATACACAATATCATATTTGCTGCAGATTGTAATTAGATTAACAATGGTATATAATTAAGTTTATGATCAAAAATCGATGTTTGTCTACCCTCATCACATGAAACTTAACTACACCATCATTCTTTTAATTCAATCATGTGCACAACATCGATCACTCAACATAGTTCTTAAATGAGCCTTCAATCTACCAATTTAAGAACTTCCAGTTGGACAAAGAAGTCCATATGGTCCTCAAACGAGCCTCTCGTCGACCAGTTTAAGGACTCCCACTGAGATAAATATGCATCACATAAAATATGTAATGTATAATATCATGCTATCAGCAAAAATAACATATATCATGCATGTATCTCATATTTGATCTAGCATGAAAATAAGTCATAATACTTATTTATTCTCATGTTTATCTTAAAAAAATATTACATGCAACCAAAGAATAAAAAAAAATTTGAGCAAGACCCGTGGAGACAGGCTCAGGCCCAGGCATAGCCCGACCCAGGCAGGCACGTGCGCAGGCCTGACCCGATGCAGGTGCGGCCCAGAACATGCGCACCCCATGTGCGCAAGCGCGAGTGGGCCCAATGCAAGCATGGCCCAGAATGCATGCACTCTGGATGACTGGCACGCATCCATGTGGTCCATGCATGGCCGTGGATCAGAGGGGCATTTCCTCTCTAGTTTCTTGCAGTCCATGGTGGACCAAGTTCATTTCAAGACCATTTCTCATGGTCTATGCAAGGTTTCTCATAGATCGGGGATTTATTTAGGGTTCACGATGGTTTTGGTCGCTGTAAAGGAGGAGATCATAGAGGTAGAGCACCGGATCTGCTCCATCAAGTGTCCCAAAATGCTTTGGTGCCTCCAAAGCTTGATGCCAGCCTTGGATACAGGCTATCCAAAAGGCGGCCAATCATGCGGCCAATCGTGCACTGGAGGCCATGGTGAGGGGCTAGACGTAGTGGAGCCGCACGATCCCTTCAAGCGATCGCTTGCTCCATCTAAAAAAAAAATTTGCTAGCATCCAGAGGGTCATAGAGCGTGATTAAAGATCGGCATAATCTTGCTCTGATACCAATGTAGACTTTTGTGTTAGACATCTTACCTGAACACGGAGATGAAGATTGCAGCGAAAACCCCAACGGAAGCCAACTTCAAAAACCTTTCTGTCCTCCTTCATCACGAACAAAAATCCAAGCAGTGCTACATAAGATCACAGATCGGACTTTGTGTGTTTTTCATAGCAAACACATCCAAATCTCCGAAGAACTCTGTGTATTTCTCTCAAAAAAGAGATTGCTCATATATCTCTCATAACTTCCCACATCTCCTCAAAAGGTGTTTTTCCTATGAAGGAAATAATTAGATAATCCTCATCTAATCTAGTGACCCTTTGAATTCAAACTCCCAGAGTTCAAATATTGAATTGGGTCATGATATGGGTCAACCCATCATGGGCACCCCAAATTCTAACAGCTACTTTAAAAGCTGACCTACGATCATTTTGGATTGGTCCGATTGTATAATTTCTTATAGATGTTTCTAAAGTATAAAATAAAAATGCTAATACAACAGACAGCTCTAACAGACATGCAAAAGAAACAGGATTAGCACCCAAGTGAAGAAAACAAGAGTAGCAAACCTACATAAGTGGCTGGTGGATCGGTTTTAGTTAAATGCTAAACACTATCGCTTTACATGTTTGCGAGGGAGTGAACAAATATTATAAAAACAACTATAGAAATAACTGAAAATGCAAATTATTCCATCATTTCTCTAGGATAATATCTAACACAATTTGGCACATAATTGTGAGGTGTACAATCCAAAAACTATTATTAGAGTGCAGCAGAAAATTAAAAGGCAAAGAAAGCTACATCATGCAGCAACAAACTGATATTCTAGATGGAGTAGTAAGATATTATAGATTACATTCTCCAAGGAATTATGCCAAACATCTCTCTATTGTTGAGTAAACAGTAGAAGCACCACTTATGCCATGCCCCTGATCGCAAATTAAAGTAAAATAATATTCAAAAATATGAACAGCTACCACATACCTACAAAGCACTATCCCTATAGGCATACAAGGCATATAATCTGGCAAAACATCAACACAATTTGAAAGATAATATACTCATCATACAGGCAGTGGTATTAATAGAACAACTAACTATTACATAAATTAATTTTAACTTCAATTTTTATAGTAATCCATATCAGTTTTATACAAATATCATTATACATTTATTATACTAACAACTAACCACCTTTTGCATTCCACCTCACCTTCTATATACAAACTCCAAAATTTTAAGGTTTGGCCCCAAAAATTAGTTCCTCAATTTGAAAGCAATAGGTGAAGGTTTATGAGCTTCATGCTCAATAAATAATAGATACATTTATAGAATAAATTTAAATCATAATGATATATAACTTAAATACACCATACAACGTGTGATATCAATTTGATCGGATCAAAGTTACGCAATTTAGGATATTGGAGATGTAACTTATGTTAGCTTTTCTATAACATAGAAATTAGTAAATAGTATAAATATTCGGTGTGTGTGTGTGTGTTGTGTATCTAATTTTATAATATTATATTTAAGCCCATTTTTTTAGTTTTATAGCCCTTACTGCGGCACTATGATTACCCCATAGCAAGGGATCTCAAGTTCACAATTACCCTCATAGTAGGGATCTCGAGTCCATGCTTACCTCTCCCCCCATCCATCCATATGGGGATCTCAAGTCCATGATTACCTCTATGGTGAGGATCTCAATATCACCATAATCATCTTTGTGGTTGGGATCTCAAGGCCGGACATCATACACAGTAGACTGAGAGTCAAGTGATACATATATTTATAATTATATATATAATTAATATATTTTCTTTCTTTTGATACAGATTCGATATGGTTTCGATATAGTTTTGATAAAACTTGATACAACTCTGATACATTATGATATATGCATTTCAACAAGCAATAGTCATAATTTATCAAGTCTAATCTGATCATAGCATGTAACATCATTTAGTTCAATTATAGATCTCGATTCACTAATCTATTATTCATAATATATAAAATTTCATGCATAATTAAATTGAAATGTAATTAAAGTTATTTACATCATGTCAAGAAGATGATACATAATAATTTCATACACAATCAGATCTGAATGCACCAATAATAGTTTGTATCATTTCAAGTGAATAAGATGATTCTCACTTAATTCAGATTGATCATAATAAATATAAGTGTTACTTATAATAACTTGTATCATATCAAAGAGATGATATAAATATCCATATAATTTTGATTAATTATAAAATATAAATGTTACTTATCTCAAAGATACGACAAACGAATAATTAATCATTCTGTTGGATTTCTTAGGACCTGATAAGCCACAACCACAGCTATGTTAACAAGACACAACAAGGTTTTGAACTAATTTTTTGTAATATTTCCAACTTTTTTAAATCTCTCAATTCTCAGGATTTTGCTATCTTGGAGAAAAGAAGAAAGAGAAGAGAGGATACAACAGCAACTCCTTCATTCTTTTCTTTCACAACAGTCCCCTTCACTAATTATTTACTCTAGCTAAACTTATTCAAAACTTTCCAAATTTACCCTCAAGTTGATCCATGAGTTAGCAATCTTCGATTAAAATCTCAACTTAAACCACTTAGTCATTAAGGAGAGAAAATTTTTGGATTAAAAATAGGACAGAACCAATCTGTCCTCAAATTTTAACCTCTAATCCCTCAATTCTCTTAAGGTTCTGCTCTCATTAACATCCTCACCTCCCTTAACACTTACTCTTATCCTAACAGTCCATCCCCTTTCTCAGATTTTTCTTATCTCAAAACTTAAAACTTCTATTTTGACCTCTCTTTTCATGCCATCATATGATACTTACTTCATAACAGAAATTAACTACATACAAAGTATTCTAATATTTACTCATTGATGTCTAATTGGAAACAACTAAAAATCAAGGACTTTTAGACTTACCTGATCTATTGAAGAGCTCACCCACACAGCGGCAGCCACAGCCCAAAGCAATACAAGACAAGAAGAAGAGAAGGAAGAGAAAAGAAGAAAAAAGAGAAAGAAGGAGAGAGAAGGAGAGATCCCATTTTCTTTAATTCTTTCTTTCTGTTTTTCAATCGACTCACCACAGCCACACACACACACACGAAGACAAAAGAGGGAGCAAGGAAGGAGGAAGAAATGGCTATGGTGGGGGAAACATAGGGGAGAAAGGAAAGCTCGAGGGTGTTAGAGAGAGTAAGAGAGAGCGCTAGGGAGGGAGGAGAGCATAGGGAGATAGAGGGGGCGAGAGAGAGAGTGTGTGAGCGCAGGAGATCGAGAGCACAGGAGATAGAGAGGAGAAGAGGGTGTGAGAGACCGAGAGTGAGATAGAGGGCATGGGAGACTGAGAGCGAGAGAGAGGGGTTCTATTCAGAGCCAAAACAGGGGGTTCATTTTTTTTCTTTCTTTTCTCTAGTGGGATGGCATGCGACTGCCCCGCAAACGACCATGAGTCCACAACATGTAGACCCCCATATGACATGTGAAATGGGTCTTGGATCGGACCAGTTCTCACATTTTCTCCCCCCTTAAATAAATTTCATCCTTAAAATTTTGCACCTTCAGCTTCAAAGTATTGCAGATCCCAAATTTATTATTACTAAATTCATACTACCAATCACAAGCTCTATTGAAAATTCCATCATCATTGCTCATATACTAGTGTATGGCTAAAATCTTAATGACGAAGACACTTTTAAGATCTCTAGTCTTCAAGCTTATTACAATCCTTATAAATCTTCAAATATATATATATATAATTGGCTTTACCAAATTCACATCAACTCCTAAGGAACAAGAATCATTAAACATTTAAAGCTTAATATTAAGAACCAAAATTTCTTGTTATAACTGTAAGAGTCCTATTATTATCTAGCCTTGGACATTCTTCAATTTTCTTGCAATTGGGGTACTAGACAACAATAATTTTAATGTATCAACTTAGGTCACTTGATCATTTTAGCATTTGTACCACTATAGTCATCATCTTTTAGCTATCATAATTCCAATTCTAACATTTCCTCCTAATATTAAATTTTTAAAACCTACAGATTCTTTCTTTCCTTTTCCTTAACAATCTGCATCAACATTTGTTCCTCTGGATTCTAGCATATTTCTGAAAGGAATATGCCTTATAATCCAATCAAAATATGTAATTTGATGGATATTCTTTTGTCTCCCAACTCATATACTGATGTTTTAAATAAATAAAGGCATTTAGTTCATCATATGCTGTGTCATATTTTTGATTATGATGAACCCCATAAATTAGGCTATGGTTTTAGGGTTATGATGTGATCATACCAGTGAGACCTAAAATCTTAAAATCTAATTTTAAATATTCTTAGTCGATGAAACATTGAGTAGGAGATCAATATTTTTGATAAGACTGGTACATCCTGTGTATGCTCAGTGGAGAGGGTAATTGATCCACAATTACTTGTGTATGACACTAATATAAGGATGTAAGTGCTCATTAGAGAATGAGTTCACTGAATTAATCCAATTAAAGAACATCTGATGGAGTCTTATCTACATGTCAACAGATATTTCTCATAGTAGGAATTATGCATGTAAATCTTTTGACCTGAGACTGCCATAGAATCTTATAAGCATGAATCCATATTTTGGATCATACTCATTCATGATTTAATCATGTACGGAGTGTTCTGGATATGATGGATTGCTTATGAAGGTTGTGAGTAGGTCAATATGGAAACGATCAATCCTAGTAAGAGGAGATCACATCCTATCTACTTCGATCGAATAATAATTCAGGAAGACTTTGATCAGAGCATTATGAAAAATTAGAAATAATTTCTAATATTTCATTAATTGAATCATTATTATTTGATCGAGAGAAATATGAATATAAAATTGGGTTTGATATTTTTTCATACTCAAACTTATATTCGGGATGCAGGATGATCGTAAGATCAAGTTGCACGGTAATTTTTTACTGAAGGATATTTTTGGTATTTCTATCAAAATTCTATATCTTTCAGGTAGACATGATACGTTGCTAGACGCAATCATATTTTATGAGTTTGATCAAATTAAAAAGTTTAATTCGATCATTAATTAGAAGCTATTCTGATTGATCGAAACGAGTCAGCTTGATTTGACCTAAATCAGCTCGATTGTGTTCTAACCAAATTAGGTCAAATTGCACCCCGACTCACTGCTAGCTAGATGTGGAACCCAATGGATCACACATAAAGAGAATTGATCATGGGTTTAATTTGATTAAACTATGTTTGCAAGTTGAACATGCTAGCACATGTGCAAACCCTAGCATCTAGATTCGAATCAGATTCGAATCGGGTTCCGATTTGGGCTAATTTAGAACCAATTTGAGCCAAATTGAATTTGGTCTTGAAATGGATTTGAAGTATTCTGATTGGGCTTACTATTGGGTGCCAAAAATCAGGGAACCACATGCCTAAGAGTCTCGCTCTTGGCGTGTGGATTTAAATCCATGGGCATGTGCCACATGGCGCATGGAGGGAGTTGGCGCCCCTTAACTTGGTCTTATCTATTTTCTCCGTAGCTTTTATTCTATGAAAGATTTTCAGAAATCTTAAGAGGTGCCTAAGAGTCCTTCTGAGTATTAAATTTTCATAGAAAAATTAGGAGAAGAGATAAGGATGTATCCATGCGCATGTGCCACATGGCACATGGATGGAGTTGGCGCCCCCCTTAACCTGGTCTTATCTATTTTTCTCCATGGCTTTTATTCTATGAAAGGTTTTCAGAAATCTTAGGAGGTGCCTAAGAGTCCTTCTGAGTATTAAACTCCTCGTAGAATAGTTAGGAGAAGAGATAAGGATGAAGCCATGCGCCACCCTTTGGAAGCGCCCCTTTGGACCAAGTCAAATCTCAAGGTTGTTTTGAATTGTTCCATGCCCCTTATCTCTTCTGCCCTTCCTAAAGTTGGCACCCTCTATCTGGGCCATTGGATGGGCTTCCTTCTAGATCTAAAGGCATGGGTTGATGGTGCCAATAAGAGAAGCATTGTGACTTCTCATGTGAACACCATAAGTTGAGTTCGAAGAGTCCTTCTGAAATAAGGCGCCTCTTCAACCCAACTTTGATATCCACATGGCTTTTTCTCATCAAATGGAGTTTGAGAAATTGAGAGGAGGTGTGAGATGAGGTGTGAGTGGGCATGAGATGCTTGGTTTGCACCCCTACGTGCAATATAAATAGGGGTGCACGCCGAGGAGTCATCTCTCATTCCAAACTCTTCCTTCTTTCTTACAATAGGCTCATCTTGTCCAATTCTCTTGATTCTTCTTCTCTAGCCTAGACAAGGTCCTGATAAAGGATAAGAAGTCTTTCAAAAAGTTTAGAGAATTAGAATAAAAATTAAGGTGACAAGGAGCAAGAAAGGAAGGCAAGAAAAGGTCCAACAAGTGACAGCAAAGCCAAGAAAGGAGATTCTGCCCAAATTGCATTTAAATTTTGATAAATTAAAATTTAATTATAGAGAATATTTTTAAAGTGCTAGTGGGTTGATCAAGTCTCCGTGTGGATCAACGTTGGAGGGTGAACACGTGGGCACCTGGTGGAAACCCTGACGGACTGCTGCCGGCGACCGAGCACAAATTAGGGTCTAGCGATAAGAGGTATGTTTCTATACCTTATATTATGATATTAATGCATATTATATGGTTTAAATTCTGATAAGATGATCTTGGAGTTAGGTTTTGGTTTTATGATTTCATAATAATTGCTTTGGAATCCGTGCTTCCGCCAAGACACTAAACCCTACAGTGGTATCAGAGCCACCTTGTTAGAATTAAATCATATGATGATATGTTAATGATTTAATGGTAATATTATAAATATGATATGATCATAATTTATAATTTTTATATGATATTAATATGATGAGATCATATTCATTATTTCATAATTAAATTATGATGTATATAATTATGGAATGTTGCTTTGTCATATTGAATTGTGTTCACTATGATGCTAATTTTTTTATTCATGTATTTAGTATGATATAGAAATTAAATATGCATTGAGACCTGAAAAGCCCTCTATAAAATGATATTAAGTTGTAGTGTAATTAACCTATAGCAGAACCAGTCCAGATGTCTAATTGATCAATCGGTGTCTAGGAAAGTGGTTCATGATTGGTAAAGAGAATGTGGTTTATAATTGGTTCTGTTGTCTGACCTGACCAATTTATTGGTGTCTAAGAAAAGCAACGGGGGACCCCCACCTCTCTCCCACTTACCTGACTAATTAGATTAATTTAATTCTTGGCTGGGATGCTTGGTGTTATATTTACTACATTATGGCCTTCCTTCATGCTAGGACATTATTATGTCATGAACCATATTAGGTTCGTTGTGTAACCACAAGACCAATTATGAAAACTGACATAATATTGTTCTGACGCATCGAGATGCTTACAGTATTTTTGAGTATAATGCTTTGTTGTGTAACCACAAGAGTATTTATATTCTATTTTGACTGTATTGAAATGAAGGATCCTACTTAACTAAAATATTATGATTTGTTGTGTAAACACAAGGCTATTAATGTTTTAGAGACCAGAATTTTTATTGAGAATTGCATGAGATGCAATTGAAAAGAGTTTCCTACCTTTAAACTTATAAAATATTTGTTGTGCAACCATAAGATCTTTTATAAGGAATTAGGGTCTCAATCCCACTAAGAAAATCAATCAGGGTTTTCTCGAACATCATACTAGAGGGTTATGATGTCTGATAAAATAGTGGGAGATACAATAAAATTGAAGTTCTAATTTAATTGTGCATATCATCTTGAGTTGTTAGCTTATGTAATGTTCTTTATTATGTAGATTAATGACTTCTTCACTTTCACTTCACTCCATTTTGGATACAAATAAATTGACTGGTACCAACTATGTGGACTGGTTGAGAAATCTTAAAATAGTACTTAGTCAAGAGAAGCTTTCTCACATCCTCGATACCCTGACATTGAGCCAGTTGGGGAGGATGCCACAGAGCAAGAAAAAGCCACATATAGGATGTGGCAAAATAATTCTTTAACTGTCAAGTGTATCATACTTGCCTCTATGACAAATGAGTTGCAGAGACAGCATGATAGCATGGACACTCATTCCATATTGCTCAATTTAAAAGAGCTTTATAGGGAACAGAGTAGGACTACTAGATATGAGATATTTAAGTAGTTATTCCGTACCAGAATGGCAGAGGGGTCATCCGTACAAAACCATGTTTTGATGGTTATTGACCTGATCACTCGATTAGGTCAATTAGGTTTTATTATGGATGGGGAGTTGAGTCAGGATCTAATCCTGCAATCACTCCCAGAATCATTTTCTCAGTTTGTTGTGAACTATCATATGAATAAACTGAATTCTTTCTTGCTGAGCTGTTAAATATGCTCAAGACAGCAGAGAGCCATATCAAGAAGGATAAGGCTCCTCTTCTTCTTGTGGATGGGATCTCCAAGAAGAAGGCGGCAAAAAGGATTCTAAAAGGAGGCTGAACCCTAAAGGTGGTATAAATAAGAGGAAGAAAGGAAAGAAGACCTCCGGACATCAACCTGCTTTCACTGCGGCAAGGCAAGTCATTGGAAAAGAATTGCAAGGTTTACCTTGCAACAGTGAAGACTGATGCAAATAATGCACCAAAAGTATGTATGAGATACATACAATATTATCATTGAATTCTTCTATTTCAAACTCTTGGGTATTGGATACCGTCTGTGGTTTTCATATCTACAAATCATTGCAAGGGCTGCAGAAAATTAGAAGTTTGAGGAAGGGAGACTTCGAACTCTATGGTGCTGGAGGAGAGTCTATCCAAGCAGAAGCTGTAGGGACAAATATCTTGAAGTTTCCTTCTGGAAAGATCTTAGAGCTAACAAATTGTTATTACATGCCTAAGATCATTAGAAATATTGTATCTGTACCCTTGTTGATAAAATAAGGATATCAAATATTTGTAACGAGCAATGGTTGCTCGATTAATTTTTCTAATGAAATAATTTGCCATGGTATTTTTGACAATGATTTGTTGACTCTATGCTTGAATGATAATATTTTTCATGTTGATAAAATAGTAAACGCAAGAGAGATAATGTAAATAATACCTTACTTTGGCATTGTCGACTTGGTCATATTAGTGAGACCAGATTAACAAGTTGTACAAAGAAAAGTTCTTTGATCCTTATGATTATGAATCATTAGGAACTTGTGAATCATGTCTCACGGGTAAAATGATCAAGATTTCATTTAGTGGACATGGAGATAGGACAAACGAGTTGTTAGGACTTGTACATACAGATGTATGTGGCCCTATGACAATCCAGGCCAGAGGTGAATACTCTTATTTTATTATATTTACAGATGATTTATCTAGGTTTGGATATGTGTATCTTATGAAACATAAATCCAAAGTTTTGATAAATTCAAAGAATATCAAAGTATGATCGAAAAACAAACTGAAAAAGTATAAAAATCCTTCGATCTGATCGAGGAGGAGAATACTTATCCAATGAATTTTTAGACCATCTTAAGGTAAAGAAATTATCTCTGAATGGACACCTCCTTATACGCCACAATTAAATGTGTAGTCGAAAGGAGGAACTGTACCTTATTAGATATGGTGCGATCCATGATGTGCTTCACTGAGTTGCCTATTTCCTTCTGGGTCATGCTTTAGAGACCGCAATAATTATCTTGAATAGAGTACCTTCTAAATCTGTATGTAGCACTCCATATGAGATATGGAGAGGTAAGAAACCAATCTTAAATATTTTAAGATATGGGGATGTTCACATATGTCAAAAAAAATTTGGACATAAGCTAGATGCTAGAGCAGATAAATATTTGTTTGTAGGATATCCTAGGATAGTATAGATATCTATTCTACCACCTACTGAACAAAAGGTATTTGTAAGTAGGCATGCCACTTTCATGGAGAAAGAATTTATCCTAGAAAGAGGCAGTGGGAGAAATATTGAAATTAATGAAGTTCAAGAAAAATAAATAGATATTTCTCAACCAAATATTCAGATAAATAAGAAGTACCAGAACACATAACTTCTATCCGTAGGTCAGATAGGATATGATATGTACCTATAAGGTATGGGTTCATTATTGAGAATAATGAAGCCCAAGTCATTGAGAATGACGAATCTTTGATCTATACGGAAGCTGTCATGAGTAAGGACTCAGACAAATGCAGGATACCATAAAATCAAGAAGCACTCCATGTACACCAACAAAGTATGGACTTTGGTTGATGCACAGAAGGGTAAACCCTATTGGGTGCAAATGGATCTATAAGAAAAAGATTGAGCAGATGGTCAAATAGAAACTATAAAGCTAGATTGGTAGCTAAAGGTTTCAGGCAAAAATAGGGTATTGATTATGATGAAACTTTTTCACCTGTTGCCATGCTCAAATCTATTCGGATTATGCTTGCAATAGCAGCATACTATGATTATGAAATATGGCAAATGGATGTTAAGACCGCTTTCTTGAATGGTTTTCTAGAAGAGGAGGTCTACATGTCACAGCCAGAGGGTTTTTCTCAAATGACAGACCAAATCAGGTATGCAGACTTAAGAAATCAATTTATGGATTAAAGTAAGCCTCAAGAGTTGGAACATCCACTTTGATGTAATAGTCAAAGAGTTTGACTTCATCAAGAATGTGGATGAACGGTGTATACAAGAAGACTAGTGGAGTGCTATAGTTTTTTTGGTTCTATATGTGGATGACATACTCCTCATTGGGAATGATATCCCAATGTTACAATCAGTCAAGTTATGGCTATCTAATAAGTTTTCCATGAAGGATTGGAGAAGCATCCTATATACTTGGAATTAAGATCTATAGAGATAGATCTAAAAGGATGCTAGGCTTATCTCAGTCTAAGTACATTGACTTAATACTGAAAAGTTTAGTATAGATGGGAGTAAAAGAGGTTACTTACCCATGAGTCAAGGCATACATCTCTCTAAGAAGATGTCTCCTAAGACACCTGAAGAGAGAAATAGAATGAGTTTATTCCTTATGCTTCAGCTGTAGGATCAATAATGTATGCTATGTTATGTACCAGGCTGATGTAGCTTATGCCTTAGGCATAGCCAGTAGATTTCAGGCTGATCCAGAGAGGATCATCGGAAGCTGTGAAAATATTCTAAAGTACTTAAGAAGGACTAAGGATATTTTTTTTATATATAGTGGATCTGATCTTAAACTAGAAGGATACTCTGATTCTAGTTTTCAATCAGATCCAGATGATAGCAAATCCATTTCAAGTATGTCTTTACTTTGAATGGTGGAGCAGTGAGTTGGAAGAGTTCTAAGCAGCAACCGTAGCTGACTCAACCACAGAGACAGAATACATAGCTGCAAGTGAAGCGCAAGGAAGCTATCTGGATGAAGAAGTTCATCACTGAATTGGGTGTTGTTCCTGAGATTGAGAACCCAGTACCACTTTATTGTGATAATACTGGAGAGTTGCTCATGCAAAGGAACCAGGTCTCACCATAAATCAAGCATATTTTGAGATGCTTCCATCTCGTTCGTGAAATAATTGAAAGACAAGATGTTATTATTGAACGAGTAGACACAAAGAACAACATAGCGATCCGTTCACTAAAGCTTTACCACAGCAACAGTTCGATCGCACCTCGATTGTATGGGGTTGAAATATAAGGGAGATTGGCTTTAGTGCAAGTGAAAGATTGAAAGGAATATGCCCTATAAGCAATCAAAATGTGTAATTTGATGGATATTCTTTTGTCTCCCAACTCATGTACTGATGTTTTAAATAAATAAAGGCATTTAGTTCATCATATGCTTGTCATATTTTTGATTATGATGAACCCCATAAATTAGGGTATGGTTTTAGGGTTATGATGTGATCATACCAGTGAGACTAAAACTTAAAACCCTAATTTTAAATATTCTAGTCGATGGAACATTGAGTAGGGGATCAATATTTTCATAAGATGGTACATCTATGTATGCTCGGTGGAGAGGGTAATTGATCTCACAATTACTTGTGTATGACACTAATATAAGGATGTAAGTGCTCATTAGAGAATGAGTTCACTGAATTGATCCAATTAAAGAACATCTGATGGAGTCTTATCTATATGTCAACAGATGTTTCTCATAGTGGGAATTGTGCATATAAATCTTTTGACCTGAGACTACCATAGAACCTTATAAGCATGAATCCATATTTTGGATCATACTCATTCATGATTTAATCATGTACGGGTGTTCTGGATATGATGGATTGCTTATGAAGGTTGTGAGTAGGTCAATAGGAAACGATCACTCCTAGTAAGAGGAGATCGCATCCTATCTGCTTCGATCGAATAATGATTCAGGAAGACTTTGATCAGAGCATTATGAAAAATTAGAAATAATTTTAATATTTCATAAATCGAATCATTATTATCTGATTGAAGAAATATGAATATAAAATTGGGTTTGATATTTTTCCATACTCAAACTTATATTCGGGATGCAGGATGATCGTAAGATCAAGTTGCACGATAATTTTCTACTGAAGGATATTTTTGATATTTCTATCAAAATTCTATATCTTCCAGTAGACATGATACATTGCTAGACATCAATCATATTTTTGAGTTTGATCAAATTAAAGAGTTTAATTTGATCATTAATTAGAAGCTATTCTGATTGATCGAAACGGGTCAGCTTGATTTGACCTAAATCGGCTCGGTTGTGTTCTAACCAAATTAGGTCAAATTGCACCCGAACTCACTGCTGGCTAGATGTGGAACCAATGGGTCACACACAAAGAAAATTGATCATGGGTTTAATTTGATTAAACCATGTTTTCAAGTTGAACATGCTAGCACATGTTGCAAACCTTAGCATCTAGATTCGGATGCAATCGGGTTCTGATTTGGGCTAATTTAGAACCAATTTGAGCCAAATTGGATTTGATCTTGAAATGATTTGAAGTATTCTGATTGGGCTTACTGTTAGGTGCCAAAAATCAGGGAACCACATGTCTAAGAGTCTCTCTCTTGGCGTGTGGATTTAAATCCATGCGCATGTGCTACATGGTGCATGGAGGGAGTTGGCGCCCCTTAACTTGTCTTATCTATTTTCTCTGTGGTTTTTATTCTATGAAAGGTTTTAAAATCTTATGAGGTGCCTAAGAGTCTTCTGAGTATTAAACTCTTCGTAGAAAAATTAGGAGAAGAGATAAGGATGTATCCATGCGCATGTGCACATGGGCATGGATGGAGTTGGCGCCCCCCTTAACTTAGTCTTATCTATTTTTCTCCATGGCTTTTATTCTACGAAAGGTTTTCAAAAATATTAGGAGGTGCCTAAGAGTCCTTCTGAGTATTAAACTCCTCGTAGAATAGTTAGGAGAAGAGATAAAGATGAAGCCATGCGCCACCCTTTGGAAGCCCCCTTTGGACCAAGTCAAATCTCAAGGTTGTTTTGAATTGTTCCAACCCCTTATCTCTTCCGCCCTTCCTGAAGTTGGCACCCTCTATCTTGGCCATTGGATGGGCTTCCTTTCAGATCTAAAGCATGGGTGATGGTGCCAATAAGAGAAGCATTGCGACTTCTCATGTGAACACCGTAAGTTGAGTTCGAAGAGTCCTTCTGAAATAAGGTGCCTCTTCAACCCAACTTTGATGTCCACATGGCTTTTCTCATCAAATGGAGTGTGTGAAATTGAGAGGAGGATGAGATGAGGTGTGAGTGGGTGTGAGATGCTTGGTTTGCACCCCTACGTGCAATATAAATAGGGGTGCATGCGAGGAGTCATGCTCATTCCAAACTCTTCCTTCTTTCTTACAATAGGCTCATCTTGTCCAATTCTCTTTATTCTTCTTCTCTAGCCTAGATAAGATCTGATAAAGGATATAAGTCTTCCAAAAGGCTTAGAAATTGGAATAAAAATTAAGGTGACAAGGAGCAAGAAAGAAGGCAAGAAAAGGTCCAACAATGTGACAGCAAAGCCAAGAAAGAAGATTCTGCCCAAATTGCATTTAAATTTTGATAAATTAGAATTTAATTGCAGAGAATATTTTTAAATAGGTGGTAGTGGTTGATGAGTCTCCGTGTGGATCAATTGGAGGATGAACATGTGGCACCTGTGGAAACCCTGACGGACTGCTGTCGGCAACCGAGCACAAATTGGGTCTAGCGATAAGAGGTATGTTTCTATACCTTATATTATGATATTAATGCATATTATATGGTTTAAATTTGATAAGTATTTAGAGTTAGTTTTGGTTTTATGATTTCATAATAATTGCTTGAAATCCGTGCTTCCGCCTAGACACTAAACCCTACTGTTTCTTGGCTCGACTCCTTTCTTTCTTTCTATAGATTACTGTTGTCAGCATATACCTAACTTCTTTCAGAAAAATGATAACTTGGTTCTTACTCCCTACATATCTTCTTCATGATCCATTGATTATGGATTTTCAAATTTCCTAATAAATAATAAAGTTAGATTTAATCGATTTTAGATTTTATCACCAAATGTGCTAATACTCAGAAAACATTCAGTTCTATTACTTATATACTAGTTGTCAATCAAAGTTTTAGACACTTATTGTTAAACCTATATACTTTTAGAGGAACTTTTGTCAAAAATGATTTCAATCTTTTATAACTATATGTACTTTTATACTATCTTATGTAAAAAAATATATAAAATTATAGAATTATTTTAAGCTTAGTATGTCATTTCTAATTCACTCTAAATCTTAAATTTCTTTCTGAGTTCATTAAGAATATTTGATCAATTATCAACATTTTGAGTTCTTGCAAATTGCTTTAAATCTTTTTTTTAAATACACCAAGATATTCAACTAATTTCTAAAAATTTTTAATAACATAATTCAAAATTGATCACTACTGAGTCCTCCAATATAAGGTAAAATTTGAATAAATTTAGATCAGTTATTCAAATATCAAGTATGGTATAAACTTATTTTATACAATAATAAATTATATCTTTTTTACTTCATCCTCTTCCTCCCACATCAATTTTCTCTCCATGAAGATTCAGTATTTGGAGGGAGTCCTTGTCTCAACCTTATTACCTGATGCTGCAAAACAGAGCATTACTCAATATGTTTTTGATTTATATTTTGTATTCTTTCATAGTCCCATCTCAATTGCTGAAGTTGTGCTCTTACAGCATTATACTTAGTACTTATCTTTTGAAAAGAATACATATAATACTCTCTGTCTGAAAAGTTAACATTCTGCACCTTAAAGTAAAATCAGTTTTTGAAAGTATGAGAAGCATAGATTGCTATCTCCTCTTCCGATCTCAATTGCTCCACCGTAGGAGGACCCACAATTCTAATCACTTCACGGGGTTGATCTCTCCGATTAACAATGACCTTAATAAAGGATTTAACAAATTATCCTTCATTCATCTCTATCCTATATATATCAGGTCTAGTAGTCTTAGCTTCCTTGTTATCTTAACTAATATTATCTTTGGAGATATATCAATAATCTCCATTATCTGTAATTAATATTACAAAATTAGTCACTTATATGAAATAATTCTTATCAAAAACAAAGTCTACTAAATAATAACCATAGAATAGATTTTCTTTCTAAGATTGTTCCTCATATAATCGTACATAAAAAATTTTCACCTAACTTGTGAGTCACCACCCACCACTTACTATATTATTCTAACCCATTCCAATTCTCAAATACTCTCGTTGCACCTGTTCAAATTACTTCAAACATTTGAATTCATCTGATTTTCTTTATTGCAATCCTAAATCATACTCTCATATATCCATATTCTACTGTACTCCTTAATTTTAGTTCTCTATTCTCCAAGATTGTAGTACGTAAGTTTTTTCTCTCTTTCTTTTTTACACATAAATGCTACTCGAATTTCAGCTGATCAACATTAACATTCTACATAATAAGTGTTGGAAAACGGAGGTAATTTCATGCATGAATTTTAAAAATTTTTGAAATAAAATACAACAAAAGACATCTAGATTAATCATATAATCTAACATGCATATGATTTAATCATCAAATCAACCTACTCTAAGATCTATGATATGATATGTTGCATCTAAAATCTGAAATAATTTGAAGATAAAATTGCATGCACGGATGTAAGCAGTAGATTAGATCTATTTCTATCTGAGTTAAGAACTCGATACTTGAGTGCAGATCGACGATCGTCGCTACTGAGAGATATAGTGAAAATGATCCTTACTGGTTACTCATAGCCGTATATGCATCCGATCTCTACAGAAAGTCCACTCGAAGTCCCAATTTGATCGATCTTTCTGAGAGTGCTAGCTCACGCAAAGACCATCTTCTTGACTGAGCTGGATCCTTTCTTCAAATCTCTGAAATCTTATCAGAGGTTGAAGATGAACTTTTAGAGGAGATGAAGAGGTGGAAGAAAGATGGAGAAGAAAATAATTTTTTTCTTTTCTTTTTCTCTCTCCCAAATCCAAAGGAATAATACCCTAGAAGCCTAGGTTTTGCACACACCCAAAGAAGGACTCTCCTCTTCTTTTTCTCTAGGAACCCATGCCCCAAAACCTCCTCAACATAGAGAACTCCCTCTCTTCTATCTTACACGCACAAAAGAAATAATAAAAGCCCTTTTATTGGCATGTAATAAGGTTGGGATGAAGAGTCCTAGAGATCTTAGACTCTTCTAAGAGATGTTGCCTTTTCATAAATTCCACACCCCAAAAGAAATATGAAACGCCCCCTTTCATAATTTTCCACAGTGAATTAGATCATTATCTAAATTTTGATGCAAAAAATTCCCTCATGTTGTCGCACAAAATAAAGATAATAAAAGGCAAGTGGCGGAAAGGTTGTAGATAATGTCAAATATTATCTTTAAGGTATCAAATTCAAATTTAATTTGAACAAACCATTTAAAACCAAATCTCATCCAATTTTGGATGTGAGAAAGAAAAGGGAAAGAGCTTTTGGCATGAAGAAATCTCACACAAAAAATCACTTGGCATGAATAAAAAAGGGCATTGAAAATTTGGTGCGCAAGAAAGAAGAGTCCAACGCAATATGGACTCTTCATTTTCTTATTTGAATCCAAACCAAATCACATCTGGTTTAGCCTAAATAAAATAGATAAAATCTAATCTAATTAGGTTTATAAATTTTTAATCAAATTTTAATCAAATTAAGAATTGATTGAACCAAAGTCCTGATCAAATCAAAGATAATTCTCTCTTAGCGATTAGGTCATTTCATAGTCTAATCAGGTCAAACCTAATTGAATCTAATTCAATTAGATTTTATTTAATCCTCTTTGTTTAATCAAATTGAGCTAATGAATAATTTAATTATTAATTAATTTTTATTAATTTATTAACATTTGATGAATAAATTTATTATAACTTTTGCATAAGGTTAAACATCAATCGAATTGATGATTAAGCCCTTGAATGATTCTCAATTATTGATTAGCCACATGATCAGTCAGATAACTTCTTTTGAGTGTAACACCATAAGTTCGAATCTAAGTCAGTAGTATAGGAATAAATTTTTAAACCAATCGATGTAACCATCTAGCAATGATGACTCGATGTCTGGATAGATCGAATGATGGCGAAACAACATTCAAGAATCAATTAGCATATGGTTACCGTATAATTCATCCCTTTGATCCTAATACTCAAAGAGACTCAGATTTAACTATCAATCCTAAATAAATCATTCATATTATATTTTAATCTTTTAAATCCATCATATAGATTATCCGGATCCAGATTTTGCTAAATTAAAATATATTGATGCATTAACTCCTATTAATTCAGATGAGTCAATCCCATCTTGACTCACGCACCGACTTGACAGGTACTTGATTGTACCTAAAAATTTTTCATCACTGAATTATAAATTCAGATAGTCCGACATCAAAGTACAGTGAGTTGCTTGCAAGTCACCATGATGATCTCATATCGAAGGGACATTTATACCCACACCCTTCGTGAGCTACTTTTGACAGCAGAGTGCTCCGCAGTTGGTCATATTTAATGAAATGTACTCTTATATCTCATCTGCATGCCATGTCAGTGTCTCCACGTCATTTGGTTATGAAGACAACCAATGCATATGGCACACAACGATCTATACTTGATATCGCTATCATCCAAGTAATAGCGTATCGTTTGATCATGAATCAGTTTAAGGATTACGCGATAAATCTTTCTTTATCGATCAAAGTAATCCTAAGAACTTCATCACAACACAGTAGTTCATTAAAAGATGTAATATTGTGATGAAAAAGACCAAATAACTTTATTATTTAACAATTCATATATATTTATAATCAGCACAATCGTCAAATAATTGGCTTTAGAATATATTTTTCAATAACTCTCACTTAGACTAAAGCCAATCAGTATAGTATCATATACCCATCTTAGATTTATCATCTCAGAATTCTTAGATATCGAGGCTTTAGTAAATGGGTTAGTCAGGTTCTCCTTTCCATCGATCTTCTAAAGATTGACGTCACCTTAACAGATTTTCTAAATAAGTGGCAGTGATGTAAAATACTTAGTAAGCTAATGAGACTTTGGTTCCTTGGCATGAGCTATGGCTCCGATACTGTACAATACAGTAGGACTATCATTGGAGGGTGCCACTCCTAGCTTACCAATGAACCTATATAATCACATAGCTTCCTTGCAAACTTCGGATGCTGCAATGCATTTTGCATTGCAAATTGAATTGGCTATATTTTTCTGTTTGAAACTTTTTTAGTAGATTTTTCTATTATTTAGGGTAAAGAAGTATTCTGGCACGTTCTTGCTATTATTATGTTCAACAAAAAATTGGAGTCAAACTTTTCTATAATTGAGTCACTAGTCCTTAGCATTTCTCAAATACTTAAGGATGACCTGCTAGTGATTCTCATCCGAATCTTGTAGGTATCCACTCACCACCCTAGTGAGTATACCATATCCATTCTCATACATGGTGTTCATGATAGAACAAATTTTACTCATAAACACTCTATGTATGTTGGATTAAGAAAATCCAAGCAGCCTCTTAAATCTATCTTTATAGATTTTCATCCCTAGGATGAGAGATTCTTTTTCAAAGTTTTTTATGGAGAACTATGATAACAGCAAAACCTTTATTCCTTAGAATGTAAAGAATGTCATTCCCAACTAAGAAAATTTCATTCACATACAAAACAAGTTATACACTTACAGAACTATTAACCTATTTATATTTGCAAGGTTTATCTTCGTTCTCAATGAAGCCAAGCATTTTGATCACTTATCAAAATGCATATTCCAACTCCAAAATATTTAGCATTACCATAGGAGAAAATATCTCGTTATGGTCAATACCATAATGTTGACAATATCCTTAGGCAATCAGACAAGCTTTGTAGGTCACCACTTTCTCATCTATGCCACTCGATCCTATTGAAGATCTACTTACACTCTATGGGCCTTACCATTTCGAGTAGATCAACGAGTGTCCATACACCGTTGACCTTCATGGACTCAATTTTAGACTCTATGGCTTCAAGCCACTAATCGAAGTCGGACCTCTACATGGTATCTATGTAGGTGATCAAATCCTTGTTGTTCTCATCGAGTTCAACAAGATCACGTCTCAAAACTAAAAATCGAATTATCTATCTGACGGATGCGATACTCTATCGGATCTCCTTAATGGTGCTTTTACAATAGGTTCCAGGTTTGATCTAATCAAATCTGATTTTATAGATTCACTAGATTGTGTCGATTCTTCTACCTATTGAACTTCATAAGTTCTACATTAAAGGCATCAGTTCCTTCACCAAGGTACTCTTTTTCTAAAAAGAATACCGAATAACTTTTGTTCTTTAGTAAAGTAAAAGTAATATCTCCTAGATTCTTTAGGTACCTTACAAAATAATATTTATAAAATCGAGATCTAAGCTAATCAGTCTGCAAATGCTTGACATAAAATAAATACTCCCAAATCCTAAGATAAGAAAGTATCGACTTATGCCTTATCTATATCTCATATAGAGTTTTTGCGACTAATTAATTTAAAATTCAGTTGAGAATATGACAAGTAGTCTCAAGAGCATAATCCTAGAAGGAGACTGACAGACTTGTAAATCCCATCATGGATCGAACTATATCTAACAAAATCAATTTCAATAAGAGAGAATCCTATTCTCTTTTAGATATGTCAAAAATTCATCAAAAAAATATTCTCCTTTTTGGTCTGATCGAAGAGTTTCAATGCTCTTTTCAGTTTATTTTTCTATCTTATTAAGAAACTATTTGAATACTTCAGATAATCCAAATTTATGATAAACATATTCATGGATCCAATACATCAATATATACCAGACTCAAAACATCATTAACTCATTCACCTTTTCAAGCAAAAGGTGACTTGGTCATCTTACTAAGGAGATAGGATTGACAGATTGACAATGTGAATTCACATTCATTGACTTTGAGAATTATCTCCTGTTGATCTTATTTTTATTTATATGATCGAGCTTATAATGCCAAAGATAGATATATGTGACATTATCTACACTAAAGGGTCTGTTAGGTGTGCATAATACACTAACAAGCTGTATAAAAGTCATTTCTCAGTTGTCCACATGATTTTGACATCATTCATAATGATATCACAAAAATCATTTTATGCTGATAATGTAAAATCCATCCTTGGCCAGAAGGCCTATGAAAATTATATTCGTCAAAATGGATAATGGTGACAATCACCAAAATGATATTGTTAGAATTGAAAATAGGCTTGATGATTCCTAAAACTAGGATTAGAACATAACTTCCATTTCCAACGTTCAGAAATCTCTTACTGTTTTCAATCTTTCTACTAACCTGAAGTCGTTAAAATAATTTGTATGGACTTTCGATATCCAATACCCAGATAGTAGTATCATAGATAGAAAAATCACAAGATGTTATCATATAAATATCTTGTTCAGCAATCTTTCGCTGATTTCTTTCCTTAGCCAGTTTGGGTTAAGGAACTCTACCAGACTAGGTTAACTTAGACTCTTTTGTTAATTTGGATTTATTAGCTCAAGCATGACTCTCTTACACCTTTTTTTTCTTTTCTTTCTCAAAAGATTGTTACCCCATTGAAGACATATTTCAGAGGTGCGAAGAACTCCTTCAACTTTTGAAGAATTTTCTCCCACTGAGCATCATCAAATTTATAATTAAATTCATATTCTTCAGTGCTCTCAAAAATATCACACAGTGATACTATCATGTGGCCACTTCTGATAAGTGCCTTTGATCGCATCATATGTGTTGGACGTGAAAACTTCAGGTGCTGGATATATAATCATATTTAAGATCCATTCGTACTCTATAACTATTTGAAACTTTCGATAACCATCTATCGAAGTTAGGTCCTATAAATCAGTCACTATCAAACAATGAATAGAGCAACAGATATCTGGCCATAACTGAAAGAAAAATACAAGATCTCTATGTTTATGAATTGATTAACCCTAAAGACTTGGACTTTAGTCTAAAGATTCTCTTACTATTTTATACAAATTGGTAGCCTCTACCTCCAACTTGAGGAATTACTTTAATTCCTTAGCGGGTACTAGAATCCACACAGATTGCATACAAGCCCGAGGATGGTTCGATTAATCCATATGCACCTATAGGTAGGTTCTCAATCAATTATTTTTTTAAATAATTTTTAGTAGTTAATTTAGTCCCAAATTTCATTTCAGTAGGCGATGGGCCTCCACTAAAAATTTTGGTTAGGTCAAATCATTAACATGAACCTACTTAGTGATTCTAGCTAAAGAATGATCTGGCCTGAGGATGGCTTGATCAATCCAACCATTTATCAGATAGTACAACAGAGTCATCATATGATGAATGATAATTTCATCATTCAGAGAGAATACAAGACAAATGGTGCTTGCAATGTCAATCAAAAATAATGGATCCATTACCATTCATCTTAATGGGAGGCTATGATCTAGTTATCATTATAACCAACTCATTTTATGGACCTAATAATTTAAAAAATTTAATTTATGAATTGAGAAAAGAGAAGAGATCAAGTAGTAAGCCACAATCCTCCCACTGACTACATCAAGTCATTGGATTGGATCAGGGTCATACCGGTTGAAATGGCATCTAGATCAGTCACGCTGATCAATCTTAATGGAAAGGGTTAACTCAAATCATCTAGTGATCTAATCAAAATATAATTCATCAAATTGGTCAGATAAATGAGATCGATGGAAGGGTCTGCCAAGCTTGCCTTAGACACTATCAAAATGGCCAGGTAAGTTGCTCCCAATTAAAAACCATTGGTTGAAATGCGAATTTGTCTTAGACATCAATTGATTAATTAGTTTCAATTTGACTAACCTAATGATTCGAGTTCAACCATCAAGCCACAATCCAGGTCCATTTGGTCTAATCAAAGATATGGACTTGACCATTTACAACTAGTGTATTGGTTCCAAAGAAATCTTTATGTAATCTAATTCAATATTTGATTAGATTTAATCAATTTTTCTACTTAGTCTATTAACTTTTTGATTCTAATCTTAGGTCTAAATCAATTAAAAGGATCCGATTTAAGGCTAATCCA
>NC_025995.2:26685510-26713819 GCF_000442705.2 Elaeis guineensis | reverse complement strand
CTATGGGCCTTACCATTTCGAGTAGATCAACGAGTGTCCATACACCGTTGACCTTCATGGACTCAATTTCAGACTCTATGGCTTCAAGCCACTAATCGAGTCGGACCTCTACATGGTATCTATGTAGGCGATCAAATCCTTGTTGTTCTCATCGAGTTCAACAAGATCACGTCTCAAAACTAAAATCGAATTATCTATCTGACGGATGCGGATACTTACTATCGGATCTCCTTAATGGTGCTTTTACAATAGGTTTCCGGATTTGATCTAATCAAATCCTGATTTATAGATTCACTAGATTGTGTCGATTCTTTCTATTGAACTTCATAAGTTCTACATTAAAAGGCATCAGTTCCTTCACCAAGGTACTCTTTTTCTAAAAAGAATACCGAATAACTTTTGTTCTTTAGTAAAGTAAAAGTAATATCTCCTAGATTCTTTAGGGTAGCTTACAAAATAATATTTATAAAATCGAGATCTAAGCTAATCAGTCTGCAAATGCTTGACATAAAATAAATACTCCAAATCCTAAGATAAGAAAGTATCGACTTATGCCTTAATCTATATCTCATACTAGAGTTTTTGCGACTAATTAATTTAAAATTCAGTTGAGAATATGACAAGTAGTCTCAAGAGCATAATCCTAGAAGGAGACTGACAGACTTGTAAATCCCATCATGGATCGAACTATATCTAACAAAATCGATTTCAATAAGAGAGAATCCTATTCTTTTAGATATGTCAAAAATTCATCAAAAAAATATTCTCCTTTTGGTCTGATCGAAGAGTTTCAATGCTCTTTTCAGTTTATTTTTCTATCTTATTAAGAAACTATTTGAATACTTCAGATAATCCAAATTTATGATAAACATATTCATGGATCCAATACATCAATATATACCAGACTCAAAACATCATTAACTCATTCACCTTTTCAAGCAAAAGGTGACTTGGTCATCTTACTAAGGAGATAGGATTGACAGATTGACAATGTGAAATTCACATTCATTGACTTTGAGAATTATCTCCTGTTGATCTTATTTTTATTTATATGATCGAGCTTATAATGCCAAAGATAGATATATGTGACATTATCTACACTAAAGGGTCTGTTAGGTGTGCATAATACACTAAACAAGCTGTATAAAAGTCATTTCTCAGTTGTCCACATGATTTTGACATCATTCATAATGATATCACAAAAATCATTTAATGCTGATAATGTAAATCCATCCTTGGCCAGAAGGCCTATGAAAATTATATTCGTCAAAATGGATAATGGTGACAATCACCAAAATGATATTGTTAGAATTGAAAATAGGCTTGATGATTCCTAAAACTAGGATTAGAACATAACTCCATTTCCAACGTTCAGAATCTCTTACTGTTTTCAATCTTTCTAACTAACCTGAAGTCGTTAAAATAATTTGTATGGACTTTCGATATCCAATACCCAGATAGTAGTATCATAGATAGAAAAATCACAAGATGTTATCATATAAATATCTTGTTCAGCAATCTTTCGCTGATTCTCTTCCTTAGCCAGTTTGGTTAAGGAACTCTACCAGACTAGGTTAACCTTAGACTCTTTTGTTAATTTGGATTTATTAGCTCAAGCATGACTCTCTTACACCTTTTTTTTCTTTTCTTTCTCAAAAGATTGTTACCCCATTGAGACATATCTTCAGAGGTGCGAAAGAACTCCTTCAACTTTTGAAGAATTTTCTCCCACTGAGCATCATCAAATTTATAATTAAATTCATATTCTTCAGTGCTCTCAAAAATATCACACAGTGATACTATCATGTGGCCACTTCTGATAAGTGCCTTTGATCGCATCATATGTGTTGGACGTGAAAACTTCAGGTGCTGGATATATAATCATATTTAAGATCCATTCGTACTCTATAACTATTTGAAACTTTCGATACCATCTATCGAAGTTAGGTCCTATAAATCAGTCACTATCAAACAATGAATAGAGCAACAGATATCTGGCCATAACTGAAAGAAAAATACAAGATCTCTATGTTTATGAATTGATTAACCCTAAAGACTTGGACTTTAGTCTAAAGATTCTCTTACTATTTTATACAAATTGGTAGCCTCTACCTCCAACTTGAGGAATTACTTTAATTCCTTAGCGGGTACTAGAATCCACACAGATTGCATACAAGCCGAGGATGGTTCGATTAATCCATATGCACCTATAGGTAGGTTCTCAATCAATTATTTTTTTAAATAATTTTTAGTAGTTAATTTAGTCCCAAATTTCATTTCAGTAGGCGATGGGCTCCACTAAAATTTTGGTTAGGTCAAATCATTAACATGAACCTACTTAGTGATTCTAGCTAAGAATGATCTGGCCTGAGGATGGCTTGATCAATCCAACCATTTATAGATAGTACAACAGAGTCATCATATGATGAATGATAATTTCATCATTCAGAGAGAATACAAGACAAATGGTGCTTGCAATGTCAATCAAAAATAATGGATCCATTACCATTCATCTTAATGGGAGGCTATGATCTAGTTATCATTATAACCAACTCATTTTATGGACCTAATAATTTAAAAAATTTAATTTATGAATTGAGAAAAGAGAAGAGATCAAGTAGTAAGCCACAATCCTCCACTGACTACATCAAGTCATTGGATTGGATCAGGGTCATACCGGTTGAAATGGCATCTAGATCAGTCACGCTGATCAATCTTAATGGAAAGGGTTAACTCAAATCATCTAGTGATCTAATCAAAATATAATTCATCAAATTGGTCAGATAAATGAGATCGATGGAAGGGTCTGCCAAGCTTGCCTTAGACACTATCAAAATGGCCAGGTAAGTTGCTCCCAATTAAAAACCATTGGTTGAAATGCGAAATTTGTCTTAGACATCAATTGATTAATTAGTTTCAATTTGACTAACCTAATGATTCGAGTTCAACCATCAAGCCACAATCCAGGTCCATTTGGTCTAATCAAAGATATGGACTTGACCATTTACAACTAGTGTATTGGTTCCAAAGAAATCTTTATGTAATCTAATTCAATATTTGATTAGATTTAATCAATTTTTCTACTTAGTCTATTAACTTTTTGATTCTAATCTTAGGTCTAAATCAATTAAAAGGATCCGATTTAAGCTAATCCATATCCCCATATTTTATGCAATATTATTAGATCTTAGATCACAATTCTAGATCTAATCAATTCTATACTTAATTCTTAATTAAGTTCAGCATCAACATGGATTTAGGTATAGATTTGAAATAATTTTAATTTTTATTTTATAAATAATTTATAACAAATATTATGCAAAGATTTATTATTCTAAAACTGGATCGACTCCATCAACATTGAAAAGGCTACATAAGGGGATCGGGTCAACTCAGTTCAAAACTGAGTTGGCTCAATAATTGTGCTAGCACGATTCAAAGAGTTTCAAATCTGAAAGATCTTGCATAATTCTAAAATAAAATCAATCATAAACACCTTTTAGATCATATTTAAAATTTGTTATGATTCAAAATTTTATTTTTTCATGATTAAAATAATTTTAATCATATAGATTAGATGCTTTATTTTCATATAACTTTATATCACATACAACAAACCTAAGATTTTAAGATCTAGAATTTTGCAAAAAAATAAGTTCTTCCTTTTGCATTCTTCTTCATGGGATTTAATCACATGGTACCCCTATACACCATAAGAGTACCCCATCGAATGGAAAGAGAGGGTCTTTAAATCTTTCTTGCTCTTATGACCGGACGGTCTGGTGACCAATCCAATCCAAGTACTTACAAATCGGATTATCTAATCTAATTACATATCATATATGCTTGAATTTAGATCTAATCAAAATTACATCAGATTTTATCACAACCTTAGATCATATCTAAATCAAATCATAAACATCACATGCAACATATAAAATCAGATTTTATCAATGATCAGCACAAACGAAGACAACCTGTGCACTGTAAGGGATAAACCCAATAGCAGGACAATCTTATTTTAGTTTATGTGATCAGATATTAATTAAATTTAGATCTAAGATATCATATATCAGATCTAAATAAAATTAAATTTTAGATTTAATAAGTATATATAACATGTCATAATGAACCTAAGCTCTGATACCACTGTTGGAAAATGTAGGCGATTTCATGCACGAATTTTAAAAATTATAATAAAATACAATGGAAGACATCTAGATTAATCATATTAATCTAACATACATATAATTTAATTATCAAATCAATCTACTCTAAGATCTATGACATGGTATGTTGCATATAAAATCTAAAATAATCCGAAGATAAAATCTGCATGCATGGATGTAAGCAGTAGATCAGATCTACTTCTATCTGAGCTTAGAACTCGATATCTGAGCACGAATTGATGATCGTCATTACTAAGAGACATGGTGAAGATGATTCTTGTTGATTGTTCATAGCTGTACATGCATCCAGCCTCTATGGGAAGTCCACTCGAACTCCCGATCTGATCAATCTTCTTGGGAGTGCTAGCTCATGTAAAGACCATCTTCTTGGCTGATCTGGATTCTTTCTTCAAATCTCTAAAATCTTTTCATAGGTTGAAGATAAAATTTTAGAGGAGATGAAGAGGTGAAAAAAAGATGAAGCAGAAAATATTTTTTTTTCTTTTCTTTTTTTGTCTCCCAAACTCAAAAGAATAAAACCCTAGAAGCCTAGATTTTGCGTACACCCAAAGAAGGACTCTCCTCCTCTTTTTCTCCATGAACCCATGCCCCAAAACCTCCTCAATGTAGAGAACTCCTCTTCTATCTTACACATACAAAAGAAATAATAAAAGCCCTTTTATTGGCAAGTAATAAGGTTGGGATAAAAAGTCCTAGAGATCTTGGACTCTTCCAAGAGAGGCCGCCTTTCCACAAATTCCATGCCCCAAAAGAAACATGGAACGCCCCCTTTCATAATTTTCCATGGTGAATCAGACCATTATCTAAATTCCCATATAAAAAATTCCCTCATGTTGTCACACAAAATAAAGAGAATAAAAGGCAAGTGGCGGAAAGGTTGTAGATAATGTCAAATATTATCTTTAAGGTATCCAATTCAAATTTAATTTGAACATACCATTTAAAATCAGATCTCATCCAGTTTTGGATGTGAGAAAGAGAATGGAAAGAGCTTTTAGTGTGAAGAAATCTCACATAAAAAATCACTTGGTGTGAAGAAATATGGGCGTTGAAAATTTGGTG
Organism: Elaeis guineensis; assembly: GCF_000442705.2. Lineage (NCBI taxonomy): Eukaryota > Viridiplantae > Streptophyta > Magnoliopsida > Arecales > Arecaceae > Elaeis > Elaeis guineensis. The sequence continues at coordinate 26,708,567 of NC_025995.2, read as the reverse complement.
CACAAGGGAGAAGAGTCCAATGCAAAATGGACTCTTAATTTCTTTATTTGAATTCAAACCAAATCATATCTGGTTTAGCCCAAATAAAATAGACAAAATCTAATCTAATTAGATTCATAAATTTTTAGTCAAATTTTAATCAAATTAAAAATTGATTGAACCAAAGTCCAAATCAAATTAGGGACAATTCTTCCTTAGCGATTAGGTCATCTCATAGCCTAATCGGGTCAAACCTAATTAAATATAATTCAATTAGATTTTATTTAGTCTTCTTTACTCAATCAAATTGAGCTAATTAGTAATTTAATTATTAATTAATTTTTTATTAATTTATTAATACTTGATGAATAAATTTATTATAACTTTTGTATAAGATTAAACATCAATCGAATTGATGATTAAGCTCTTGAACGATTCTCAATTATTGATCAGCCACATAATCAGTCAGAAATTTTTCTTGAGCATGACCCCATAGGTTCAAACTTAAACTGATAGTATAAAAATAAATTTTTAAATCAATCGATGTAACCATCTAGCAATGGTGACCCGACGTCCAGAAAGATCGAATGATGGCGAAGCAACATTCAAGAACCTATTGGCAAATGGTTAACGTATAATTTATCTCTTTGACCCTAATGCTCAAGAAGACTCAGGATTTAACAATCAATCCTAGATAAGTCATCCATATTGTATTTTAATCTTTTAAATCCATCATATGGATTATCCGGATCTAGATTTTGCTAAATTGAAATACATTGATGCATTAGCTCCTACTAATTTGGAGAAGTCAATCCCATCTTGACTCACGCACTGACTTGACAAGTACTTGATTGCATCCAAAAATCTTTCATCACTAAATTATAAATTCAGATAGTCCAACATTAAAGTACAGTGAGTTACTTGCAAGTCATCATGGTGATCTCAGATCGGAGGACACTTATACCCATATCCTTCGCGAGCTACTCTTGATAGAAGAATGCTCCATAGTTGGTCACGTTCAATGAGATGTACTCTAATATCTCACCTGTATACCATACCAGTGTCTCCATACTATTTGATTACGAAGACAACCAACGCATATGGCACACAATAACTACACTTGATATCACTATCATCCTAGTAATAGCATATCGTTTAGTCACGAACAAGTTTAAAGATTACGTGATAAATCTTTCTTTATCGATCAAGATAATCCTAAGGACTTCATCACAACATAGGAGTTCGTTAGAAGATGTAACTTTGTGATAAAAAAATCAAATAATTTTTATTATTTATCAATTCATATACATTTATAATCAGCACAATCATTAAACGATTAGCTTTAGGATATACTTTTTAATAATAAAAAATAATAATAATCACATATTTCATTCACCAGAAGAATTATTAACAATATAAATATACACTCACGACTTACGCTTATTAAGCAAAATGCCAATAATTCATAATCATCAAACTTACCTAAATGATAATTAATAGCTCACCTCTAGTATGATGGATTCTGACCAAAAGGGAACATTTTAATAGTGTAATACATTAATATTACTATCAATATTTATAACACTATTGATACCATCTTCAATTTATTACAAAAACATCATCAAGAACTTACTTCAAAATTCTAAATAGATCAAAATGCTGGATCAATAACTATGCCTAAAATAATAAAGATAAATTTTTACATCTTATTGTCTAATAACTATCCTACTTACACTCAGTGTATGACTTGATTTTAATATCTTTCTATAAACTAAATCTATGCTCTGATACTACTTTAACTATCATGCCTTCAATCCCGAATTAAATTAAAATAATATTTAAAAATATGAGTAGCTGCCATATACCTACAGAGTATTGATCCTAAAGGCATGCAAGGCATCTAATCTGGCAAAACTTCAATATAATCTAAAAGATAACATACTCATCATATAGGCAGTGGTATTAATAGAATAACTAACTATTGTATCAATCAATTTTAACCAACTTTTATAGTAGTTCATATTAGTTTTATACAAATATTATTATACATTTACTATACCAGGTACTAACCACCTTTCATAGATCAGCCTCATCTTTAATATACAAATCCCAAAATTCCAAGGTTTAGCCCCTAAAACTAGTCTTTAAATCTAAAAACAATAGATAAAGATTTATAAGCTTCATGGCTCAATAAGTAATAGATATATTTATAAAATAGATTTAAATCAAGATGATATATAACTCAAATGCATCATACAGCATATGATATAAATATGATCAAGATCAAAGTTATGCAATTAATGATATTCGAGATGAAGTCTCATGTTAGTTTTTTTATGACACAAAAATCAATAAATAGTATAAATGTCTAGTATATATATCTAATTGCACAATGTTATACTTAAGCATAGGTGCGCATTTCTTTTAGCTCTACAGTCCTTACTGCGGCACCATGATTATCTCACATGGCAAGGGATCTTAAGTCCATGCTTATCCTTCCATAGTGGGGATCTCAAGTCCATTATTATCCCCATGGTAGGGATCTTAATATCACCACAATCATTCTCATAGTTGGGATCTCAAATTCGGACATCATACACAGTAGAGATGAGAGTCAAGTGATGCATATATCTATAATTATATATATAATTCATGTATTTCTCTTCCATTCGATACAATTTTAATACAGATTTAAAATAGTTTCGATATGACTTACATATAAATCTGATACAGCTTTGATACATATGTTTCAATGAGTAATAGTCATAATTTATCAAGCTTGATCTGATCATAGCATGTAACATCATTCAGTTTAACTTATAGATCACAATTCATTAATCAATTATTCATAATATATAAAATTTCATGCATGATTAGATCAGAATGCAATTAAAGCTATTTACGTCATGTCAAGAAAATAATACATAACAATTTCATGCATAATCATATTTGAATGTAGCAACAATAATTTATATTATTTTAATTGAATAAAATGATTCTCGCTTGATTCAGATTGATCATGATAAAATATAAATATTATTTATAATAATTTACATCATATCAAAGAGATGATATAAATATTCATGTAGTTCTGATTAATTATAAAATATAAATATTACTTATCTCAAAGATGCTAACAATTGAACAATTGACTACTTTATTAGGTTTCTTGGAACCTGATAAACCATAACCATAGCTATGTTGACAAGCCATATCAAGGTTTTAAACTAATTCTTAGCAATATTCCCAACTTTCTTAGATCTCCCAATTTCAAGATTCCACTATTTTGGAGAAAAGAAAGAAAGAGAAAAGAGGATACAACAACCTCTCCTTTATTCTTTCTTTTTGCAATAGCCCCTTTCCACTAATTATTTATCCTAGCTAAACTCATCAAAAAATTCTTAAATTTTATCTTCAAGTTGATCTAGAATTAGCAATCTCTGATTAAAATTTCAACTTAAACTACTTAATCATTAGGGAGATAAAATTCATTGATTAAAAATAAGACAGAACCAATCTGCCTTCAAAATTTAACATTTTATCTCTCAATTCTCTTATGATGTATTTGATTAGGATCATGAGAGGGTGGATGGATAGAATTGGAAGGATGGATAGCCTCCATCTATTATTTTATTTAAAAAATTATAGGATGGATGGATGAAAAAGATGGAATATCCATCCATCCTGATCCACTATTTTGCATCCTTCCAAATTGAGAGGATGAAGGAAGGAATGATGGAGCATTGAAAGATGGACTTTAATATTGACAAAATTATGTCTTATTAATCTTTTTATAAAAATATAATATTTTTTTTTATTTTTTATTAATATTATATATATATTTATATATACTCTTAATCATATATTATTAAATTTTATTAGTCATTATTTTAATTTTCATATATAATTTTCATAATTATAATTAAAAATTAGATTATCCTTTATTTTTTTATTTATACTTTCTATTTTTAATTAACTATTTATATAATATTAATTAACTATTTAAACTAAATTATAAATTAATCAATTATTTATATAATTAATTTATGAAATCATGTATTAAATTAAATATTTATATAATTTTTAATATAATTATAAAGATTATAAGTTTATAGATTGTTTCTTTCTTTAATATAAATAAGTGTTATAAATTAATAATAATAATAATATTTTTATCAAAAAATAGTTTAATAAAATATTATACAAATATCATCCATCCTCTCATTCCTCCTATACCAAACAGAGGAGAGAACCATTCTCACCCATCCTTCCATGTTTCACCAAACATGTAAGAGGATGGATGGAAAATCCATCAATCTTTTTCTCTATTCATCCTTCCTCCTCTATCCATCCTTCCTTCAATTCATCTTTCGTACCAAATAGGGGGTTAAAGTTCTACTATCATGAACATCCTCACCTCTCTTAACACTCACTCTTCTCCTAATAGTCCCTTCTCTTTCTCAAATTTATTTTTATCTCAAAACTAAAAATTTTTATTTTGATCCCTCTTTTCATTCCATCATCTAATATTTACTTCATAACAGAAATTAACTAAATACAAAGGGTTCTAATATCTAGTCATTGACATCTAATTGGAAACAACTAAAAACTAAGGACTTTTATACTTACCTGATCTATTGAAGAGCTCACCCACGACAGTAGTAGCCATAGCCCAAAGCAACCACAAGACAAGAAGAAGAGAAGGGAAAAGAAGAAGGAGAAAGAAGGAGAGATCCCATTTTCTTTCTTTCTTTTTTTCTATTTTCCAACCCACTCACACACAACCACACACACACATCCACAGAGATAGAAAGAGGGAGCAAGGAAGAAGGAAGAGAGGGCTATTAAAGAGAATGCTAGGGAGGGAGAAAGGAAAGCTCAGGGGAAACACAAAGGAGATCAGGGGTGTTAAAAAGAGTGCTAGGGAGGGAGGAGAGCATGATGAAGATAGAGAGAGATAGAGAGAGAGCGATCATGAGAGATAGAGAGCGAGAGAGAGCACATAAGATAAAGAGTGAGAGAGAGAGAGAGAGGGCATGGAAGATAGAGCAAGAGAGAAGAGTTCTGTTCGGAGCCAAAACATTAGAGGTTTCTTTTTTTTGTCTTTCTTTTCTCCAATGGGGTGGCATGCGACTCTTGCGAACAGCCATGGGTTTGTGACATACAAACCCCCACATGGCATATGAAATGGGCTCTGGACTGAGTCGAGTCACACAATAAAATTTTCAACCAATTCATCTAAACAAGTCCTAAATGGATGCAAGTCTTATTCATCTAAGAGGTGTTCTAGAAAATACCTCGAGATTCAATCCACAATAAGCCCAGAATGAGATCTAGGATGACGAACGAAGTGCAACGAGCCTAAGAACAGCACAAATAAAGTCTAGACAGTGAAGATATGCATGAAAGAAGCTAGCACGGAGGTTGGTACAGCCCACAAGCTGGTGGCGGAGCGATCGCGTGTGGCCCATCGTAGACGTGCACGAGCCAGCCCAACCAGCGAACAAGCTAGTGTACCACGGTCCACCACAGACCGCAGTCCATGGGGAGGTACGGTGGACTGACGCCCCATTTCTAGGGGCATTTCATGCAGTCCATGGTGGACCAGCATGTTTCTGAAGGTGTTTCTCATGGTCCACGCACAAGGCATGGACCACTTAGAGGTCTACGGGGTTCTTGGCATGCGGATTGGTCTGGTTCATGGCGAGCCTGGTCCATAGGCAGTCCACAAGTGCAGATTTGTGCGATCCAATGATTGGAGATGTGCACAGTTTGATCAGAGTGATCCAATGGCCTGATCTGACGGTCGGGAAAATTTTTGAGTTGCAACTGGATTCTGATCTCCAATCTAAGCTCAGACTAAGGTCTTTAAAACCCCTATGGACAAATAGAGGGCTCAAGTGGTAGCAGTGGGCAGTCAGTCGAGAACCCAAAGGAGTAGCAGTCATGAGGAGTCCAACAGCAGGCAGCAGACCCTGAAGAGGAGCACCGACAGAGAGCAAAAGCAAGAGCTTCAGGCAGACTATCAGGCAACGGACAGCAATCATTTTAGGAGTTTAGAGGTCTCCTAGATAGAAAGCTTTTGTGAGAGAGAGCTTTTTGTTGAGAGAGAGAGATCGGTATACGAGGGTTGAGGGTGTGATCTCTTCTCGTAAATTTTTTCTTTTTCATAGTGAAGCTTACATGCCCCTATTGAAAAATATATTTTAAAGTCAATTATCTAGGTAGTAAATAATTGAGCTCCTTGTATGTATATGAATTATAAATTAATAAAAGTTATTTGACAAATTTGTCATAAGGTGAGCATCTTCCTTAATGAACTTCTATGTTATGATGAAATCCTTAGAACTGCCTACTAACGATAAAAGGAGATGTATCATATAGTTCTTAAATTAGCTTATGGTCAAATGATACGTTATTACTAGGACGATAATGTCTATCAAGTGTAGGTTGTTGTGTGCTACATGAGTTGGTTGTCCTTTTAACCAAGAAGTGTGAAGACACTAGTATGGCATACAGATGGGATATAAGAGTATATCATCATTGAACAGTGACCAAACTACAGAGCACTCCACAGTCAAGAATAGCTCACGAAGGATATGGGCATAAGTTTTTCTCAGACCTGAGATCACCATGGTGACTTGAAAGCAACTCACTGTACTTTGGTGCCATACTATCTGAATTTTTAATTTAATGATGGAAGATTTTTGAACACAGTCAAGTACTTATAGTTGTTGGTGTGTGAGTCAAGATGAGATTGATCCCTCCATATTATAGGAGTTAATGCATCACCGTGTTTCAATTGAGCAAAACCTTTGCCAGGATAATCCTTATGAAGAATCACAGGATTTGAAAAAGATTGAAACGTAATGTGGATGACTATTCTAAGGTTGACAGTTAAATCTTAAGTTATCTTGAGTATTAAGATCAAAGAAATAAATTATGTGGTAATCATATCTCAGGTTTTTGAATGTTGTTTTTTCAATCATTCAGTCTATCCGGATATCGGATATCATTGTTAGATGGTCACTTCGATTAGTACAGAAATTAGTTTCTGTGCTATCGATTTAGATTTGAATCTGTGGGATCATACATAATTGAAGTTTTGATTTGATCTGATGGCTGATCGATGATGGAGAATTATTGAAGGATATAATTATCAATATGATTAACGATTAACCTTGTGCAAAAGTTACAGTAAATAATTTGCTAAGAGTTAGTAAACAATAAAAGGATTAATTAGTAATTGAATTACTAATTAACTTAATTTCATTGAGCAATAAGGTTTGGATCAAGTCTAATTGAATTGGATTTAGTTTGACTTGGATTGGATTAGGTTTGATTGAGTTATGGGGTGACCCAATTGCAAAAAAATTTGATCTCTGATTTGATGAGGACTTAGATTCAGTTAAATCCTAATTAGATTAGAATTTAATTCATCTAATTTGATACCTAATTGGATTAGGTCTCATCTTTTATTTGCATCTAACTAAATATGATTTGGTTTGAACCAAATTAAAAACAACCCGGAGTCCCAGTTGGATAGGACTCTATCCCTTGCGCATGACTTATGACAACCTAGAACTAAAACCCCATGCCCATCTGATTTTTGTGTGAAATCTCCATGCTAATTTGGTATTCATGTGCGCCCCATATCCTTTCTCATCGCCCCATAGCAGATGAGGAAGTTGGAATTTGATTTCAAATAGGATTTCTTATTAGGATGAGATTTGATCTCATCCAACTCCTTACTGCCACCTTTTAAAGAAACCATATTTTTGTGTGACAAAAGGAATAGATTCACTATGGTGGAAAATTAGTTTTCACCATGAAACATTATAAGGTGGTGTGAGGAAAAATAAGGGGCGTCATATATGAAGTTGTGCGTGAGAAAAAGATGTGGGAGGCCTTCCCTTTTGGCATGGGTTTCTAATGTGTAGCGCTCCCTCTTGAAATCCTAACTCTTCCACCCGATAAAAGGGAGAGAAGAAAATAAGAGAGAGAAAAAAAATTGAGGGGAGGTGTCTGTTGGGAATAGTGTCCCAAAGCCAATCGTTAGCCTGTTGACGGTTGTGCTCCTTTTGTATTAGTACATGAATTATAAATAAATAAAAGTTATTTTGATATTTTTTTATCACAAATGTTTCATCTTCTAATGAACTCCTGTGTTGTGGTGAAGTCCTTAGGACTATTTAGACTCGACAAAGGAGGATTTGTCGCTTAGTCCTTAAACCTGTTCGCGATCAAATGATACGTTGTTACCAAGGACGACAATATTTATCGAGCATAGGTCGTTGTGTGCCATATGGGTTGGTTGTCCTCATAACCAAGGAGTGTGGAGACACTGGTATGGCATACAGGTGAGATGTAATGGTATATCTGCACTGAACGTGACCGACTCTGGAGCTATTTCTGTTGTCAAGATTTGCTCCGATGGGATATGGGTATAAATATCCCTCCGACCTGAGACCGCCACGGTGACTTGCAAGCAACTCACTGCACTTAGGCACTGGACTATCTGAATTTTTAATTCAGTGACGGAAGGCTGCTGGGTGTAGTCAAGTACTTGACTTGTCGGTGCGTGTGTCAAGATGGGATTGACCACTCCAGTTTAGGAGCTGTGTACAGTCGTGTTTTAATTTAGCAAAACCTTAGCCAGGGTAGTCCTAGTGAGGAGTCACAGAACTAATTGAGTTGAGCATGATTCGGATAATCTCATCAGGGTTGACAGTTTAACCCTGAGTCATCCTAAACATAGGGGTCAAAAGGGATGAATTATACGGTACCATATTCACGTAGGTTCTGAATGTTGCGATTGTGACTATTCAACTTATCCGAATGTCGGGTACCATTGCTAGATGGTCACTTTGATTAGTACAGGAATTGGTTCCTGTGCTACCGGCTTAGGTTCGAACCTGTGGGGTCATACACATTAGAGGTTCTTTTCTGATCTGATGGCTGATTATGAGTCTTATGTGTCTGAAACTCTATGATTGAGAATTAGGATTCTCTGATCATGAGTTCCACACATTTTGGATACCGGAGTCAAAATTTTGAATTTCAAATTTTGAATTTGAAATTTGAACTCTTCGATCAAGGTTTCATATTGATGGACTTTGATACCCGATTGTCCATCGGATTTGGATTCAATAATTATGAAAGGTTTTATTAGTGATTTAATTATTAATTAACTCAATTTGATTGAATAATTATTTTTGGATCAAGTCCAATTGAATTGGATTCAGTTGGGTTTGACCCGATTAGGTTAAGAGTTGACCTAATCGTCGAGATGGTTTGGTCCCTGATTTAATCAAGGGTTGGGCTTAGTCAATTTTTGATTTGATTAGGATTTTATTGAGCCTAATTAAGCCTAATTAAGTTAGGTTTAATTTAGTCTAATTGTGTTTAACCTATTTTGATTAGGTTGGTTCAATTAAGATCAAACCACCATTTGAATTTGAATCCCTGCACCACCTTAAATCTCTGCGCCCATTTGAATTCATGAGAAGAAACTTCTCATGAATTTTCTCCCACGCAAAGCTCTCTCACGCCCACTTTTGTGCACCATATGGATGGACAAAGCTGATTAGTTAACCATTCAAATTCAAAGCGTGTTTGAATTTGAATGGATAACTTATCTTTTTTGCCTTCAAGCTTATCCATCTTGTGCGCCACATAATTCATGCAAGAAAGAGTTTCTCGTAAAACTTTTCCACGCACAAAGAGTCCACACCCTTCTCTTCTCATGCCATAAATAGATAGGGATGAGTTGGTTTTCATTTGAATTCAAATTTGATTTGAATTCAAATTTGATTTGAATTCAAATGTGCAACCACTTGTCTTTATCCTCTCACGCGGATAAGACACATTTTGAACTGTTTTAAAAGAGATAGGGAGCTGGGGCGTGCGTAAAAAAAAAAATTGAGAAAGAAAGTGGGGCGTGAGGAAGCCTTGTGCGTGAGGTGAAGGTCCAAAACCTTCTGAGAGAAAAAGAAAGAAAATTGGGCATAGGATTTTTGGTGTGTACCCTAGGATTTCTACCTAGAGTTCGGGAAGTGAGATTGGTGTGCCACGAGTGTCGTGAGTCCACCAAATTTCAGAGAGAGATCCATCAGTCTCTCAACCAATCATGCAGATGATCTGGAGCATCTGAGGAGTCGGCACACATCAATCGAAGGAGTTCGATCAACATCAGCCATCAAAAGGGTGAAATCACGAACTAGCATTCATGAGGAGCCGATCAGACGGGAGCTTCGTGTGGATGATCTGCAGAGGTCAGACACTAGTGTGGCTGTGACGTGATGATCAGAGTCCCCCGACAGTAATCAGATTGCGGTGATCGACTACCCACAAAAGGTGATGTGTTCTGAACACAGTACAGTAAAAAGTTTACTGTTTCAAATTTGAATTTCAAATTTAAATGTATGCTGTTGTATCATATTTAGATCCTAGTATAGGGTTAATTAGTACTAATTAATAAGATTAATTAATAATTTTACTGTAAAATAGTAATTTTAAAAAAGTTTTAAAATTACTATTTTGCCCCTGCACTGAATTTTTGCTTCAAATGGTATCAGAGCATGATTCTAGAATATGATATACATATGCATGCGTAGATTAAGGTGTAATCTATAAGTTTAAATTTGAAATTCAAAATTTGAAATTTGAAATTTGAAATTTGTTAGAAGTTTCAAATTTGAAATTCAAAATTTGAATTTTGAATTTTGAATTTTGAATTTTGAAATTTGAAATTTGAAATTTGTTTGAAATTTCAAATTTGAAATTCAAAATTCAAAATTTAAAATTCAAAGATTGGAAATTCAAAATTTGAAATTTAGTTGAAATCTCAAATTTAAAATTTAAAATTTGAAATTCAAAATTTAAAATTTAAAATTTAAAATTCAAAAATTTAAAATTCAAAGATTGGAAATTCGAAATTTGAAATTTGATTGAAATCTCAAATTTAAAACTCAAAATTTGAAATTTAAAATTTAAAATTTAAATTTTAAAATTGATATATTTAGATATACTTGATCTAAGTAGCAAGTAATCTAATTGGGTTGGTTGCCATGGCCGTCCGATCATAGGAGAAAAGTAGGGTTTAAAGGCCCTCTCTTCCCATTCGATGGGGTCTCCTATGGCGGTAGGGGTGCCGATGCAATTATATCCCATGCCGATGAAGCAGCGAAAGGATTTAATTATAAAATTTATCATGAATGTGTTAGATTAGATCTAAAAAAAATTCATGATTTATTTTGAGTTATTTTCTGTTATGAAATGAGCAATAAGATTGCTGTTTATGAATTGTGCTGATCCGTTTGTGAAATGAGTCAACACATTTGGTGAATAAAAAATAAAATCTTTCAAAATTTGAAAATTATTTTCGAAATGCCAAACCCTGACCCATCAGCCCAAGTACTTAATTAAAAGAATTAAGTGTTGTCTAGTAGGTCTAGAATTGTGAATTAAGACCTAAGACAATTACATAAACTTGTGGGTCAATGGGTTAGATGAATTAGGTCCATAATTGGGTTAGACCTAAGGTTAGCTTAAAAATGGACTAAATGGAGTAATTGGTCAAATCTAATCAAAAGTTGAATTAGATTAGGTCAAGGATACTCTAGAATCAACTTCAATAGTTGTAGTTGAATGGGTCCATGTCTTTAACTAGACCAAGATGGACTTAATTCATGGCTACGCGGTGGAGCCCTATTTACTAAGTTGATCAAAATTAAAACTAATGAACCGGTTGGTGTCTAAGGTAAGTTCGGCAGTTTTGACCAGTGGTTCTTAAGCGGGAGCTACTCGCATTGATTTGATCATTGATGAGTTAATGGCAAATCCCCACCACTGATCTCACTTACCTGGCCAATCTGGTAAGTTAGATTTTGATTAGATCACTTGGTGATTAGAGCTCACCCATGTCATTAGGTAAATCAGTGTGACTGATTTAGGTGCTCCTAATGCCAGCTTTAATTAAATCTTTTTTAATATGACTTGGTGAAGTCAGTGGGAGGATTGAAATTGGCTGGATGATTTCTTCTCTACTATCCTTTAATAAAATCTTCAAAAATTATTAGGTCCCTAAAATGATTAAGTTATAATGATAACTAAGTCAATGCCTCCCATTAAGTGAGTGATAATGAGTCCATTAGTTCAATGATCATTGGAGGCCCAAAGACCTGGTGCTTATTGGCTAATGGAATTATCATTCATAATATGATAATTTGGTTGAGTCTTTCTGATGGTGGTTAGATTGGCCAGCCAAAGTCGGGCCTGATCATTTATTGGTCTGATTCACCAAATTAAGTCATGTTAATGGTTGGACCTAACCAGATCTTTTCAGTGGAGGCCAAAGCCTACTGATTAGGTTCTGGGGCAAAATCAATTACTATAAGTTGTTTAGAGAAACAACTGGTTAAGAACCTACCCATAGATGCACATGGGTTGACCAACCAAAGTTGGGCTCGTGTGTAATCTGTGTGGATTCAAGTACCCATTAAGGAATTAAAGTAATTCTTCGAATTGGAGGTTGAGGCTACCAGTTCTAAAAATATTGAGAAAAATTTAGACTAAAATCCAAGTCTTTAGTATTAATTTATGTACTAATAGAGGTCTGGTTTTCCTTTATACAGCTATGGCTACTACCCTGTCGCTCCGGTCATTATTAGATAATGACAAGCTCATGGGACCTAATTTCGATAGCTGGTATCGAAAATTGAAAATCGTCCTTGAGCATGAGCGGATCCTTTATGTAGTAACGGATCCAGCACCTAAGGAGCCAGCTCCGAACGCTAGTAAGGCGATCCGAGACACTTACCAAAAGTGGCTCAATGACCGCACCACCGTCCGATGTATTATGCTTCCAGCAATGAATGATGAGTTCAGCCACAGGTTTGAGAACGCCCAGCCACAGGAGATGCTTCAAATGTTGAATGACTCTTTTGGCATGCCTGACGATGTTGAAAGGTACAAAACTAGTTGTGCCATTTTTAATGCTCGATGAGGGATGGGGCCTCAGTCACTGATCATATACTGTACATGATCGAGATGATTGAGCGCCTAAGCAAATTGGGTTTTCCTCTGCACGAGCAGCTCGGTAAGGATGCGATCCTTAATTCCTTGCCCAAGTCCTTCCTCCCATTCTTACTCATTTTCGAATGACAAAGCCTGCAGTAAACTACCACGGGTTGTTGGGGTTCCTACAGAACTTTGAGAAGGATCACCAGCTCCATAAGGAGCGGTGAATATAGTGGGAGGGTCTTCTTTTCGTCATCGACCCTTTGGAAGGAGAAGAAGAACAGAAGACAAGAACAAGAAGGTGCAGCCTCATGCTGGGATGGTTGCACAGGGTCAGACCAAGAAGCGCAAGCCCGACCAGAGCCAGGCAGAGTGCTTCTTTTGCAAGAAGCAGGGGCATTGGAAGAGGAACTGTCCTCAATACATAGCCTCCCTAGACCCGAATAGGCCAAAGAAGAAGCAAGATAATTATATGATAACTCCTTGCAACTTTTCATTTGTGATACTACTGCCTGGGTATTGGATACCGGAAGCCCTTATATATTTGTAATTGATGCAGGGTCTGCAGGTCAGTAGGAGATTTGATGAAGGTGAGAGATTCCTGAACGTTGGAGATGGAAGTAAAGTTTCAGTTCTAGCTTTAGAATCATGAGTCTTGTAATCAATTCTCGTAATGTAATTCTGAGTGAATGTCACTATTGTCCAAGCTTTTTATTAAATATTATTTCTGTAGGCCTTTTGGCCATGTACGGTTATGATTTTTTAATAAAAAAAATATTTGCAATATCATTTTGAATGGTGTTACAATGTTTGTTGGACAATTAAATAATAAAATTTACTTACTATCACAGCCTGTTAATATGGTTTAAAACTTCGGTAAACGCTCTAGAATAGATAATGTGTCAGAAGTCTACCTTTGGCACTGTAGGCTAGGTCATATCAATAAGAACAGGATAAACAGGTTGGCTCAAGAAGGAATTCTTGAACTTGGTGATTGTGAATCACTTCCAACCTATGAGTCTTGTCTTCTTGGAAAGATGACCAAGTCACCTTTTACTGAAAAAGGTGAGCGAGCCAGTGAACTCTTGGGTCTGGTACATTCTGATGTATGTGGACCTATGAGCTCAAGTGCAAGAGGTGGATATTTCTACTTCATAACCTTCACAGACGACCTATCGAGGTATGGGTATGTCTACTTAATGAAGTATAAGTCGGAGTCATTTGAAATGTTCAAACTATTCCGAAATGAGGTAGAAAAACAAACTGGGAAGTGTATTAAAATTCTTCGATCTGATCGAGGAGGTGAATACCTTTCCAATGAGTTTCTGACGTATCTAGGGAGAATGGGATTCTCTCTCAGTGGACTCCTCTTGGAACACCACAGCATAATGGTGTGTCTGAAAGGAGGAATCGGACCTTATTGGACATGGTTCGATCCATGATGGGTTTGCTGGTCTGCCGATCTCCTCTGGGGATATGCACTCGAATCGGCTTGTTACCTTCTAAATAGAGTTCGAGTAAGTCTGTAGCCAAAACGCCATATGAGATATGGATAGGACGTAAGCCAGTACTCTCGCACCTTAGGGTTTGGGGTGTCGACTTATGTTAAACGTTTAATTACAGACAGCTTGGACCTAGTCTACAAGTGTAATTTTATAGGGTACCCAAAAGAGACCAAAGGGTATTATTTCTACCATGCTGATGAGCAAAAGGTGTTTGTCAGCCTTAAGGCAATCTTTTAGAAAAGAGTTCCTTAGTGAAGGAACTGTTGCTTCTAAGGTCGAACTTGACGAAGTTCGACAGGTGAAAAACCGACACATGTTACTGAACCTGAACAGGATTTGATTAGATCAGATCCGGAGCCCATTGATTATGCACCCTTAAGGAGTCTGGTAGAGTACCACATCAACCGGACAGATATATGGTTTTTGGTCCGGGATGGCGATCCTGTCGAACTTGATGAAAATGATGAGGATCCGATCACCTACATGGATGCAATGTAGAGACCTGACTCTGAGAAATGGCTAGAGGCCATGAAATCCAAATGGAGTCCATGAAGGTCAACGATGTGTGGACATTGGTTGACTCACCCGAAGGAGTGAAACTCATAGGGTGTAAGTGGGTCTTCAAGAGGAAGAGGGGCGCAGACGGAAAGGTGGAGACCTATAAAGCCCGTCTGGTTGCCAAGGGATATCGTCAACGTTATGGTATAGACTATGACGAGACATTTTCTCCTGTGGCAATGCTCAAATCCATTCGGATTATGCTTGTGATAGCTGCCCATCTAGACTATGAAATCTGGTAGATGGATGTGAAGACAGCTTTCCTAAACGGAGAGCTGGACGAAGAGGTGTATATGATACAACCTGAAGGGTTCACATCCACAGATGAGTCTAAGGTATGCAAGCTACAAAGGTCCATTTATGGACTTAAGCAGGCATCTCGGAGTTGGAACATACGTTTTGATGAACGATCAAAATGTATGGCTTCGTTAAGAACGGAGAAGAGCCTGCATTTATAAGTGGGCTAATGGTCCATAGTAGTATTTCTTGTATTGTATGTGGATGACATTCTTAATCGGGAATGATGTCCCTGCATTACAGGGAATAAAGATTTGGCTATCGTCACAGTTCTCCATGAAGGATCTGGGAGAAGCTTCCTACATCCTAGGGATGAGGATCTATAGGGATAGATCCAAAAGTTTCTTGGCTTATCCCAGTCCACGTACATTGATACTATGCTGAAAAGGTTCAGCATGGAGAATTCCAAAAAAGGCTATCTACCGATAGGCCATGAAATTTCTCTCTCGAAAAGGGATTGTCCGACAACACCTCAAGAGAGAGAGCGTATGGGTAGGATTCTATATGCTTCGGCAGTGGGATCTATCATGTACGCCATGAATGTACACGACAGATGTGGCATACTCACTAGGGTAGTGAGTAGATACCAATCTGATCCAGGGGAGAATCACTGGAAGGTTGTTAAAACCATCCTGAAGTATTTAAGAAATACTAAGGACCAGTGGCTTGTATATGGTGAATCAGACTTGAGACTTATAGGGTTTACAGACTCTAGTTTCCAGTCTGATCGCGATGATAGCAAGAGTGTGTCAGGATTTATTTTTACCCTTAATGGTGGGGCTGTCTGCTGGAAGAGTTTCAAGCAGCACACTGTGGCTGATTCAGTATGCGAGGCAGAGTATATTGCTGCATCAGATGCTGCCAAAGAAGCGGTGTGGCGAGAAAATTCATCATCGAGCTCGGAGTAGCACCCTCCTTGTTGGTCCAGTTTTGCTCTACTGTGACAGCTCTGGAGCCATTGCTCAGGCGAAAAATCGAAGGTACACCAGCGGACGAAGCATATTCTGCACTGCTACCATCTCATCCGGAAGATCGTGGATCGAGGTGACGTCGACCTTCAGAAGATCGACGGAAAGAGAACATGGCCGACCCATTCACTAAAGCCATTGCAGTGAAGGAGTTCAACGACTATAAGTCGAAGATGGGTATTAGATACTGCACCGATTGGCTTTAGGACAAGTGGAGATTGTTGGGAATAGTGTCCAAAGCGAATCATCAGCCTGTTGACGGTTGTGCTCTTTTTGTATTAGTACATGAATTATAAATAAATAAAATTATTTTGATATTTTTTCATCACAAATATTTCATCTTCTAATGAACTCCTGTGTTGTGGTGAAGTTCTTAGGACTATTTAGACTCACAAAGGAGGATTTGTCGCTTAGTCCTTAAACCTGTTCACGACCAAATGATACGTTGTTACCAAGGACGACAACGTTTATCGAGCATAGGTCGTTGTGTGCCATATGGGTTGGTTGTCCTCATAACCAAGGAGTGTGGAGACACTGGTGTGGCATACAGATAAGATGTAATGGTACATCTGTACTGAACGTGACTGACTCCGGAGCTATTTTGCTGTCAAGATTTGCTCCGATGGGATATGGGTATAACTGTCCTCCGACCTGAGACCGCCACGGTGACTTGCAAGCAACTCACTGCACTTAGGCACTGGACTACCTGAATTTTTAATTCAGTGACGGAAGGCTGCTGGGTGTAGTCAAGTACTTGACTTGTCGGTGCGTGTGTCAAGATGGGATTGACCACTCCAGTTTAGGAGCTATGTACAGTCGTGTTTCAATTTAGCAAAATCTTGACCAGGGTAGTCCTAGTGAGGAGTCACTGGACTGTTTGAGTTGAACACGACTCAGATGATCTAATCAGGGTTGACAGTTTAACCCTGAGTCATCTTAAACACAGAGGTTAAAAGGGATGAATTATACAGTAACCATATTCACGTAGGTTCTGAGTGTTGCGATTGCAACTATTCGACTTATCCGGACATCGGGTACCATTGCTAGATGGTCACTTCGATTAGTATAGGAATTGGTTCCTGTGCTACCGACTTAGGTTCGAACCTGCGGGGTCACACACATTAGAGGTTCCTTTCTGATCTGATGGCTGATTATAAGTCTTATGTGTCTGGGACTCTATGATTGAAAATTAGAATTCTCTGATCATGAGTTCCACACATTTTGGGTACCGGGGTCAAAATTTTGAATTTCAAATTTTTAATTTGAAATTTGAACTCTTTGATCAGGGTTTCATATCGATGGTCTCTGATGCCTAATTGCCCATCGGATTTGGACTCAATAATTATGAGAGGTTTTATTAGTGATTTGATAACTAATTAACTCAATTTGATTGAGTAATTATTTTTGGATCAAGTCCAATTGAATTGGATTCAGTTGGTTTTGACCCGATTAGGTTAAGAGTTGACCTAATCGTCAAGATGGTTTGGTCCCTGATTTGATCAGGGATTGGGCTTAGTCAATTTCTGATTTGATTAAAATTTTATTGAGTCTAATTAAACCTAATTAAGTTATATTTAATTTAGTCTAATTGTGCTTAACCTATTTTGATTAGGTTGGTTCAATTAAGATCAAACCACCATTTGAATTTGAATCCCTGCACCACCTTAAATCTCTGTGCCCATTTGAATTCACGAGAAGAAACTTCTCATGAATTTCTCCCATGCAAAGCTCTCTCACATTCACTTTTGTGCACCATATGGATGGATAAAGCTGATTAGTTAACCATTCAAATTCAAAGCGTGTTTGAATTTGAATGGATAACTTATCTTTTTTACCTTCAAGCTTATCCATCTTGTGCGCCACATAATTCATCTGAGAAAGAGTTTCTCGTGAAACCTTTCCACGCACAAAGAGTCCACACCCTTCTCTTCTCACGCCACAAGTGGATAGGGATGAGTTGGTTTTTATTTGAATTCAAATTTGATTTGAATTCAAATGTGTAACCACTTGTCTTTATCCTCTCACGCGGATAAGACACGTTTTGAACTATTTTAAAAGAGATAGGGAGCTGGGGCGTGCGTAGAAAAATTCTGAGAAAGAAAGTGGGGCGTGAGGAAGCCTTGTGCATGAGGTGAAGGTCCAAAACCTTCCGAGAGAAAAAGAAAGAAAAGAAAGAAAATTGGGCGTAGGGTTTTTGGTGTGTACCCTAGAGTTTCTACCTAGGGTTCGGGAAGTGAGATTGGTGTGCCACGAGTGTCGTGAGTCCACCAAATTTCAGGGAGAGATCCATCAGCCTCTCAACCAATCGTGCAGATGATTTAGAGCATCCGAGGAGTCGGCACACATCGATCGAAGGAGTTCGATCAACATCAACCATCAAAAGGGTGAAATCACAAACTAGCATTCGTGAGGAGCCGATCAGAGGGGAGCTTCATGTGGACGATCCACAGAGGCCGGACACTAGTGTGGCTGCGACGTGACGATCAGAGCCCTCTGACGGTGATCAGATTGCGGTGATCGACTACCCACAAAAGGTGATGTGTTCTGAACACAATACAGTAAAAAGTTTACTGTTTCAAATTTGAATTTTAAATTTAAATGACTGCTGTTGTATCATATTTAGATCCTAGTGTAGGGTTAATTAGTATTAATTAATAAGATTAATTAATAATTTTACTGTAAAATAGTAATTTTGAAAAAATTTTAAAATTATTATTTTGCCCCTATACTAAATTTTCGTTGCAAGGGCATGGGGATCGAGGGCAAAGGAGTCTGCAGGTGCATGGGGCGGGGAGTCCGAGGGCGGAGGATTTTTTGGGTGCGCAGGGCTTGGGGGGAGACTGAGGACGGAGGATTCTACGGGTGGATGGGGTGGGGGGATGGTGGTTTGGGTGCAGAAGCCATGAGCGCCGGAAGATGGGGGCGAGGGATGAGGGCCGAGGAGCAACGAGCATTGGAGTGGGGGGAGAGTGGAGGAGCCATAGGCAGGTGGGGTGGGAGGGGCAGTGGGTGCAGGGAAGCTGTGGATAGAAAAATATATATATAATATATATATATATATATTATATTATTTTAAAAATTAATAAATATATAAAAATAATAATTTATAATATTATAAATATTTTTTATAATTAAAATATTATAAAAAAACATCGTAGCAAAATTTTTCTCATATCAAACTCAGTTTTATCACCTACGTTTTCTGAGCAATTTCATCATGTAATGTATTTACGTGAAACAAAAATTCCTCGGTTCAGTTTCTCCAGATAAATTCGGATATATCCGATATAATTCAATTTGGTACGCATTTTTTCTCTCATTCAATTCGATTTTGTAACCTACTGCTTCTCGAGCATTCTAAAGCGTAACGTATTTCGAACAAACAGAAATTACTTCCAACGAGAATTTCTTGGTAGCATTTGCCGACGACAAAGTTCGGTATGCTTTGGTGAGTGTTCGCTGTCTATAAAACAGACCACTTGTTCATTCCCTTCCTCAAGTCTGAACCCATCTCCCTTGTCTTCCTCTGGTTTTCTTCTCCATTTTCTCACCGTGTGTAGAGAGGCCCTTCAATCCACTATCGCCATTCTCTTAGGATTTCATGGTCATCCTGTTCCTATACGAAGGCCCTTCGTAGACTCCCTTTCGTCCTTGTTTCTCTGCAATTTTGTTCTTCCTCTAGAGGTTGTTTGAAATCCTTAAACCTCCATTTTGATTCTTTTGAAATCTTTAGACGCCTCCGTTCTCGGTCTTTTCTTGGATGAAGCTTGGGCTCTTTCTACCCCACCTTTTCAACCACCTATCAATCCTTCTCCTTCCTCTCCGACCCCTTGTCTCCTCGGAGATGCAAAATCTAATGAATAGATGTGCCTCACATCAGCCTCGAACGTGATGAAGGTAGTCGATTGGGAGTGGTGATGCTGCCATGAAGCATAGGTATTATAACATGCATGGATGTTGTTCAGATTATGGGCCTGCCCCACCTCTCGTTCTGACGTCAACAGAAAAAAGAATTTTTTGGGG
Organism: Elaeis guineensis; assembly: GCF_000442705.2. NCBI lineage: Eukaryota > Viridiplantae > Streptophyta > Magnoliopsida > Arecales > Arecaceae > Elaeis > Elaeis guineensis. The sequence continues at coordinate 26,688,217 of NC_025995.2, read as the reverse complement.
TTCTTAATCCACCACCTCCCTTCATCTTCCCGGCCTGCGACTCGCCGTCTCTTCGGCATCAGTTGATGTGGAGGTCCTCATCCTCCTCACGTTGTACTGACCAACCGGAACCTTCATCTTCATCAGCAGCGGTGCGGTCTCCCCTCAAATCTGCCACCTTCCTTCGCTTGTTCAGTGTGTGTGTAGCCTCTCTCCGGCATGCGTCCCCGGCCAAACACCTTCGTCCCACCATTCGCATCCATTGCAGTTGTCGACGCTCAACAAAAAGAAATTAAAATCCTCGATCGACACAGAATTTTGGTGGATTTTGAAAATGAAAAGAGGAATACAATGTCATTATCTTGAGAGCATGAAGTATGATATAGTATGCTTTATTGCGGTTCGTTGATGTTATGGTTGTTCACCAATGAAAGATCATCATCCATCCAACAACAATCCCCTCGAAGACTTCCAATTTTGGCCATCTGATGATACCACGATGATAAAAGATTGCATACAAAAGCCCATCCATGATATTATGCTTAATTTCCCTTGTTTACTCTACCTAGAAATTTCTGTAAGCAATAAGATAGTGGGTCACTTCATCATGCAAAATCATGTTTGGCATGCCAGAGATTCTCCGATAAATTTTTGAATAAGATCTGTGGTAATATTTGCGGCACAACATTGTTCAATTTGTTATGGCTAATGTGCTTCGCTTTAGACCACCAACCTAACTTGTATCCATTCTTTGAGCTACTGCAATACCACTAACCATGCATGCTCCCAGAAACTTTTGGGAAATGGATACTACTATGTTGCAGGTTCTCACTCCTCTGGCCATCATACGCATCAGACCATTTTTAACATCCGACGTGAAAATGTACTCAAAAGTATCATAGGGTGCTGTACATGTTTTGAGACGTCCATCAAAGATGGATAGTTATGTGATGTTTATTTAATTATTCAAACATCCTTAGGGTTTATACATTTCTATTTTTTTAGCATTTTACTGTGTGTGCATAAGCACGTACGGTCACCCATCTTTTGATGGACGTCTCCGAAACATGCACAGCACCTTACGGTACTTTTTAAGTACACAGAGGATCTACTCCACCCATCTTTTGATGGACGTCTCCGAAGCATGTACAGTACCCTGGATATTTTTTAAGTACAAGAGGATCTACTCTACCCATCTTTGATGGACGTTTTCGAAGTATGTACAGCACCTGCGGTACTTTTTAAGTACCACAGAGGATCTACTCCCCCGATGTGAATGAATTGTGTGAAGCTGCATGACATATTCTATCCGCAAACAATGCCTTAAACCTACTTTCTAGTCTATCTATAAAGCGCCAAACCAAAATCTGACCCTTCTAGATCATGGGGGGTGTAATTGATAACAAGACAATGCCTAACACGTCTGAAGCTAGTGCCCGCTGACCACAGATGCATAATATGTGAGGAAGAGGAGAGCCTAAGCATGCAAGTGAGAACTAAAGACTAGCATAGAATCTGCTGACGCCTTCATCACTATGGTCCTTTGCCTGCGGCACAGGCCTCTACGACGGTGCTGATTAAGCCTTGTCCTTCCGTGGACTTCGTTGAATTGACCACTAGAGCAATTTCTTTGAGCTCTTTTTAGAATAATAAAAAAAAATTAAATACAAATATATCAAAATCAAATTATTTACCAAACTAATGCAAAGAGAAAAACGTCATTTTGAATGGCATTTTTTCCCTTCCACGTCACCCTGCTTTTCCACGATGGCATCATCCCAAAAAAAAAAAAAAAAAAAAGAAACGCCAATTGGAATGGCGTCTTTAAAAACGCCATTTTGAATGGCGTTTTTAAAAAAGCCATTCAAAATGGCGTTTTCAATTTTTTCCACAAAAAAAAAAGAGAAAAAATCTGGAAATAATGAAAATTTTTTTTTAATTTTGAAATTAATAAATAAATTAAAATTTAATTTTGATTGAAATTTAGAATATAAAGATTTGAATTCGTAATTCAAAAAAAATTAATTTAGATATTTATTTTTCAAATTTTTTTTAGAAAATGTGAAATTTTTTTTAAGAAATTTAAAATAAAAAATATCATAGAAAATAAAAAAAAGAGAAAGAAATATGAAAGAAATAAAAATTTAAAATTTAATTGAAAAACATCATTTCAAATGCTTGTCAAAAAAATTTTAAAAAGAATTTATAAAATAAAATCTAGCATTAAAAATAAAAATTTTAAAAATCACAAAAATAAGAATTATAAATTAAAATTTAAAAAAAATAAAATTTTAAAGATTAATTGAAATAAAAATATTTTTCAAATTATTTTCTCAAATTAAAATTAATTTATTTAAAAAAGAATAAAAAAAAATTTAAAATAGCCTCAAAAAATTTCATAAAAACATAAGAATTGAAAAAAAATAAAAATTATAATTGTAATTGAATAACAAAGTTTATAATTTTTAATTTTAAGAAATAAGAATTAAAATTATAATTAAAATTAAAAAATATTTTAAATAACTAAATTGTTGCTCTTTGGATTGATTTTGATGATTACAAAGCATTTGAAGGCGTACTGATTTTCGCTTGAAAAAGACTTATTGCTTTTCAGAGGCAAAATTATAATTTTATCGAACCCTGATTTGAAAGTATCAAATGATAGAATAAAGATTTGTGATCCATTGATGAAAATTTTATTTATTTTTGGACTTGTATTTTAAAAGAT
>NC_025995.2:26642109-26685410 GCF_000442705.2 Elaeis guineensis | reverse complement strand
ATATAAAATTGGGTTTGACATTTTTTCCATACTCAAACTTATATTCGGGATGCAGGATGATCGTAAGATCAAGTTGCACGTAATTTTCATTGAAGGATATTTTTGATATTTCTATCAAAAATTTATATCTTCCAAGTAGACATGATATGTTGCTAGATGCAATCATATTTTGTGAGTTTGATCGAATTAAAGAGTTTAATTCGATCATTAATTAGAAGCTGTTCTGATTGATCGAAATGGGTCAGCTTGATTTGACCTAAATCGGCTCGATTGTGTTCTAACCAAATTAGGTCAAATTGCACCCGGACTCACTGCTGGCTAGATGTGGAACCAATGGATCACACACAAAGAGAATTGATCATGGGTTTAATTTGATTAAACCATGTTTGCAAGTTGAACATGCTAGCACATGTTGCAAACCTTAGCATCTAGATTCGAATCGGGTTCTGATTTGGGCTAATTTAGAACCAAATTGTGCCAAATTGGATTTGGTCTTGAAATGGGTTTGAAGTATTCTGATTGGGCTTACTGTTGGGTGCCAAAATCAGGGAACCACATGCCTATGAGTCTCTCTCTTGGCGTGTGGATTTAAATCTATGCCATGTGCCACATGGCGCATGGAGGGAGTTGGCGCCCCTTAACTTAGTCTTATCTATTTTCTCTATGGATTTTATTTATAAAAGGTTTTCAAAAATCTTAAGAGGTGCTTAAGAGTTTTTCTGAGTATTAAACTCTTCGTAGAAAAATTAAGAGAAGAGATAAGGATGTATCCATGTGCATGTGCTACATGGCGCATGGATGGAGTTGGCGCCCCCCTTAACTTAGTCTTATCTATTTTTCTCCATGGCTTTTATTCTATGAAAGGTTTTCAAAAATCTTAGGAGGTGCCTAAGAGTCCTTCTGAGTATTAAACTCCTCGTAGAATAGTTAGGAGAAGAGATAAAGATGAAGCCATGCGCCACCCTTTGGAAGCGCCCCTTTGGACCAAGTCAAATCTCAAGGTTGTTTTGAATTGTTCCACACCCCTTATCTCTTCCACCCTTCCTGAAGTTGGCACCCTCTATCTTGGCCATTGGATGGGCTTCCTTTCAGATCCAAAAGCATGGATCGATGGCGCCAATAAGAGAAGCATTGCGACTTCTCATGTGAACACCGTAAGTTGAGTTCGAAGAGTCCTTCTGAAATAAGGCACCTCTTCAACCCAACTTTGATGTCCACATGGCTTTTTCTCATTAAATGGAGTGTGAGAAATTGAGAGGAGGAATGAGATGAGGTGTGAGTGGGCGTGAGATGCTTGGTTTGCACCTCTACGTGTAATATAAATAGGGGTGCACGTCGAGGAGTCATCGCTCATTCCAAACTCTTCCTTCTTTCTTACAATAGGCTCATCTTGTCCAATTCTCTTTATTCTTCTTCTCTAGCCTAGACAAGATCTTGATAAAGGATGAGAAGTCTTCCAAAAGGCTTAGAGAATTGAATAAAAATTAAGGTGACAAAGAGCAAGAAAAGAAGGCAAGAAAAGGTCCAACATGTGACAGCAAAGCCAAGAAAGGAAGATTCTGCCCAAATTGTATTTAAATTTGATAAATTAGAATTTAATTACAGAGAATATTTTTAAATAGGTGGTAGTGGGTTGATCGAGTCTCCGTGTGGATCAACATTGGAGGGTGAACACGTGGACACCTGGTGGAAATCCCTGACGGACTGCTGCCGTCAACCGAGCACAAATTGGGTCTAGCGATAAGAGGTATGTTTCTATACCTTATATTATGATATTAATGCATATTATATGGTTTAAATTTTGATAAGATGATTTGGAGTTACGTTTTGGTTTTATGATTTCATAATAATTGCTTTGAAATCCGTGCTTCCGCCTAGACACTAAACCCTACAGTTTCTTGGCTCGACCTCCTTTCTTTCTTTCTATAGCATTACCGTTGTCAGCATATACCTAACTTCTTTCAGAAAAATGATAACTTGGTTCTTACTCCCTACATATCTTCTTCATGATCCATGATTATGGATTTTCAAATTTCCTAATAAATAATAAAGTTAGATTTAATCGACTTTTAGATTTTATCACCAAATGTGCTAATACTCAGAAAATATTCAGTTCTGTTACTTATATACTAGTTGTCAATCAAAGTTTTAGACACTTATTATTAAACCTATATACTTTTAGAGGAACTTTTATCAAAAATGATTTCAATCTTTTATAACTATATGTACTTTTATACTATCTTATGTAAAAAAATATATAAAATTATAGAATTATTTTAAGCTTTGTATGTCATTTCTAATTCACTCTAAATCTTAAATTTCTTTCTGAGTTCATTAAGAATATTTGATCAATTATCAATATTTTGAGTTCTTGTAAATTACTTTAAATCTTTTTTTTTAAATACACCAAGATTTTCAACTAATTTCTAAAATTTTTAATAATATAATTCAAAATTGATCACTACTGAGTCCTCCAATATAAGGTAAAATTTGAATAAATTTAGATCAGTTATTCAAATATCAAGTATGGTATAAACTTATTTTATACAATAATAAATTATATCTTTCTTTACTTCATCCTCTTCCTCCCACATCAATTTTCTCTCCATGAAGATTCAGTATTTGGAGGGAGTCCTTGTCTCAACCTTATTACCTGATGCTGCAAAACAGGCATTACTCAATATGTTTTTGATTTATATTTTGTATTCTTTCATAGTCCCATCTCAATTGCTGAAGTTATGCTCTTACAGCATTATACTTAGTACTTATCTTTTGAAAAGAATACATATAATACTCTCTGTCTGAAAAGTTAACATTCTGCACCTTAAAGTAAAATCAGTTTTTGAAAGTATGAAAAGCATAGATTGCTATCTGCTCTTCCGATCTCAATTCTCCACCGTAGGAGGACCCACAATTCTAATCACTTCACGGGGTTGATCTCTCCTATTAACAATGACCTTAATAAAGGATTTAACAAATTATTCTTCATTCATCTCTATCCTATATATATCAGGTCTAGAGTCTTAGCTTCCTTGTTATCTTAACTAATATTATCTTTGGAGATATATCAATAATCTCCATTATCTTAATTAATATTACAAAATTAGTCACTTATATGAAATAATTCTTATCAAAAACAAAGTCTACTAAATAATAACCAAAGAATAGATTTTCTTTCTAAGATTGTTCCTCATATAATCTACATAAAAAATTTTCACCTAACTTGTGAGTTACCACCCACCACTTACTATATTATTCTAACCCATTCCAATTCTCAAATACTCTCATTGCACCTTTCAAATTACTTCAACATTTGAATTCATCTGATTTTCTTTATTGCAATCCTAAATCATACTCTCATATATCCATATTCTACTGTACTCCTTAATTTTAGTTCTCTATTCTCCAAGATTGTAGTACATAAGTTTTTTCTCTCTTTCTTTTTTACACATAAATGCTACTCGAATTTCAGCTGATCAACATTAACATTCTACATAATAAGTGTTGGAAAAGGAGGTAATTTCATGCATGAATTTAAAAATTTTTGAAATAAAATACAGCAAAAGACATCTAGATTAATCATATATCTAACATGCATATGATTAATCATCAAATCAACCACTCTAAGATCTATGATATGATATGTTGCATCTAAAATCTGAAATAATTTGAAGATAAAATTGCATGCACGGATGTAAGCAGTAGATAGATCTACTTCTATCTGAGTTAAGAACTCGATACTTGAGTGCAGATCGACGATCGTCACTACTGAGAGACATAGTAAAATGATCCTTACTGGTTACTCATAGCCGTATACATCTGATCTCTAAGAAAGTCCACTCGAAGTCCCAATTTGATCGATCTTTCTGAGAGTGCTAGCTCACGCAAGACCATCTTCTTGACTGAGCTGGATCCTTTCTTCAAATCTTGAAATCTTATCAGAGTTGAAGATGAACTTTTAGAGGAGATGAAGAGGTGGAAGAAAGATGGAGAAGAAAATATTTTTTTTTTCTTTTTCTCTCTCCCAAATCCAAAGGAATAATACCTAGAAGCTAGGTTTTGCACACACCCAAAGAAGGACTCTCCTCTTCTTTTTCTCTAGGAACCCATGCCCCAAAACCTCCTCAACATAGAGAACTCCCTCTCTTCTATCTTACACGCACAAAAGAAATAATAAAAGCCCTTTATTGGCATGTAATAAGGTTGGGATGAAGAGTCCTAGAGATCTTAGACTCTTCAAAGAGATGTTGCCTTTTCATAAATTCCGCACCCCAAAAAAATATGAAACGCCCCTTTCATAATTTTCCATAGTGAATCAGATCATTATCTAAATTTTGATGCAAAAAATTCCTCATGTTTTCGCACAAAATAAATGAATAAAAGGCAAGTGGCGGAAGGTTGTAGATAATGTCAAATATTATCTTTAAGGTATCAATTCAAATTTAATTTGATCAAACCATTTAAAACCAAATCTCATCCAATTTTGGATGTGAGAAAGAAAAGGAAAAGAGCTTTTGGCATGAAGAAATCTCACACAAAAAATCACTTGGCATGAATAAAAAAGGGCATTGAAAATTTGGTGCGCAAGAAAGAAGAGTCCAACGCAATATGGACTCTCATTTTCTTATTTGAATCCAAACAAATCACATCTGGTTTAGCCTAAATAAAATAGATAAAATCAATCTAATTAGTTTATAAATTTTTAATCAAATTTTAATCAAATTAAGAATTGATTGAACCAAAGTTCTGATCAAATCAAAGATAATTCTCTCTTAGCGATTAGGTCATTTCATAGTCTAATCAGGTCAAACCTAATTGAATCTAATTCAATTAGATTTTATTTAATCCTCTTTGTTTAATCAAATTGAGTTAATCAATAATTTAATTACTAATTAATTTTTATTAATTTACTAACTTTGATGAATAAATTTATTGTAACTTTTGCATAAGGTTAAACATCAATCGAATTGATGATTAAGCCCTTGAATGATTCTCAATTTGATTAGCCACATGATCAGTCAGATAACTTCTTTTGAGTGTAACCCATAAGTTGAACCTAAGTCAGTAGTATAGGAATAAATTTTTAAACCAATCGATTAACCATCTAGCAATGGTGACCGATGTCTGGATAGATCGAATGATGGCGAACAACATTCAAGAATCAATTAGCATATGGTTACCGTATAATTCATCCCTTTGACCCTAATACTCAAGAGACCCAGATTTAACTTCAATCCTAAATAATCATCACATTATATTTAATCTTCAAATCCATCATATAGATTATCCGGATCCAGATTTTGCTAAATTGAAATATATTGATGCATTAACTCCTATTAATTCGGATGAGTCAATCCCATCTTGACTCACGCACTGACTTGACAGGTACTTGATTGTACCTAAAAATTTCATCACTGAATTATAAATTCAGATAGTCCGATATCAAAGTACAGTGAGTTGCTTGCAAGTCACCATGATGATCTCAGATCGAAGGGATACTTATACCCACACCCTTCGGAGCTACTCTTGACAGCAGAGTACTCCGCAGTTGGTCACATTTAATGAATGTACTTTTATATCTCATCTGCATGCCATGTCAGTGTCTCCACGTCATTTGGTTATGAAGACAACCAACGCACATGGCACACAACAACCTATACTTGATATCGCTATCATCCTAGTAATACATATCGTTTGATCATGAATCAGTTTAAGGATTACGCGATAAATCTTCCTTTATCGATCAAAGTAATCCTAAGGACTTCATACAACACAGTAGTTCATTAGAAGATATAATCTTGTGATGAAAAAGATCAAATAACTTTATTATTTAACAATTCATATACATTTATAATCAGCACAATCGTCAAATAATTAGCTTTAGGAATATTTTCCAATAACTCCCACTTGACTAAAGCCAATCAGTATAGTATCATATACCCATCTTTGATTTATCATCTCAGAATTCTTAGATATCGAGGCTTTAGTAAATGGGTTGTCAGGTTTTCCTTTCTATCGATCTTCTAAAGATTGACGTCATCTTAACAGATTTTCTAAATAAGTGGCAGTGATGTAAAATACTTAGTAAGCTAATGAGACTTTGGTTCCTTGGCATGAGCTATGGCTCCGATACTGTACAATACAGTAGGACTACATTGAGGGTGCCACTCCTAGCTTACCAATGAACCTATATAATCACATAGCTTCCTGCAAACTTCGGATGCTGCAATGTATTTTGCATCGCAAATTGAATTGGCTATATTTTTCTGCTTGAAACTTTTTTAGCAGATTTCTCCATTATTTAGGGTAAAGAAGTATTCTGGCACGTTCTTGCTATTATTATGTTCAACAAAAAATTGGAGTCAAACTTTTTATAATTGAGTTATTGATCCTTGCATTTCTCAAATACTTAAGGATGACCTACCAGTGATTCTCATCCGATCTTGTAGGTATCCACTCACCACCCTAGTGAGTATACCATATCCATTCTCATACATGGTGTTCATGATAGAATAAATTTTACTCATAAACACTCTATGTATGTTGGACTAAGAAAATCCAAGCAGCCTCTTAGATCTATCTTTATAGATTTCATCCCTAGGATAAGAGATTCTTTTCCAAAGTTCTTATGGAGAACTATGATAACAACAAAACCTTTATTCCTTACAATGTAAAGAATGTCATTCCCGACTAAGAAAATTTCATTCAGATACAAAACAAGTTATACACTTACAGAACTATTAACCTATTTATATTTGCAAGGTTTATCTTCATTCTCAATGAAGCCATGCATTTTGATCACTTATCAAAATGCATATCCAACTCCGAAATATTTAGCATTATCATAGGAGAAAATATCTCGTTATGGTCAATACCATAATGTTGACGATATCCTTAGGCAATAGACAAGCTTTGTAGGTCATCACTTTCTCGTCTATGCCACTCTGATCCTATTGAAGATCTACTTACACTCTATGGGCCTTACCATTTCGAGTAGATCAAAGAGTGTCCATACACCGTTGACCTTTATGGACTCAATTTCAGACTCTATGGCTTCAAGCCACTAATCAGAGTCGGACCTCTGCATGGTATCTATGTAGGCGATCAAATCCTTGTTGTTCTCATCGAGTTCAATAAGATCACATCTTAGAACTAGAAATCGAATTATCTATCTGACGGATGCGGTACTCTACTAGATCTTCTTAATGGTGCTTTTACAATAGGTTTCGGATTTGATCAAATCAAATCCGATTCTATGGATTCACTAGATTGTGTCGATTCTTCTATCTATCGAACTTCATAAGTTCTACATTAAAAGCATCAGTTCCTTCATCAAGGTACTCTTTTTCTAAAAAGAATATCGAATAACTTTTGTTCTTTAGTAAAGTAAAAGTAATATCTCCTAGATTCTTTAGGGTAGCTTACAAAATAATATTTATAAAATCGAGATCTAAGCTAATCAGTCTGCAAATGCTTGACATAAAATAAATACTCTCAAATCCTAAGATAAGAAAGTATCGACTTATGCCTAATCTATATCTCATACTGAGTTTTTGCGACTAATTAATTTAAAATTCAGTTGAGAATATGACAAGTAGACTCAAGAGCATAATCCTAGAAGGAGACTGGCAGACTTGTAAACTCCATCATAGATCGAACTATATCTAACAAAATCGATTTCAATAAGAGAGAATCCTATTCTATTTTAGATATGTCAAAAATTTATTGAAAAAATATTCTCCTTTTTGGTCTAATCAAAGAGTTTTAATACTCTTTTCAGTTTATTTTTCTACTTTATTAAGAAACTATTTTAATACTTCAGATAATCTAAATTTATGATAAACATGTTCATGGATCCAATACATCAATATATACCAGACTCAAAACATCATTAACTTATCCACCTTTTCAAGCAAAAGGTGACTTGGTCATCTTACTAAGGAGATAGGATTGACAGATTGACAATGTGAAATTCACAATCATTAATTTTGAGAATTATCTCCTGTTGATCTTATTTTTATTTATATGATCGAGCTTATAATGCCAAAGGTAGATATCTGTGACATTATCTACTCAAAGGGTCTGTTTGGTGCGCACAATACACTAACAAGCTGTATAAAAGTCATTTCTCAGTTGTCCACATGATTTTGACATCATTCATAATGATATCACAAAAATTATTTTATGTTGATAATGTAAATCCATCTTTGGCCAGAAGGCCTATGAAAATTACATTCGTCAAAATGGATAATGGTGACAATCACCAAAATGACATTGTTAGAATTGAAAATAGGCTTGACGATTCCTAAAACTAGGATTAGAACATAACTTCTATTTTCAACGTTCAGAAATCTCTTACTGTTTTCAATTTTTCTACTAACCTGAAGTCGTTAAAATAATTTGTATGGACTTTCGATATCCAATACCCAGGTAGTAGGGTCATAGATAGAAAAATCACAAGATGTTATCATATAAATATCTTATTCAGCAATCTTTCGTTGATTTCTCTTCCTTAGCTTGTTTGGATTAACGAACTCTACCAGACTAGGTTAACCTTAGACTCTTTTATTAATTTGGGCTTATTAGCCCAAGCATGACTCTTTTGCACCTTCTTTTTCTTTTCTTTCTCAAAAGATTATTGTCCCACTGAAGACATATCTTCAGAGGTGCGAATGAACTCCTTCAACTTTTGAAGAATTTTCTCCCACTGAGCATCATCGAATTTATAATTAAATTCATATTCTTCGGTGCTCTCAAAAATATCACACAGTGATACTATCATGTGGCCACTTCTGATAAGTATCTTTGATCGCATCATATGTGTTGGACGTGAAAACTTCAGGTGCTGGATATATAATCATATTTAAGATCCATTCGTGCTCTAGAACTATTTGAAACTTTCGATACCATCTATCGAAGTTAGGTCCTATAAATCAGTTACTATCAAACAATGAATAGAGCAATCGATATCTAGCCATAACTGAAAGAAAAATACAAGATCTCTATGTTTATGAATTGATTAACCCTAAAGACTTGGACTTTAGTCTAAAAGTTCTCTTACTATTTTATACAAATTAGTAGCCTCTACCTCCAACTTGAGGAATTACTTTAATCCCTTAGTGGGTACTAGAATCCACACAGATTATATACAAGCCCGAGAATGGCTCGGTCAATCCATAAGCACCTATAGGTAGGTTCTCAATCAATTATTTTTTTAAATAATTTTTAGTAGTTAATTTAGTCCCAGATTTCATTTCAGTAGGCGATGGGCCTCCACTGAAAGTTTCAGTTAGGACAAATCATTAACATAAATCTACTCAGTGATTCTAGCTAAAGAATGATCTGGTCTGAGGATGGCTTGATCAATCCAACCATTCATCAGATAGTACAATAGTGTCATCATATGATGAATGATAATTCCATCATTCAGAGAGAATACAAGATAAATGGTGCCTGCAATGTCAATCAAAAATAATGGATCCATTACCATTCATCTTAATGGGAGGTTATGATCTAGTTATCATCATAACCAGCTCATTTTATGGACCTAATAATTTAGAAGATTTAATTTATGAATTAAGAAAAGAGAAGAGATCAACTAGTAAGCCACAATCCTCCCACTGACTGCATCAAGTCATTGAATTGGATCAGGGTCATACCAGTTGAAATGGCATCTAGATCAGTCACGCTTATCAATCTTAATAGAAAGGGCAAACTCGAATCATCTAGTGATCTAATCAAAACATAATTCATCAAATTGGTCAGATAAGTGAGATCGATGGAAGGGTCTGCCAAGCTTGCCTTGACACTATCAAAATGGTCAGGTAAGTCGCTCCAAATTAAAAACCATCGGTTGAAATACTGAACTTATCTTAGACATCAATTGATTAATTAGTTTCAATTTGACTAACCTAATAATTCGAGTTCAACCATCAAGCCACAATCCAGGTCCATTTGGTCTAATCAAAGATATGGACTTGACCATTTACAACTAGTGTATTGGTTCCAAAGAAATCTTTATTTAATCTAATTCAATATTTGATTAGATTTAATCAATTTTCTACTTAATCTATTAACTTTTTGATTCTAATCTTAGGTCTAAATCAATTAAAAGGATCCGATTTGAGCTAATCCATACCCTCATATTTTATGCAATATTATTAGATCTTAGATCATAATTCTAGATCTAATCAATTCTACACTTAATTCTTAATTAAGTTCAGCATCAACATGGGTTTAGGTATAGATTTGAAATAATTTTAATTTTTTATTTTATAAATAATTTATAACAAATAATATGCAAAGATTTATTATTCTAAAACTGGATCGACTCAATCAACATTGAAAAGGCTACACAAGGGGATCGGGTCAACTCAGTTCAAAACTGAGTTGGCTCAGTAATTGTGCTAGCACGATTTAAAGAATTTCAAATCTGAAAGATCTTGCATAATTCTAAAATAAAATCAATCATAAACACCTTTTAGATTATATTTAAAATTTTTATGATTCAAAATTTTATTTTTTCATGATTAAAATAATTTTAATCATATAGATTAGATATTTTATTTTTCATATAACTTTGCATCACATACAACAAACCTAAGATTTCAAGATCTAGAATTTTGCAAAAAAATAAGTTCTTCCTTTCGCATTCTTCTTCATGGGATTTAATCACATGGTACCCCTATACACCATAAGAGTACCCCATCGAATGGGAAGAGAGGGTCTTTAAATCTTTTTGCTCTTATGACCGGACGATCTGGTGACCAATCCAATCCAAGTACTTACTAATCGGATTATCTAATCTAATTACATATCATATATGCTTGAAGTTAGATCTAATCTAAATTACATCAAATTTTATCACAACCTTAGATCATATCTAAATCAGATCATAAACATCACATGCAACATATAAAATCAGATTTTATCAATGATCAGTACAAACGAGGACAATCTGTGCACTGTAAGGGATAAATCCAATAGCAGGACAATCTTATTTTAGTTTGTGTGATCAAATATTAATTAAATTTAGATCTAAGATATCACATATCAGATCTAAATAAAATTAAATTTTAGATTTAATAAGTATATATAACATGTCATAATGAACCTAAGCTCTGATACCATTGTTAAAAATGTAGGTGATTTCATGCATGAATTTTAAAAATTAAAATAAAATATAATAGAATACATTTAGATTAATCATATTAATCTAACATACATATGATTTAATTATCAAATCAATCTACTCTAAGATCTATGACATGATATGTTGCATATAAAATCTAAAATAATCCGAAGATAAAATCTGCATGCATGGATGTAAGCAGTAGATCAGATCTACTTCTATCTGAGCTTAGAACTCGATATCTGAGCACGAATTGATGATCGTCACTACTGAGAGACATGGTGAAGATGATTCTTACTGATTGTTCATAGCCGCACATGCGTCCAGCCTCTACGGAAAGTCCACTCGAACTCCCGATCTGATCAATCTTCTTTGGAGTGCTAGCTCATGCAAAGACCATCTTCTTGGCTGATCTGGATTCTTTCTTCAAATCTATGAAATTTTTTCATAGATTGAAGATAAACTTTTAGAGGAGATGAAGAGGTGAAAAAAAGATGAAGAAGAAAATAATTTTTTTCTTTTCTTTTTTTGTCTCCCAAACTCAAAGGAATAAAACCCTAGAAGCCTAGATTTTGCGTACACCCAAAGAAGAAGGACTCTCCTCTTCTTTTTCTCCATGAACCCATGCCCCAAAACCTCCTCAATGTAGAGAACTCCTCTTTTATCTTACACATACAAAAGAAACAATAAAAGCCCTTTTATTGGCAAGTAATAAGGTTGGGATAAAAAGTCCTAGAGATCTTGGACTCTTCCAAGAGAGGTTGCCTTTCCACAAATTCCATGCCCCAAAAGAAAATGGAACGCCCCCTTTCATAATTTTCCATGGTGAATCAGACCATTATCTAAATTCCCACATAAAAAATTCCCTCATGTTGTCACACAAAATAAAGAGAATAAAAGGCAAGTGGCGGCAAGGTTGTAGATAATGTCAAATATTATCTTTAAGGTATCCAATTCAAATTTAATTTGAACATACCATTTAAAATCAGATCTCATCCAATTTTGGATGTGAGAAAGAGAATGGAAAGAGCTTTCGGTGTGAAGAAATCTCACATAAAAAATCACTTGGCGTGAAGAAATATGGGTGTTGAAAATTTGGTGCACAAGGGAGAAGAGTCCAATGCAAAATGGACTCTTAATTTCTTTATTTGAATCCAAATCAAATCATATCTGGTTTAGCCCAAATAAAATAGACAAAATCTAATCTAATTAGATTCATAAATTTTTAATCAAATTTTAATCAAATTAAAAATTGATTGAACCAAAGTCCAAATCAAATTAGGGATAATTCTTCCTTAGTGATTAGGTCATCTCATAGCCTAATCGGGTCAAACCTAATTAAATTTAATTTAATTAGATTTTATTTAATTCTTTTTATTCAATCAAATTGAGCTAATTAATAATTTAATTATTAATTAATTTTTTATTAATTTACTAATACTTGGTGAATAAATTTATTATAACTTTTGTATAAGATTAAACATCAATCGAATTGATGATTAAGCTCTTGAACGATTCTCAATCATTGATCAGCTACATAATCAGTCAGAAATTTTTTTGAGCATGACCCCATAGGTTCAAATCTAAACTGATAGTATAAAAATAAATTTTTAAATCAATCGATGTAACCATCTAGCAATGGTGACCCGATGTCCAGAAAGGTCGAATGATGGCGAAGCAACATTCAAGAACCTATTGGCAAATGGTTAACGTATAATTTATCTCTTTGACCCTAATACTCAAGAAAACTCAGGATTTAACCATCAATCCTAGATAAGTCATTCATATTGTATTTTAATCTTTCAAATCCATCATATGGATTATTCGGGTCCAGATTTTGCTAAATTGAAATACATTGATGCATTAGCTCCTACTAAATCGGAGAAGTCAATCCCATCTTGACTCACGCACCGACTTGATAAGTATTTGATTGCATCCAAAAATTTTTCATCACTAAATTAAAAATTCAGATAGTCCGATACTAAAATACAGTGAGTTACTTGCAAGTCATCGTGGTGATCTCAGATCGGAGAGACACTTATACCTATATCCTTCGCGAGCTACTCTTGATAGAAGAGTACTCCATAGTTGATCACGTTCAATGAGATGTACTCTAATATCTCATCTGTATATCATACCAGTGTCTCCATACTATTTGATTACAAGGACAACCAACGTATATGGCACACAATAATCTACAGTTGATATCACTATCATCCTAGTAATAGCATATCGTTTAGTCACGAACAAGTTTAAAGATTACGTGATAAATCCTCTTTTATCGATCAAGATAATCTTAAGGACTTCATCACAATATAGGAGTTCGTTAGAAGATATAACCTTGTGATGAAAAAATCAAATAACTTTTATTATTTATCAATTCATATACATTTATAATCAGCACAATCATTAAATGATTAGCTTTAGGATATATTTTTAATAATAAAAAATAATAATAATCACATATTTCAGTCACCAGAAGAATTATTAACAATATAAATGTACACTCATGACTTATGCTTATTAAGCAAAATGCCAATAATTCATAATCATCAAACTTACCTAAATGATAATTAATAGCTCACCTCTAGTATGATGGATTCTGACCATAAGGGAACTTTTTAATATTTTAATACATTAATATTACTATCAATATTTATAACACTGTTGATACCATCTTCAATTTATTACAAAAACATCATCAAGAACTTATTTCAAAATTCTAAATAGATCAAAATGCTGGATCAATAACTATGCCTAAAATAATAAAGATAAATTTTTACATCTTATTGTCTAATAACTATCCTACTTACACTCAGTGTATGACTTGATTTTAATATCTTTCTATAAACTAAATCTATGCTCTGATACTACTTTAACTATCATGCCTCCGATCCTGAATTAAATTAAAATAATATTTAAAAATATGAGCAACTGCCATATACCTACAGAGTATTGATCCTAGAGGCATGCAAGGCATCTAATCTGGCAAAACTTCAATATAATCGAAAAGATAACATACTCATCGTATAGGCAGTGGTATTAATAGAATAACTAACTATTGTATAAATCAATTTTAACCAACTTTTATAGTAGTTCATATTAGTTTTATACAAATATTATTATACATTTACTATACCAGGTACTAACCACCTTTCATAGATCAGCCTCATCTTTAATATACAAATCCCAAAATTCCAAGGTTTAGCCCCTAAAACTAGTCTTTAAATCTAAAAACAATAGATAAAGATTTATAAGCTTCATGGCTCAGTAAGTAATAGATATATTTATAAAATAGATTTAAATCAGGATGATATATAACTCAAATGCATCATACAGCATATGACATAAATATGATCAAGATCAAAGTTATGCAATTAATGATATTCGAGATGAAGTCTCATGTTAGTTTTTTTATGACACAAAAATCAATAAATAGTATAAATGTCTAGTATATATATCTAATTTCACAATGTTATACTTAAACATAGGTGCGCATTTCTTTTAGCTCTACAGTCCTTACTGTGGCACCATGATTATCTCACATGGCAAGGGATCTTAAGTCCATGCTTATCCTTTCATAGTGGGGATCTCAAGTGTATTATTATCCCCATGGTAGGGATCTTAATATCACCACAATCATTCTCATAGTTGGGATCTCAAATTCGGACATCATACACAGTAGAGATGAGAGTCAAGTGATGCATATATCTATAATTATATATATAATTCATGTATTTCTCTTCCATTCGATACAATTTTAATACGGATTTAAAATAGTTTTGATACGACTTACATATAAATCTGATACAGCTTTGATACATATGTTTCAATGAGTAATAGTCATAATTTATCAAGCTTGATCTGATCATAGCATGTAACATCATTCAGTTCAACTTATAGATCACAATTCATTAATCAATTATTCATAATATATAAAATTTCATACATGATTAGATCAGAACGCAATTAAAGCTATTTACGTCATGTCAAGAAAATAATACATAACAATTTCATGCATAATCAGATTTGAATGTAGCAACAATAATTTATATTATTTTAACTGAATAAAATGATTCTCACTTGATTCAGATTGATCATGATAAAATATAAATATTATTTATAATAATTTACATCATATCAAAGAGATGATATAAATATTCATATAGTTCTGATTAATTATAAAATATAAATATTACTTATCTCAAAGATGCTAACAATTGAACAATTGACTACTCTATTAGGTTTCTTGGAACCAGATAAACCATAACCATAGCTATGTTGACAAGCCATATCAAGGTTTTAAACTAATTCTTAGCAATGTTCCCAACTTTCTTAGATCTCCCAATTTCAAGATTCCACTATTTTGGAGAAAAGAAAGAAAGAGAAAAGAGGATACAACAACCTCTCTTTTATTCTTTCTTTTTGCAATAGCCCCTTTCCACTAATTATTTATCCTAGCTAAACTCATCAAAAAATTCTTAAATTTTATCTTCAAGTTGATCTAGAATTAGCAATCTCTGATTAAAATTTCAACTTAAACTACTTAACCATTAGGGAGATAAAATTCATTGATTAAAAATAAGATAGAACCAATCCACCCTCAAAATTTAACATTTTATCTCTAAATTCTCTTATGATGTATTTGATTAGGGTCATGAGTGGGTGGATGGATAGAATTGGAAGGATGGATAGCCTCCA
This sequence comes from Elaeis guineensis, assembly GCF_000442705.2. Classification (NCBI taxonomy): domain Eukaryota; kingdom Viridiplantae; phylum Streptophyta; class Magnoliopsida; order Arecales; family Arecaceae; genus Elaeis; species Elaeis guineensis. Next base: position 26,669,578 of record NC_025995.2, on the reverse strand, counting down.
TCTATTATTTGATTTAAAAAATTATAGGATGGATGGATGAAAAAGGTGGAATATCCATCCATCCTGATCCACTATTTTGCATCCTTCCAAATTGGGAGGATGAAGGAAGAAAGGATGGAGCATTGAAAGATGGACTTTAATATTGATAAAATTATGTCTTATTAATTTTTTATAAAAATATAATATTTTTTTATTTTTTATTAATAATATATATATATATTTATATATACTCTTAATCATATATTATTAAATTTTATTAGTCATTATTTTAATTTTCATATATAATTTTCATAATTATAATTAAAAATTAGATTATCTTTTATTTTTTTATTTATACTTACTATTTTTAATTAACTATTTGTATAATATTAATTAACTATTTAAACTAAATTATAAATTAATCAATTATTTATATAATTAATTTATGAATTCATGTATTAAATTAAATATTTATATAATTTTTAATATAATTATAAAGATTATAAGTTTATAGATTGTTTTTTTCTTTAATATAAATAAATATTATAAATTAATAATAATAATATTTTTATCAAAAAATAGTTTAGTAAAATATTATACAAATATCATCCATCCTCTCATTCCTCCTATATCAAACAGAGGAGAGAACCATTCTCAACCATCCTTCCATGTTTCACCAAACATGTAAGAGGATGGATGGAAAATCCATCAATCTTTTTCTCTATTCATCCTTCCTCCTCTATCCATCCTTCCTTCAATTCATCTTTCGTACCAAATAGGGGGTTAAAGTTCTACTATCATGAACATCCTCACCTCTCTTAACACTCACTCTTCTCTTAATAGTCCCTTCTCTTTCTCAAATTTATCTTTATCTTAAAACTTAAAATTTTTATTTTGATCCCTCTTTTCATTCCATCATCTAATATTTACTTCATAACAGAAATTAACCAAATACAAAGGGTTCTAATATCTAGTCATTGACGTCTAATTGGAAACAACTAAAAACTAAGGACTTTTATACTTACCTGATCTATTGAAGAGCTCACCCATGGCAGTAGTAGCCATAGCCCAAAGCAACCACAAGACAAGAAGAAGAGAAGGGAAAAGAAGAAGGAGAAAGAAGGAGAGATCCCATTTTCTTTCTTTCTTTTTTTCTATTTTCCAACCCACTCACACACAACCACACACACACATCCACAGAGATAGAAAGAGGGAGCAAGGAAGAAGGAAGAGAGGGCTATTAAAGAGAATGCTAGGGAGGGAGAAGGGAAAGCTCAGGGGAAACACAAAGGAGATCAGGGGTGTTAAAAAGAGTGCTAGGGAGGGAGGAGAGCATGATGAAGATAGAGAGAGACAGAGAGAGAGCGATCATGAGAGATTGAGAGCGAGAGAGAGCACATAAGACAAAGAGTGAGAGAGAGAGAGAGGGCATGGAAGATAGAGAAAGAGAGAGGAGTTCTGTTCGGAGCCAAAACATTAAAGGTTTCCTTTTTTTGTCTTTCTTTTCTCCAATGGGGTGGCATGCGACTCTTGCAAACGGCCATGGGTTCGTGACATACAAACCCCCACATGGCATATGGAATGGGCTCTAGATTGAGTCGAGTCACACAATAAAATTTTCAACCAATTCATCTAAACAAGTCCTAAATGGATGCAAGTCTTATTCATCTAAGAGGTGTTCTAGAAAATACCTCGAGATTCAATCCACAATAAGCCCAAAAAGAGATCTAGGATGACGAACGAAGTGCAACGAGCCTAAGAACAGCACAAATAAAGTCCAGACGGTGAAGATACGTATGAAAGAAGCTAGCACGAAGGTTGGTACAGCCCACAGGCTGGTGGCGGAGCGATCGTGTGTGGCCCATCGCAGACGTGCACGGGTCGGCCCAGCCAGCGAACAAGCTAGTGTACCACAGTCCACCACAGACCGCAGTCCATGGGGAGGTACGGTGGACTGAAGCCCCATTTCTAGGGGCATTTCATGCAGTCCATGGTGGACCAGCATGTTTCTGAAGGTGTTTCTCACGGTCCACACACAAGGCATGGACCACTTAGAGGTCTACAGGGTTCTTGGCATGCGGATTGGTCTGGTTCATGGTAAGCCTGGTCCATAGGCAGTCCACAAGTGCAGATTTGTGCGATCCAATGATTGGAGACGTGCACAGTTTGATCAGAGTGATCCAATGGCCTGATCTGACGGTCGGGAAAATTTTTGAGTTGCAATTGGATTCTGATCTCCGATCTAAGCTCAGACTAAGGTCTTTAAAACCCCTATGGACAAATAGAGGGCTCAAGTGGTAGCAGTGGGCAGTCAGTCGAGAACCCTAAGGAGTAGCAATCATGAGGACTCCGACAGCAGACAGCAGACCCTGAAAAGGAGCACCGACAGAGAGCAAAAGCAAGAGCTTCAGGCAGACTATCAGGCAACAGACAGCAATTGTTTTAAGAGTTTAGAGGTCTCCTAGATAGAAAGCTTTTGTGAGAGAGAGCTTTTTGTTGAGAGAGAGAGAGAGATTGGTATACGAGGGTTGAGGGTGTAATCTCCTCTCGTAAATTTTTTCTTTTTCATAGTGAAGCTTACATGCCCCTATTGAAAAATATATTCTAAAGTCAATTATCTAGGTAGTAAATAATTGAGCTCTTTGTATGTATATGAATTATAAATTAATAAAAATTATTTGACAAATTTGTCATAAGGTGAACATCTTCCTTAATGAACTTCTATGTTATGATGAAATCTTTAGAACTACCTACTAACGATAAAAGGGGATGTATTATATAGTTTTTAAAGTAGTTTATGGTCAAATGATACGTTATTACTAGGACGATAATATCTATCAAGTGTAGGCTGTTGTGTGCTACATGAGTTGGTTGTCCTCTTAACCAAGAAGTGTGAAGAAACTAGTATGATATACAGATGAGATGTAAGAGTACATCATCACTGAACAGTGACCAAACTACAGAGCACTCCACAATCAAGAATAGCTCATGAAGGATATGGGCATAAGTTTTTCTCAGACCTGAGATCACCATGGTGACTTGAAAGTAACTCACTGTACTTTGATGCCATACTATCTGAATTTTTAATTTAATGATGGAAGATTTTTGAACACAGTCAAGTACTTATGATTGTTGGTGTGTGAGTCAAGATGGGATTGATCCCTCCATATTATAGGAGTTAATGCATCACCGTGTCTCAATTGAGCAAAATCTTTGTCAGGATAATCCTTGTGAAGAATCACAGGATTTGAAAAAGATTGAAACATGATGTGGATGACTATTCTAAGGCTGACAGTTAAATCCTAGATTATCTTGAGTATTAAGATCAAAGAAATAAATTATGTGGTAATCATATCTCAGGTTCTTGAATGTTGTTTTTCAATCATTCAGTTTATCCGGATATCGGATATCATTATTAGATGGTCACTTCGATTAGTACAGAAATTAATTTATGTGCTATCGATTTAGATTTGAATCTGTGGGATCATACATAATTGAAGTTTCGATTTGATCTGATAGCTAATCGATGATGGAGAATTATTGAAGGATATAATTATCAATATGATTAACGATTAACCTTATGCAAAGGTTACAATAAATAATTTGCTAAGAGTTAGTAAACAATAAAAGGATTAATTAGTAATTGAATTACTAATTAACTTAATTTCATTGAGCAATAAGGTTTGGATCAAGTCTAATTGAATTGGATTTAGTTTGACTTGGATTGGATTAGGTTTGATTGAGTTATGGGGTGACCCAATTGCAAAAAAATTTGATCTCTGATTTGATGAGGACTTAGATTCAGTTAAATCCTAATTAGATTAGAATTTAATTCATCTAATTTGATACCTAATTGGATTAGGTCTCATCTTTTATTTGCATCTAACTAAATATGATTTGGTTTGAACCAAATTAAAAACAACCCGGAGTCCCAGTAGGATAGGACTCTATCCCTTGCACATGACTTATGATAACCTAGCACTAAAACCCCATGCCCATCTGATTTTTGTGTGAAATCTTCATGCTAATTTGGTATTCATGTGCGCCCCATATCCTTTCTCATCGCCCCATAGCAGATAAGGAAGTTGGAATTTGATTTCAAATAGGATTTCTTATTAGGATGAGATTTGATCTCATCCAACTCCTTACCGCCACCTTTTAAAAAAACCATATTTTTGTGTGACAAAAGGAATAGATTCGCTATGGTGGAAAATTAGTTTTCACCATGAAACATTATAAGGTGGCGTGAGGAAAAATAAGGGGCGTCAAATATGAAGTTGTGCGTGAGAAAAAGATGTGGGTGGCCTTCCCTTTTGGCATGGGTTTTTAGTGTGTAGCACTCCCTCTTGAAATCCTAACTCTTCCTCCCGGTAAAAGGGAGAGAAGAAAATAAGAGAGAGAAAAAAATTTGAGGAGAGGTGTCTCCTCTTAGGATGTGGAAAATTAGAGGAGAACATCTCCTCTTAGGTGCTAAGTTCCCTAGGTTTTCTTCTTAGGATTTGGGTGAGAGAAAAATAAGAGAGGAGTTCTTTCTTGTCTTCTTCCACCAAACCTTTTCTTCTCCTTTGATCAGCCTTCAAGGACCTCTGCAACGAGCTAACACTATAGAGAGGTCGATCTGATCATGCTTCATGTACATACCTGTAGAGACCAGATGCATGTGCGGCTATGAGCAACATACAAGTCTTTGGTATTCAACTGCGATGATCTTCAACCGTGCTTAGGTATGGAGATGAGATCTCTATCATGAATTAGATTAGATCTAATTTTTAGATATTATTTTTAGATTATGCATGTATGGTTCATATCATAAGATCCATGCTTAGGTAATTTTAGATTAGATCTAGTGCATGATAGATTAAATAGTTTAATCTTGATTGCTTCCGCTGTATGAAAATTTTTAAAATTCATACACAAACTGCCCTAGCTTTTATTTAATTGGTATCAGAGCCAGATTTTTTTTAATATGATCATGTATGTATATAAATCTAAAAATAATTAATTTAGATCACACGTACTGGTCCTAAGGTTGTCCTGCTATAAGGGATTACAGTGAAAAGATTGTCCTAGTACGTGCTGATATAGATACTTAAATCATAAATAAGTTTAGATGAGATTTAAAGGGATTATAATTATTTTCTGATTTAATATCTGATTTTAATTTGATATTAGAAAAGCATGAGATATTTTCGATCTGATTTAGATGCGATCTAAAGTAGTGATCAGATCTGTAGAAATTTAGATTAGATCTAAATTTCTACATATTGCATATATGATATATAAGATTGAATATCCTAGTAGCCTAGTACATGAATTATGCATCATCAGGCCATCCGATGATAAGAGTAAGGAGGGTTTAACGATCCTATATGATTTTTTCATTCAATGGAATACTTTTATGATGTGTAGAGGTGCCACTGTGATATTTCATAAAAAAGAACCACGAATAGAAATTATATGAGTTTCATATTTTTTGATTTAGATCCTATGATGCATATGTTAGATATATATTTTTTGATTTATTTTGAATCTAGAAATTTATACATGTGATATATATGTTTTGTAGAATTCACATCTGAAACTTACTTTCTGTAAAACCCTAGATTCGAAACCCTAGGATCTGATCTGAAATATTGAAACCATTTATGATAAATATTCTAATCTAAAATTCAACAAGGAGTTGTTGGTTTACCTACTGAGTCAACTCAATTTGATAGGAGTCAACTCGAGACCCTTTCGAGCTGACTCAATTTGTTGATGAGCCGACTCAATTTTGTAGGTCGAAAAATTGGTTTCTCTGTTGAGCCAACTCAAATTATGCAGGCTCAAAAAATTATTTTCTATTTGTCTTAGGGTGAGTCAACTCAAACTTCTAGATAGAATTATTTTGCATAAATGTTAATGTAAAGAAGTTTATATTTGAAATTATTTCATCTTTCTACACTTAATTAAGAATTAAGAGTTGAAACTTTGGATCTAGAATTATGATTTGAAGATCTAAAGACATTGCATAAATTATGGGGTTATGGGTTAGCTTGATCAGGTTAATTAACTGGGTTAGACATAGGGTTAGAATCAAATATAGACTAAATTGAAAATTTGACTAAATCTAACCAAGAGTTAAATTAGATTAGATCAAGTTTTCTCTAGATCAGACTCAATAGTTGTAGTTGATCAAAGTCCATGAATTTGATTACACCAAATGGACCTGATCATGGCTCAGTGGTCGGATCTGAGTCTTTAGGCATACCAAATCGAAATTGATAAATCAATTGGTGTCTAAAGTAAATTTGACAATATTGCTGTGATAATATGATCGATGGTTTTTAATTAGCAGTTTGTTTATCTGATCATTTCGATGGTATCTAAGACAAACCTTAGCAAACCCTCCCATCGATCTTACTTATCTGGTCAATGTGATCAATCAGCTTTTGATTAGATTCCTTATTGATTCGAGCTAACCCATGCCAACTAGATTAGTCAGTCATATGGATGAGCTGACTAATTAAGGTGTGACCTAAACCCACTTTGTCTTCTTATGACTTGGTGAAGTCAGTGGGAGGATCTTAGGTTAATCAATTTGACTAATTTAAATACCTCTTAACCAGCTTTGTCTCTAGTCCTCTTCAAAGACTTGGAGAAGTCAGTAGCAGGATTGTTGATTGCTGGTTAATCTGTTCTCTTAAATATTTAACCAAATTTTCTAAATTATTAGGTTCATAAAATGAGCTAGTTATGGATATAACTAGATCATAGCCTCTCATTAAGTTGGATGATAATAGATCTATTAGTTTAATAATCATTAAAGACCCAAAGACCTGATGCTTATCTGCTAACGAAAATTATCATTCACAATATGATAACTTAGTTGTGTCTCTCTAATAGGTGTTCAGATTGGCTGGCCAAAGTCGAGCCTAATCATTTGTTAATTAAATATGCTGAGTTTAGACACATTAAAAGTTGAACCTAATCAGGACTTGCAGAGATGGCTAAAGCCAATTGAAAAATAATCTGAGATAAAATTAATTACTAGAAGTTGTTTGAAGAAATAATTGATTAAGAATCTATCCATAGATGCACATGAATAGGTCAGCCAAAGTTGGGCTCATATATAGTTTGTGTGGATTCTAGTACCCACTAAAAAATTAGTGTAATTCTTTGAATTGGAGATAGAAGCTACTAATTCATATAAAATAGTGAAAGAACCTTTAGACTAAAGTCCAAGTCTTTAGGATTAAATAATACATATACTAGAAGGTCTTATGTTTTCTTTTCTTTTCAATGGCTAGTAAATTGTCGCTCTCCTCACTGCTAGACAGTGACATGCTTATGGGACCCAACTTTGATAGGTTGTATTAGAAGTTGAACAGTGTTCTTTAGGTAGAACTGACCAAAAAGCTCAAAGCAAATCAGAGTCAAGCAGAGTGCTTTTTTTATAAGAAGCTGGATCATTGGAGGAAGAATTATCCTCAATATCTAGGTTCCTCTGATCTGAATAGGCCAAGAAAGAGAAATAAACAATGGGTTGCTAATCAAGGTGCTTATATGATAACACCTATAATTTTTTTATTTGTGATACTACTATCTGGATATTAGATACCAAAAGTCTAATTAATATTTGTAATTTGCTTCAAAGACTTTAGATTAGTAGAAGATTTGAAAACGATAAGAGATTCCTAAAAGTAGGAGATGGAAGTAATATTCCAATCCTAGCTTTAGAAATTATTAAGCTTATTTTCAACTCTATTATTGTCGTTTTAAGTGATTGTCACTATTGTCCAATTTTTTTGATGAATATAATGGTTATAGTTTATCAATAAAAAATGATTATTGTGATATCATTATGAATGATACTACAGTAATGTGTGGATAATTGATAAATGACATTGATATACTATCATAGCCTATTATTATAATATACACATCAAATAAACCTCCTAGAGTAGATAATGTCATGGATGCCTACCTTTGGCATTGTAGGCTCGATCATATAAATAAGAATAGGATAAACAAGTTAGGTAAAGAGGAAATCCTCGAGATCATTGATTGTGAATCATTGCTGACCTGTGAGTCCTATCTTCTTGAAAAGATGATTAAGTCATCTATTACCGAAAAGGATGAGTGAGCCAATGATATTCTGAGTTCAGCACATATTGATGTATGTAGATCCATGAGCATGAATGCCAGAGGAGGGTATAACTACTTTATTACTTTCACTGATGATTTATCTAAGTATGAGTACTTTATTACTTTATTGAATCATTTGAAATATTCAAACGATTCCATAATGAAGTAGAGAAACAAAATGAAAAGAGTATTAGAACTCTTCAGTCCGACCAAGAAGGTGAATATCTTTCCAATGAATTTTCGATATATCTAAAAGAGAATTGGATTCTCTCGTAATGGACATCTCCTGGGAGGAGGAATCGAACCTTGTTAGAGATAGTTTGGTCCATGATAGGATTTTGTAGATCTGCCGTCTCCTTTTAGGGTTATTCTCATGAGACTGTTTGTTATATTCTGAATAGAATTTCAAGCAAATCAATCATAAAAACTCCATATGAGATATGGATTGGGCTTAAGCCAATACTCTCTTACCTTAAGATTTGGGGTTGTCCGACTTATGTAAAACATATGTAGACGATAAGTTTGGACCCTGCTCTGATAAGTGTTCTTTTATAGGATAACCTAAAAAAATTAGGAGATATTATTTCTATCTTCCTAATGAACAAATAGTGTTCATGGGTCCTGAGACATTCTTTTTGAAAAAGGAGTTCTTTGAGGAAGAAATTGATGCCACTAAAGTTGAGCTTTGTGAAGCTTAACAAGTAGAAGATCCAACACAGACAAGTAAAAATACAGAATCGAATTTGATTAGATCAAATTCGAAGCCCATTGTAAAGGCATCATAGAAGAGATCCGATAGAGTACCGTATCAGCCGGACAGATGCTACTGATTTCTAAGTCTGAAACGATAATCTTATTGAACTTGATGAAAATAATGAGGATCTAATCACCTACATAGACGCCATACATAGATCTGACTTAGATAAGTGGATTGAAGTCATGAAGTCTGAAGTGGAGTCCATGAAGATCAATGATATTTGTGTGGAGAAAATTCAGTGCAGGGGTAAAATGGTAATTTTAAAACTTTTCAAAATCACTATTTTACAGTAAAAATTATTAATTAATCTAATTAATTAATAAAAATTTATCCTATATTAGGATCTAAATATGATATATAGCATGCATGCATTTAAATTTAAAATTTGAATTTGAACAGTAAATACTTTACTGTAATGTGTTCAGAACACAATACCTTTGTGCGGGTAGTAGATCGCCGTAATCTGATCACCATCGGGAGAGTTTGATCATCACGATACAGTCACACAACGTGTCTGGCCTCTGCAAATCATCCACACGAAGCATCCAATCTGATCGACTCCTCATGAGTGCTAGCTCATTGTAGAGCCCTTTCGACGGCCGATGAAGATCGAACTCCTTCGAACGATGTCTGCTGATTCTTTGAATGCTCCAGATCATCAGCAGACATGCTTGAGAGGATGTTGAAGATCTCTCTAAAATTTGGTGGGCTCACGACACTCGTAGCTCACCTTCTCACTTCCCGAACTTCAGGCTGAAATCCTGAAGAACTCACTGAAACCCTGCGCACACTTTTTTCTTTCTTTTCTTTTCTTTCTTTTTCTCTCGGAAGGATATAGACCTTCACCTTGCACACAAGGATTTTTCATGTCCAGATTTTCTCTCAAAAATTTTTTTACACACGTCCCACTCTTCTCCTCCTTTTAAAACAATGTCAAACATCTTATCCACGTGAGAGGATAAAGATGAGTAACTGCACATTTGAATTCAAATCAAATTTTGAATTCAAATAGAAATCAATTTATTCCTATCTACTAAGGGTGTGAGAAGATGAGGGTGTGGCTTAATTTGTGCATGAGTTATTTCATGAGAAATATTTTCTCATGTAATAAATGGGACGTTAAAAGAGGATAAGGTCAAGGCGTCAAGATTGGTTGCTCATTCAAATTCAAACTTTATTTAGAATTTGAATGGCCAACTAATCATCCTTATCCACTCATTTGGTGCATTAAAGTAGGGCATGAGGAGAGCTTTGCGCGAGAAAAAATTCATAAGAACTTCCTTCTCGAGAATTCAAATGGGCGCAGTGGAAATGAGGTGGCGCAGGGAGAATGGGTCAAGGTGGTTTCATTATTTAAACCAACCTAATTGAACCAAATAAGTTAGGCCCAATTAGACTAATTTAAATCCAACTAAATTAGGCTTAATTAGGCTCAATAAAATTCTAATCAAATCAGGAATTGATTAAGTCCAACCCCTGATCAAATCAGGGACCAAACCATCTCGACGATTAGGTCAACTCTTAACCTAATCAGGTCAAACCCAACTGAATCCAATTCAATTGGACTTGATCCAAAAAATAATTACTCAATCAAATTGAATTAATTAGCGATCAAATCATTAATTAAACCTTTTGTGATGAAAAAATATCAAAATAATTTTTATTAATTCATAATTCATGTACATATACAAAAATGAGCACAACCGTCAACAGGCTGACGATTGGCTTTGGGACACTATTTCCAACAATCTCCCACTTGACCTAAAGCCAATCGGTGCAGTATCTAATACCCATCTTCGACTTATAGTCACGAACTCCTTCACCACAATGGCTTTAGTAAATGGGTCAGCCAGGTTCTCCTTTTCATCGATCTTCTGAAGGTCGACGTCACCTCGATCCATAATTTTCTGGATAAGATGGCAATGGCGCAGAATATGCTTCGTCCGCTAGTGTGCCTTGGGTTCCTTCGCCTGAGCAATGGCTCCAGAGCTGTCACAGTAGAGCAGAACTGGACCAACAAGGGAGGGTGCTACTCCGAGCTCGATGATGAATTTTCTCAGCCACACCGCTTCTTTGGCAGCATCTGATACAGCGACATACTCTGCCTCGCAAACTGAATCAGCCACTGTGTGTTGCTTGGAACTCTTCCAACAGATAACCCCCCACTAAGGGTAAAAATAAATCCCGATACACTTTTGCTGTCATCGTGATCAGACTGGAAATTAGAGTCTGTAAACCCTATAAGTCTTAAGTCTGATTCACCATAAACAAGCCACTAGTCCTTAGTATTTATTAAATACTTCAGGATGGTTTTAACAACCTTCCAGTGATTCTCTCCTGGATCAGATTGGTATCTACTCACTACCCCTAGTGAGTATGCCACATCTGATCGTGTACATGTCATGGCGTACATGATAGATCCCACTGCCGAAGAATATGGAATCCTACCCATACGCTCTCTCTCTTGAGGTGTTGTCAGACAATCCCTCATCGAGAGAGAAATTCCATGGCCTATCGGTAGATAGCCTTTCTTGGAATTCTCCATGCTGAACCTCTTTAGCATAGTATCTATGTACGTAGACTGGGATAAACCAAGCAACATTTTCGATCTATCCCTATAGATCCTCATCCCTAGGATGTAGGAAGCTTCTCCCAAATCCTTCATGGAGAACTGTGACGACAGCCAAATCTTTATTCCCTGTAATGCAGGGACATCATTCTCGATTAGGAAAATATCATCCACATACAATACAAGAAATACCACTACTGGACCATTAGCCCACTTATAAAGGCAGGGCTCTTCTTCGTTCCTAACGAAGCCGTACGTCTTGATCGTCCTATCAAAATGTATGTTCCAACTCTGGGATGCCTGCTTAAGTCCATAAATGGACCTCTGTAGTCTGCATACCTTAGACTCATCAGTGGATGTGAATCCTTCAGGTTGTATCATATACACCTCTTCATCCAGCTCTCCGTTTAGGAAAGCTGTCTTTACATCCATCTGTCAGATTTCGTAGTCCAGATGGGCAGCTATCGCAAGCATAATCCGAATGGATTTGAGCATTGCCACAGGAGAAAATATCTCGTCACAGTCTATACCATAATGTTGACGATATCCCTTGGCAACCAGACGGGCTTTATAGGTTTCCATCTTTCTGTCTGCACCCCTCTTCCTCTTGAAGATCCACTTACACCCTATGGGTTTTACTACTTCGGGTGGGTCAACCAATGTCCACACATCATTGACCTTCATGGACTCTATTTTCGATTTCATGGCCTCTAGCCATTTCTCAGAGTCGGATCTCTGCATTACATCCATGTAGGTGATCGGATCCTCATCATTTTCATTAAGTTCGATAGGATCGTCGTCCCGAACCAAGAAATCATAGTATCTGTCCGGTTGACATGGTACTCTACCAGATCGCCTTAAGAGTGCTTGAACAATGGGCTCCGGATCTGATCTAATCAAATTCGGTTCAGGTTCAGCAAATTGTGTCAGTTTTTTCACCTATCGAACTTCGTCAAGTTCGACCTTAGAGGCAACAGTCCCTTCACCAAGAAACTCTTTTTTCAAAAAGATTACCTTAAGATTGACAAACACCTTTTGCTCATCAGCCAGGTAGAAATAATATCCTTTGGTCTCTTTTGGGTATCCTATAAAATTACACTTGTCAGACCTAGGTCCTAGCTTGTCCGTAATTAAACGTTTAACATAAGCCGGACACCCCCAAATCCTAAGGTGCGAGAGTACTGACTTACATCCTATCCATATCTCATATGGCATTTTGGTTATAGACTTACTCGGAACTCTATTTAGAAGGTAACAAGCTGATTCGAGCGCATATCCCCAGAGGAAGATCGGCAGACCAGCAAACTCCATCATGGATCGAATCATGTCCAACAAGGTCCGATTCCTCCTTTCAGATACACCATTATGCTGTGGTGTTCCAGGAGGAGTCTATTGAGAGAGAATCCCATTCTCTCCAAGATATGTCAGAAACTCATTGGAAAGGTATTCACCTCCTCGATCAGATCGAAGAGTTTTAATACACTTTCCAGTTTATTTTTCTACCTCATTTCGAAATAGTTTGAACATTTCAAACGACTCCGACTTATGCTTCATTAAATAGACATACCCATACCTCGATAGGTCGTCTGTGAAGGTTATGAAGTAGAAATATCCATCTCTTGCACTTGAGCTCATGGGTCCACATACATCAGAATGTACCAGACCCAAGAGTTCACTGGCTCGCTCACCTTTTCCAGTAAAAGGTGACTTGGTCATTTTACCAAGAAGACAGGACTCACAAGTTGGAAATGATTCACAATCACCTACTTCAAGAATTCCTTCTTGAGCCAACCTGTTTATCCTGTTCTTATTGATATGACCTAGCCTACAGTACCAAAGGTAGACTTTTGACATATTATCTATTCTAGGACGTTTACCGGAGGTTTGAACCATATTAACAGGTTGTGATAGAAAGTAAATTCCATTATTAAGTTGTCTAACAAACATTGTAACACCATTCAAAATGATATTATAAATATTTTTTTTTATTAAAAATTGATAACCGTACATGGCCAAAAGGCCTACAAAAATAATATTTAATTAAAAGCTTAGATAATAGTGACATTCACTCAGAATTATATTTTGAGAATTGATTACAAGGTTCATGATTCCTAATGCTAGAACTGAAACTTTGCTTCCATCTCCAACATTCAGGAACCTCTCGCCTTCATCAAATCTCCTACTGACCTGCAGACCCTGCATCGTATTGTAAATATGATAAGGGTTTCCGGTATCCAATACCCAGACAGTAGAATCACAAAAGAAAAAGTTGCAAGGTGTTATCATATAAGTACCTTGCTTCTTCTTTGGCCTGTTCGGGTCCAGTGAGGCAATGTGTAGAGGACAGTTTCTCTTCCAGTACCCCTGCTTCTTGCAAAAGAAGCACTCCGCCTAGCTTTGGTCAGGCTTGCGCTTCTTGGTCTGACCCTATGCAGACGTCGCAGCATGCAGCTGCACCTTCTTATTCTTCTTCTTCTTCTTCTTCTTTCCTTTCTTAAAGGGTCGACAATCAGAAGAAGACCCTCCCACAACATTCACCGACTCCTTATGGAGTTGGTGATCCTTCTCAAAGTTCTGCAGCAACCCCAACAAGCCGTGGTAGTTCACTGCAGGCTTTGTCATTCGAAAATGAGTAAGGAAGGGAAGGTAGGACTTGGGAAGAGAATTAAGGATCGCATCCTTACCAAGTTGCTCGTGCAGGGGAAAGCCCAGTTTACTTAGGCACTCAATCATTTCGATCATGTATAGTACATGATCAGTGACTGAGGCTCTATCCCTCATCCGAGCATTGAAAATGGCACAACTAGTTTTGTGCCTTTCAACGTCATCAGACATGCCAAAAGAGTCGTTCAACATTTGAAGCATCTTCTGTGACTGGGCATTCTCGAACCTGTGGCTAAACTCATCATTCATTGCTGCCAGCATTATATACCGGACGGTGGTGCGGTCGTTGAGCCACTTCTGGTAAGTGTCTCGGACCATCCCTCTAGCATTCAGGGCTGGCTCCTTAGGTGCCGGATCTATTACTACATAAAGGATCTGCTCATGCTCAAGAATAATTTTTAATTTTCGATACCAGCTATCGAAATTAGGTCCCATGAGCTTGTCATTATCTAATAATGATCGGAGCGACAGGGTAGTGGCCATAGCTGCATAAAGAAAAACCAGACCTATATTAGTACATAAATTATTAATACTAAAGACTTGGACTTTAGTCTAAAGTTTCTTCCAGTATTTTTATGAATTGATAGCCTCAACCTCTAATTCGAAGAATTATTTTAATTCTTTAGTGGGTACTAGAATCCACACAGACTACACACAAGCTCAACTTTGGTTGGTCAACCCATGTGTATCTATGGGCAGGTTCATTACCAATTGTTTCTCTAAACAACTTCTAGTAATTGATTTTGCCCTAGAACCTAATCAGTAGGCTTTGGCTTCCACTGAAAAGATCTGGTTAGGTCCAACCATTAACATGACTTGATTTGATGAATCGGACCAATAAATGATCAGGCCCGACTTTGGCCGGCCAACCTGACCACCATCAGAAAGACTCAAACCAAATTATCATATTATGAATGATAATTCTATTAGTCAATAAGCACCAGGTCATTGGGCCTCCAATGATTATTAAACTAATGGACTGATTATCACTCACTTAATGGGAGGCTATGACTTAGTTATCACTATAACTTAATTATTTTAGGGACCTAATAATTTTGAGGATTTTATTAAAGGATAGATGAGAAGAAAATATCATATCCAGCCAATTTCAATCCTCCCACTGACTTCACCAAGTTAGATTAAAAAAGATTTAATTAAAGCCGGCATTAGAAATACCTAAATCAGTCACACTGATTTACCTAATGACATGGGTGAGCCCTAATCACCAAGTAATCTAATCAAAACCTAATTCACCAGGTTAGCCAGGTAAGTGAGATTAGTAGTGGGGATATGCCATTAACTCATCAGAGATCGAATCACTGCGAGTAGCTCCCACTTAAAAACCACTGGTCAAACTGCCAAACTTACCTTAGACACCAACCGGTTCATTAGTTTTAATTTGATCAACTTAGTAAATTGGGTTCTACCGCGTAGCCATGAATTAAGTCCATCTTGGTCTAGTTAAAGACATGGACCCATTCAACTACAACTATTGGAGTTGAGTCTAGAGTATCCTTGACCTAATCTAATTCAATTTTTGATTAGATTTGATCAATTACTCTAATCTAGTCCATTTCTTTAAGCTAACCTTAGGTCTAATCCAATTATGGACCTAATCCATCTAACCCATTGACCCATAAGTTTATGCAATTGTCTTAGATCTTAATTCACAATTTTAGACCTACTAGACAATACTTAATTTTTCTAATTAAGTATTTGGGCTGATGGGTCAGGGTTTGGTATTTCAAAAATAATTTTTAAATTTGAAAAGTTCTATTTTTCGTTCACCAAATATGTTCACTCATTTCATAAATAGCAATCCTATTGCTAATTACATAACAAAAAATAACTCGATCAAAATAAATCATGAATATTTCTTTCGCTGCTTCATCTGCATGGGATATAATCGCATCGGCATCCCTACCACCATAGGAGACCCCATCGAATGGGAAGAGAGGGCCTTTAAACCTTACTTTTCTCCTATGACCGGACGGCCATGGCAACCAATCCAATTCGATTACTTGCTACTTGGATCAAGTATATCTAAATATACCAATTTCATAATTTAAATTTCAAATTTCAAATTTTAAATTTTAAATTTTAAATTTCAAATTTCAAACAAATTTCAAATTTTAAAATTTTGAATTTCAAATTTTGAATTTCAAATTTTGAATTTTAAATTTAAAATTTCCACCAAATTTCAAATTTTAAATTTCAAATTTTGAATTTCAAATTTTTAAATTTTGAATTTCAAATTTTAAAATTCAAATTTTCAAATTTTGAATTTTGAATTTCGAACAACTTTCAAAATTTAAATTTCAAATTTTAAATTTTAAATTTTAAATTTAAACTTTTAGATTACAACTTAATCTACGCATGCAAATATATATATCATATCTTAGAACCTTGCTCTGATACCATTTTATGGAAAAATTTCAGTGCAGGGGTAAAATGGTAATTTTAAAACTTTTTAAAATTATTATTTTATAGTAAAAATTATTAATTAATCTAATTAATTAATAAAAATTTATCCTACACTAGGATCTAAATATGATATATAGCATGCATGTATTTAAATTTGAAATTCGAATTTGAACAGTAAACACTTTACTGTAATGTGTTCAGAACACAATACCTTTGTGCGGGTAGTAGATCGTCGTAATCTGATTACCATCAGGAGAGTCTGATCATCACGATACAACCACACAGCATATTTGGCCTCTGCGGATCATCCACACGAAGCTCCTGATCTGATCCACTCCTCACGAGTGCTAGCTCGTTGTAGAGTCCTTTCGACAGTCAATGCTGATCGAACTCCTTCAATCGATGTCTGCTGATTCTTCGGATGCTCTGGATCATCAACAGACATGCTTGAGAGGATGTTGAAGATCTTCCTAAAATTTGATGGGCTCACGACACTCGTAGCTCACCTTCTCACTTCCCGAACTCCAGGCTGAAACACTGAAGAACTCATTAAAACCCTGCGCACACTTTTTTCTTTCTTTTCTTTTCTTTCTTTTTCTCTCGGAAGGATATAGACCTTCACCTTGCACACAAGGATTTCTCACGCCTAGATTTTTTCTCAAAAATTTTCTTACACACGCCCCACTCTTCTCCTCCTTTTAAAACAATGTCAAACGTCTTATCCACGTGAGAGAATAAAGATGAGTAATTGCACATTTGAATTCAAATTAAATTTTGAATTCAAATGAAAATCAATTTATTCCTATCCTCTAAGGGCGTGAGAAGAGGAGGGCGTAGCTTAATTTGTGTGTGAGTGATTTCATGAGAAATATTTTCTCATGTAATAAATGGGGCATTAAAAGAGGATAAGGTCAAGGCGCTAAGATTGGTTGCTCATTCAAATTCAAACTTTGTTTTGAATTTGAATGGCCAACCAATCATCCTTATCCACTCATTTGGCATATGAAAGTAGGGCGTGAGGAGGGCTTTGCATGAGAAAAAATTCATGAGAACTTCCTTCTCGTGAATACAAATAGGCACAGTAGAAGTGAGGTGGCGCAGGGAGAATGGGTCAAGGTGGTTTCATTATTTAAACCAACCTAATTAAACCAAATAAGTTAGGCTCAATTAGACTAATTTAAATCCAACTAAATTAGGCTTAATTAGGCTCAATAAAATCCTAATCAAATTAGGAATTGATTAAGCCCAACCCCTGATCAAATCAGGGACCAAACCATCTCGACGATTTGGTCAACTCTTAACCTAATCGGGTCAAACCCAACTGAATCCAATTCAATTGGACTTGATCCAAAAAATAATTACTCAATCAAATTGAGTTAATTAGCAATCAAATCACTAATTAAACCTCTTATAAATATTGAGTCCAAATTTGATGGGTAATCGTGCATCAAAATTCATCGATATGTCACCCTAATCGAAGAGTCCCAAACCAGTGGGACTCTTGACCCCAGTACCCAAAATGTGTGGGACTCGTGATCAGAGAATCCTGATTCTCGATCACAGAGTCTCAGACATGTAGAACTCATAGTCTATGAGCATTAGGACTCTTCATCAGCCATCAGATCAGATAGAAACATCTAATGTGTGTGACCCCACAGGTTCGAACCTAAGTCGGTAGCACAGGAACCAATTTCTGTACTAATCGAAGTGACCATCTAGCAATGGTACCCGATGATCAGATAGGTCGAATAGTCGCAATCGCAACACTCGAAACCTACGTGAATATGGTTACTGTATAATTCATCCTTTTGACCTCTGTGTTTAGGACGACTTAGGGTTAAACTGTCAACCCTGATTAGATCATCCGAATCGTGCTTAACTCAAAACAGTCCTATGACTCCTCACAAGGACTACCCTGGCCAAGGTTTTGCTAAATTGAAATATGACTGTACATAGCTCCTAAACTGGAGTGGTCAATCCCATCTTGACACACGCACCGACAAGTCAAGTACTTGACTACACCCAGCAGCCTTCCGTCACTAAATTAGAAATTCAGGTAGTCCAGTGCCTAAGTGCAGTGAGTTGCTTGCAAGTCACCATGGCGGTCTCAGGTCGGAGGGACATTTATACCCAAATTCCATCAGAGCAAATCTTGACAGCAGAAATAGCTCCAGAGTCGGTCACGTTCAGTGCAGATGTACCCTTACATCTCATCTGTATGCCATACCAGTGTCTCCACACTCATTGGTTAAGAGGACAACCAACCTATATGGCACACAACGACCTATGCTTGATAAATATTATCATCTTTGGTAACAACGTATCATTTGGTCGCGAATAGATTTAAGGACTAAATGACAAATCCTCTTTTGTCGAGTCTAAATAGTCCTAAGGACTTCACCACAACATAGGAGTTCATTAGAAGATGAAACATTTTGTGATGAAAAAATATCAAAATAATTTTTATTAATTCATAATTCATGTACATATACAAAATGAGCACAATCGTCAACAGGCTGACGATTGGCTTTGGGACACTATTCCCAACAGTTTGGACACTGTTGATCCACTTAAATAGATTAAACCCATAGGGTGCAGATGGATTCTTAAAAGAAAAAGAGGCACATATGGAAAGATGGAGATCTATAAAGCTCATTTGGTTGTCAAAGGGTATCGTCAATGTTATGGTATTGACTATGATGAAATATTTTTTTCTGTGGCAATACTCAAATCTATTCGGATCTTGCTTGCAAAAATGGCATACCTAGATTATGAAATCTGAAAAATGGATGAAGAGATGTATATGATACAGTCTGAAGAGTCACATCCATAGATGATTCTAAGGTGTGCTAGCTTCAAAGATCTATTTATAGATTGAAGTAATTTTTTCAGAGTTGGAACATACATTTTAAACGTATGGCTTCGTTAGAATCGAACAAGAACCCTAAATCTATAAGTGGACTAACACTTCTGTAGTGATTTTTTTTTGTACTTTATGAGGATAACATTCTATTAATTAGGAATGACCTCCCAACTTTACAAAGTGTAAAGCTATGGCTGTTGTCTCAGTTCTCCATGAAAGATTTGGGAGAAGCATCCTACATCCTAGAGATGAAAATCTATGAAGATATATCTAAAAGGTTGCTTGAATTGTCTCAATCTACGTATATAAATATCGTGCTGAAATGGTTCAGCATGAAGAATTTCAAAAAAGACTATCTTATGATAGGTCATAAAATTTTTCTTTCTAAGATGGATTATCCGACAACTCCTCAAAAGAGAGAGCGTATGAGTAGAATCCCATATGCTTTGGTGGTGGGATCTATCATGTATGCCATTATATGTACGAGATCGGATATGACACACTCACTAGGGGTAGTGAGTAAGTACCAGTCTGATCCGAATAAGAACCATTGGAAGGTTGTAAGAATCTTTCTTAAGTATTTGAGAAATACTAATGACCAATGACTCATTTATAGAGAATCTGACTTAAAACTTGTGGGATATCGATTTCAATTTTTAGTCAGATTGAGATGATAGTAAAAGTGTGTCAGATTGTGTTTTACCCTATATAGAGAAGTGATGTGTTGGAAAAGTTCCAAGCATCATATTATCGTCGATTCTGTTTGCGAGGCAGAGTACATTACAGTATTCAATACTACAAAAGAAGTAGTTTGATTGTGGAAGTTCATTAACGAGCTTGGAGTAGCACCCTCCAAGATGGTCCAGTCCTGTGTGACAGCACTGGAGCCATAGCTAAACTTAATGAACTGAAGTTCTATCAGAGAACCAAACATATTCTACATCACTGTCATCTTGTTTGAAAGATTGAGGTGACGTCGACCTTCAAAAAATCAATAGAAAAGAGAACTTGTACGACCTATTTACTAGAGCCATCGGATTCTAGGAGTTCGATGAATACAAATGGAAGATAGATATTCGATATCGATCTGATTGGCTTTAGTCCAAATGAGAGTTGTTGAAAAATATATCCTAAAGTCAATCATCTAGGTTATAGATGATTGAGCTCCTTGTATGTATATGAATTATAAATTGATAAAAGTTATTTCGCAAATTCATCATAAGGTGAGCATCTTTCTTAATGAACTCCTATATTATGATGAAGTCTTTAGAACTATCTACTAACAATAAAAGAAAATTTATCGTATAGTTCTTAAACTATTTCATGATCAAACAATGCGTTATTACTAAGACAATAATATTTATCAAGTGTAGGTCGTTGTATGCCATATAGATTGATTATCCTCTTAACTAAGGAGTGCGGAGACATTGGTATGGCATACAGGTGAGATGTAGGAGTACATCGTCACTAAATAGTGATCAAATAATAGAGTACTCTGCTGTCAAGAGTAGCTCGTGAAGGATATCGGCATAAGTATCCCTCCGACTTGAGATCACCATGGTGACTTGCAAGCAACACATTGTGCTTTGGTGTCGAACTATCTAAATTTTTAATTCAGTGATGGAAGATCTTTAGACATAGTCAAGTACTTGTGATAGTCAGTGTGTGAGTCAAGATGAGATTGATCCCTCCATATTATAAGAGTTAATGCATCACTGTATTTCAATTGAGCAAAATCTTGGTAAGGATAATCCTTGTGAGGAGTCAAAAGATTTGAAAAAGATTGAAATACGATGTGGATGACTATTTCAGGGTTGACAGTTAAATCTTAGGTTACCTTGAGCATTAGGATCAAAGGGATGAATTATGCGGCAATCATATCTTAAGTTCTTAAATATTGCTTTGCAATCGTTCGGCCTATCCGAATATCAGATATCATTGCTAGATGGTTACTTTGATTAATACAAAAATTAGTTTCTTTGCTATCGACTTAGGTTCGAATGTATGAGATCACACATAATAGAAGTTTCAATTTGATTTGATGGCTGATCGACGATTGAGAATTATTGAAGGGTATAATCGTTAATATAATTGATGATTAACTTTATACAAAGGTTGTAGTAAAAAATTTGCTAAGGGTTAGTAAATTATAAGAGGATTAATTAGCAATTGAATTGCTAATTGGCTCAATTTGATTAAGCAATAAGGTTTGGATCAAGTCTAACTGAATTGGATTCAGTTTGACTTGGATTAGATTAGGTCTAATTGTGTTATGGGATGATCCAATTGCAAGAAAATTTGATCTCTGATTTGATCAGGACTTGGATTCAGTTAAATCCTAATTGGATTAGGATTTAATTCATCTAATTTGATACCTAATTGGATTAGGTCTCATCTTTTATTTGTGTCTAACTAAATATGATTTGGTTTGGACTAAATTAAAAATAACCCAGAGTTTCAGTTGGATGGGACTCTATCCCTTGCACATGACTTATGATACCCTAGCGCTAAAACCCCATACCCATTTGATTTTTGTGTGAAATCTCCATGCTAATCTGGTATTCATGCGCACCCCATATCCTTTCTCATTGCCCCATAGTAGATAAGGAAGTTGGAATTTGAACAAAAAGAATAGACTCATTACCGTGCAAAATCAGTTTTCACCATGAAACATTATAAGATGGCATGAGGAAAAATAAAGGGCGTCATATCTGAAGTTGTGCATGAGAAAAAGATGTGGGCGGCCTTCCCTTTTGGCATGGGTTTTGGTGTGTAGTGCTCCCTCTTGAAACCCTAACTCTTCCTTTCTATAAAAGGGGTCCAATAGTTGGACACCCAAGAAAATAAGAGAGAGAAGAAAATTTGAGGAGAGGTGTCTCTTCTTAGTGTTGTGATCCAGGTGGTGTGCCTAAGGCCCAGGGGACCAAGGCTAAGGCCAAGGTCCATCATTCATGAGGGCTTCATGGAGGCTCTAGGGCTAGTTGGGCCCTAGGTTGAAAGGCTGTGGGCCTTTCGGGTTCTTGAGGTCTAGATTATGTGGGCCTCAAGGGACCAACTCTTTATGGACCAGGTCTGAGTCCAGGATAGGTGAGATTAGATCGAGTCATGGGTGTACATGGGCTTGGGTTAACCTAATCTCCCATAGAGTTGGTCAAGGGAGTTTTGGGTTTGGGTCACTTGACCCTGTGTTTATATATACATGCACTGTATAGGTTTGATTAAGCCAAGGAATATGAAAACCTTTTTCTCCCAAGTCTCTCTCTCTCTTCTCGCTCTCTCTTCAGCTATTCTCCACACCCCAGGAGAAAGAAACCCTAGGGTTTCTTGCTGCCAGGTCCATAGAAGGCAAGAAAAGCAGGGGAGGAGCTAGGGTTTTGAGCCCCTCCCCCTTTGTGCCGCCAACCATATTGCCTCTCCCTCTCTTGCAGCCACCCAAACATCAGGTCCAGGACTTGAAATCTCTTGCTATGAGGTTGGTACAAGTTCCTCTCAGATCTGGAGTTGATCTGAGGTCGTTTGAGGCACGGGTGAGATCTCCATCAACAGATCTACAGGAAAGGCTGCAGCAGGATAGATCTGCAAGGTCTGGTTCTATCAATCTTCGTCCCTATCTAGAATATCCTGATTCAAGATCTATAAATTCGAAGACCTCGGTCCAGGCCTGATCTTATTGGGTGCCAGATCTTGAATTTTTTAGAGGTGATCTTAGAGGCGTTCTTCTTCTGGAACGAAAGGCTGATGAAGAAGACAGCAACCAGGCTGATTTCGTCAAGGGCTTTCGATCGAGTCCAGAAGTCTCCAGATTTGTTCGTTGCTAGTTCTGCTACACCCAAGGTCCGTGGGAGGAGTCAGAATCATGCTTCAATAGTTGGTATCAGAGCCACGATGATGAGGAAGCGGTTCCAAGCACGAGAAGTTAAAGATCTCAAGTGCTAAAAAAATTTCAGCAAGGTACCATCAAGGTATATTCTACACTTCTTGATTTTATATTGCTTGTTTGGCTTGGATCTAGTTATGGACAGCAATATGAAGGTCGAGTTTGAGAAGTTTGATGACAAAAAAAAAATTTATGTGGAAAATCTGGGTGGAGGATCTTCTGGTGCAAGCAGATCTGGATCAGGCTTTGGATGAGAAGCCTGAGGGAATGACAGATAGACAGTGGGCATCGTTGGAGAAGAAAGCATGCTCGGTGATCAGAGGATGTTTGGCGAATGAGGCATTTTATTTGATGCTGGAAGAAAAGACCCCGAAGGGCCTTTGGTCGAAGTTGCACACCATATATATGGGGAAGAATATGTGCAACAAGCTAATGCTGAAGAAGAGGTTGTACAATCTTCGGATGCAGGAGGGATCTGATGTGATTGGCCACATTCAGAGGTTCGACCAGTTGTGCATGGAGTTGATGAATATCGGGATGAAACTGGATGAGGAGGACAAGTCCCTGTTGCTTTTGTGTTCGCTGCCAGGATCATATGACTCTTTGGTGACTACACTGCTCTACAGTAAGGAGACTCTGGAATATTAGGATATGGTCTCGGTGCTGAGGTCTAATGAGCAAAGGAAAAAGTTGACCAGAGATCGGGCTCCCCAGGAGGGTTTGGTAGTAGGGGAGAGGACAGGTAGAGGCAGAGGCAGAAGCAAGTCCAGGGGGCGGTCCAAGTCCAGGAAGGGAAAGAAAGAGATGAAATGCTTCAAGTGCAACGAGTTCGGGCACTTCAAGCGAGAATATCCACTATGGAAGAGCAAGAAGGGAGAAAGAAGTGGCTCAAAATCAGTGAGTGCAGTTGCTGGGCAGCAGGTGGAGGATGATCTAGTTGTGGTATCAGATGGTCACAGGCATTACACAGAGGAGTGGACACTAGACTCTGCGTGCTCACATCACTACACACCACACAGGTCTTGATTTGCGACATACACCAAGACAGATGAGGGATCAGTGACTCTAGGTGACAATCATCCTTGCAAGGTGGCTAGGATAGGGACAGTCAGGGTGAGGATGTTTGATGCGATTGTGAGGACATTGACAAATGTAAAGCACATCTCGGAGCTGGAAAAGAATCTGGTGTCACTAGGCTACTTGGAGCGCAGTGGATACAGCTTCAGCAGTAGGGCTAGAAGCGGAGTATTAAACATCTCCAATGGAGCTATAGTGGTGATGAGAGGCAGGAGGTTGGACAATAATCTCTATCGCATGAAAAAATCTATGGTGACTGGAGAGTTTGATGCAGCAGCTGCAGCACAGGACCAGCAGGGGGCTTACAGGATGTGGCACTACCGCCTAGGCCACATGGGTGACAAGGGGCTGAGGGAGTTGAGCAGGAGAGGACTCATCTCTGATTTGGAGGATGGTGCTACAGGGGAGATCTGTGAGCCTTGCCAGATGGGAAAGCAGAGGAGAGTTCAGTTCAACATCAGTACAACCCGCAGTGCAGCCCCTCTAGAGTTAGTACACATGGATGTGTGGGGACCAGCCCCAGTTTCAGCTAGGAATGGGGCCAGATACTTCATGACCCCGATTGATGATTTCTCAAGAAAACTCTGGATTTACTTCATGAGAGAGAAGTCAGAAGTCTTCACCAAGTTCAAGATCTGGAGAGCTGAGGTGGAGAAGGAGCAGGGGAGGAGCGTGAAGTGTCTGAGGTCAGACAATGATGGGGAGTACACCAGCAGAGAGTTTCAGGATTACTGTGAGGAGTGTGGGATCAGGAGACACTTAGCAGTTAAGGAGACTCCACAGCAGAATGGGGTGGCTGAGAGGATGAACAGAACACTTCTGGAAAAGGCACGATGCATGAGGCTGCAGGTAGGGCTTCCAAAGGCGTTCTGGGTTGACATAGTTGACGCAGCGGGTTACTTGATCAATCGGTCACCTCACACCAGGTTGGATGGCAGGCTTCCAGAGGAGGTGTGGTCTGGGAGGACAGTTGGGCTAGGCCATCTACGGGTATTTGGGTGCACGGCCTATGTGCACATTGGAGCTGGTGAGCGGAGCAAGCTAGACGTCAGATCACGCAAGACGGTGTTTCTAGGCTATCCGCGAGGAGTTAAGGGATACAGGCTGTGGGATCCCTTGGAAAAGAAGGTCGTCATTAGTCAAGATGTGACTTTTGATGAGGAGTTAGCCCTACAGAGGTGAGCAGGCATGGAGGAGCAGGAGGAGGTCCAGCAGGACGCTGCTGGACAGCTTACCTCTTTGATTTTGCCTCTTGCAGGTACTACTGGAGGACATGACATGCAGGTGGAGCACCTACCTAAGGTGTCTCCATAGGTGGAGAGGACTCGGATAGATGATCGAGGCGAAGAGGTCCAGCAGGAGCGAGCTGGATCGAGGACTGATATCGGTGTTGCCCTACACAAGCCCAAGAGGACCATCAGGCAACCGGACCAATATGGCTTCAAGGAGATGCTGTCATATGCCCTGGTGACAGCGAATGGAGATCCATATACGTATCAGGAGGCTATTGAGAGCCAGGACAGAGAGCGGTGGGTCCAGACGATGTCCGAGGAGATGCAGTCTCTCCACTAGAATCATACGTGGCGATGGTGCAGTTGCCACAGGGGAAGAGGCCCATTGGCTGCAAATGGGTCTACAGTCGCAAAGAAGGGCCTTCAGAACAGGGAGGTATCAG
Source organism: Elaeis guineensis (assembly GCF_000442705.2). NCBI lineage: Eukaryota > Viridiplantae > Streptophyta > Magnoliopsida > Arecales > Arecaceae > Elaeis > Elaeis guineensis. The sequence goes on along the minus strand of NC_025995.2, from coordinate 26,643,566 downwards.
ATTCAAGATGAGGTTAGTGGCCAAGGGATACTCCCAGAAGGAAGGCATCGACTTCAGCGAGGTCTTCTCTCCCGTCGTCAGACATACTTCCATCAGAGTGTTGCTGAGCATTGTAGCAGTTCAGGATTTAGAGCTGGAGCAGATGGATGTCAAGATGGCGTTCCTCTATGAGCATTTGGAGGAGAGGATTTACATGGAGCAGCCACCCAATTTCAGGGATCCAGGATCAGAGGGAAAGGTTTGTTTGTTGCAGAAGTCGCTGTATGGACTGAAGCAATCGCCGAGGTAATGGTACAAACGGTTCGACTCCTATGTGCGCAGCATTGGACTTTCCAGGTGCGAGTTTGATCCCTGTGTTTATGTTCAGTCTCTTGAGGATGGTTCTAGGGTGTTCCTACTCTTGTATGTGGATGACATGCTTATAGCATGCAAGAGTAGGAAGGTTGTGCAGGATCTGAAGGCATCCTTATCTCGGGAGTTTGAGATGAAGGATTTGGACCCTACAAAGAAGATCCTAGGTATGGAGATTTTCAGAGACCGAGCCCAGAGGGTGCTGCATCTATCTCAGGGGGGCTACATACAGAAGGTCTTAGAGAGGTTCGGGATGAAGGGAGCAAAATCGATGGAGCTGCCACTTGTCGGTCACTTCAGACTCTCGAAGACCATGGCGCCACAGACTGAGGTGGAGGCTCAAGAGATGGAGACGGTTCCTTATGCTTCAGGAGTTGGGAACTTGATGTATGCGATGGTCTGTTGTAGGTCAGACATCGCTCATGCAGTGAGTCAGGTTAGCAGGTTCATGACGCAGCCTGGTAGGGAGTACTGGAGAGCTCTGAAGTGGATATTCAGATACCTGGCGGGTTTAGTTGGAGTTGGCATCTGCTACGAACAACGAGGAGGTGCAGTGGGATACTCTGACATGTCCAGGGAGGCTCAGAGGCTGATTGGCGGTTATGTAGATGCAGACTTCGGTGGAGATGTGGATATCCGGAGGTCTACGACAGGCTTCATCTTTAGCCTATATGGAGGTCCTATTTCTTAGAGATCGAGTCTGCAGCCTATCACGGCCCTATCCACTACAGAGGCAGAGTACATCGAGCTGACAGAAGTAGCTAAGGAGGCAATTTGGCTGAAGGATTTGTTGACAGAGATGGGCCTTACTCAGGAGGCCATTAGAGTGCACTGTGATAGCCAGAGTGCACTTCTATTAGCACAGAACTCAGTCTATCATGCAAGGACAAAGCATATCGACATTCGGTATCATCGGATCAGGAGCTTATGGAAGATGGTGAGGTGGAGCTGGTAAAGTACACACCAAGGAGAACCCAGCTGATGCACTTACGAAGGTACTTTCACGGGACATCTTTCAGAGATGTGTTGAGCTGATTCGGCTGATGGACAGAGTGGAGCTGGTTGAGGCCTTGGGACACCAAGGTGGAGATTGTTGTGATCCAGGT
>NC_025995.2:26516799-26642009 GCF_000442705.2 Elaeis guineensis | reverse complement strand
AGACTCTGCGTGCTCACATCACTACACACCACACAGGTCTTTAGTTTGCGACATAACACCAAGACAGATGAGGGATCAGTGACTCTAGCGACAATCATCTTGCAAGGTGGCTGGGATAGGGATAGTCAGAGTGAGGATGTTTGATGGGATGTGAGGACATTGACAAATGTAAAGCACATCCCGAAGCTGGAAAAGAATATCTGGTGTCACTAGGCTACTTGGAGCGCAGTGGATACAGCTTCAGCAGTAGGGCTAGAAGCAGAGTACTGAACATCTCCAATGGAGCTATGGTAGTGATGAGAGGCAGGAGGTTGGACAATAACCTCTATCGCATGGAGGGATCTGTGGTGACCGGAGAGTTTGATGCAGCAGCTGCAGCACAGGACCAGCAGGGGCTTACAAGATGTGGCACTATCGCCTAGGCCACAATGGGTGACAGGGGGCTGAGGGAGTTGAGCAGGAGAGGACTCATCTCTGATCTGGAGGATGGAGCTACAGGGGAGATCTATGAGCCTTGCCAGATGGAAAAGCAGAGGAGAGTTCTGTTCAACATCAGTACAGCCCGCAGTGCAGCCCCTCTGGAGTTAGTACACATGGATGTGTGGGGACCAGCCCCAGTTTTAGCTAGGAATGGGCCCAGATACTTCATGACCCTGATTGATGATTTCTCAAGAAAAATTTTAGATTTACTTCATGAGAGAGAAGTCAGAGGTCTTCACCAAGTTCAAGATCTGAAAAGCTGAGGTGGAGAAGGAGCAGGGAGGAGCGTGAAGTGTCTGAGGTCAGACAATGGCGGGGAGTACACCAGTAGAGAGTTCCAGGACTACTGAGGAGTGTGGGATCAGGAGACACTTCTCAGTTAAGGAGACTCCACAGCAGAATGGGGTGGCCGAGAAGATGAACATAACACTTCTGGAAAAGGCACGATGCATGAGACTGCAGGCAGGGCTTCCAAAGGAGTTCTGGGTTGACACAGTAGACGCAGCGGGTTACTTGGTCAATCGATCACCTCACACCAGGTTGGATGGCAGGCTTCCAGAGGAGGTGTGGTCTGGGAGGACAGTTGGCTGGGCCATCTACGGATATTTGGGTGCACGGCCTATGTGCACATTGGAGCTGGTGAGCGAGCAAGCTAGACGCCAGATTACGCAAGGCGGTGTTTCTAGGCTATCCGCGAGGAGTCAAGGGATACAGGCTGTGGGATCTCTTGGAAAAGAAGGTCATCATTAGTCGGGATGTGACTTTTGATGAGGAGTCAGTCCTACGGAGGCGAGCAGGCATGGAGGAGCAGTAGGAGCAGGAGGAGGTCCAGCAGGGCGCTGCTGGATAGCTAACCTCTTTGATTTTGCCTCTTGTAGGTACTACTGGAGGACATGACATTCAGGTGGAGCACCTACCTAAGGTGTCTCCATAGGTGGAGAGGATTCGGATGGATGATCGAGGCGGAGAGGTCCAGCAGGAGCGGCTGGACCAAGGACTGATATCGGTGTTGCCCTACACAAGCCCAAGAGGACCATCAGGCAATCGGATCGATATGGCTTCGAGGAGATGCTGTCATATGCCCTGGTGACAGCGAATGGAGACCCATATACGTATCAGGAGGCTATTGAAAATCAGGACAGAGAGTGGTGGGTCCAGGTGATGTCCGAGGAGATGCAGTCTCTCCACCAGAATCAGACGTGGCGATTGGTGCAGTTGCCATAGGGGAAGAGGCCCATTGGCTGCAAAATGGGTCTACTGTCGCAAGGACAGAGTGGAGCTGGTTGAGGCCTTGGGACACCAAGGTGGAGATTGTTATGATCCAGGTGGTGTGCCCAAGGCCCAGGGGACCAAGGCTAAGGCCAAGGTCCATCATTCATGAGGGCTTCATAGAGGCTCTAGGGCTAGTTGGGCCCTAGGTTGAAAGGCTGTGGGCCCTTCGGGTTCTTGAGGTCTAGGTTATGTGGGCCTCAAGGGACCAACTCTTTATGGGCCAGGTCTGGGCCCAGGATAGGTGAGATTAGGTCGAGTCATGGGTGTACATGGGCTTGGGTTAACCTAATCTCCCATAGAGTTGGTCAAGGGAGTTTTGGGTTTGGGTCACTTGACCCGGTGTTTATATATACATGTACTTGTATAGGTTTGATCAAGCCAAGTAATAGATGACTCTTTCTCCTAAGTCTCTCTCTCTCTTCTCCTTCTCTCTCCAGCCATCCTCCACGCCCCAGGAGCAAGAAACCCTAGGGTTTCTTGCCACTAGGTCCAGATAAGGAAAGAAAGAAGGGAGGCGCTAGCCCCTTCCCCCTTGCAGCCGCCAGCCATTTTCTTCTCTTCCTCTCTTGCAGCTGCCCAAACATCAGGTCCAAGATCTAAAATCTCTTGAGAAGAGGTTGATACAAGTCCCTCTCAGATCTGGAGTTGATCTGAGGTCGTTTGAGGCATGGGTGAGATCTCCATCAACAGATCTACAGGAAAGGCTGCAGCAGGACAGATCTATAAGGTCTGTCTCCATCTACCTTCTTTCCTATCTAGAATGTCTCGATTCGAGATCCACAAATTGAAAAATCTCGATCCAGATCTGATCTGGTTGGGTACCAGATCTTGGATTTTTTAGAGGTGATTTCAGAGGCGTTCTTCATCTGGAACGAAAGGCTGACGAAGAAGACAGCAACCAGGCTGATTTCGTCAAGGGCCTTAGATCGAGTCCAGAAGTCTCCAGATCTGTTCGTTGCTGGTTTCGCTGCACCCAAGGTCCGTGGAAGGAGCCAGGATCATGCTCCAATAGTGATAAGTCGGTAGTAGACCCGAATGAGCATCGATCGGTAACTCTGATATGCCGACGGTCTTCGATTAACCAAGTTGTCAGTTGCTGGTTGATAGTGGCCGACTGTAGATCGATCAACTGATTATAAGTCGACGTAATGTGTTCATACGGTCAATGTAGAGTTAGAGTTGGGGGTCAGTTGACTTATCCTAATAGTTACCCTCTACTCCCAAGTCCAAAGTGGTCCGACATGTATATTATCACGTGGTCTGTCGCATTGGACGAAAGGGAGTCGTCACATGTTGCCTCGAACCCCGACTCGATTGTTGGTCTTTATGATTTTTGGAGTACGAGAGATCTTCGACTGTTTGGCTATTTTGATAACTGTGAAATCATAATTGGACTGTCATTTCGACAGGACAATTTGGCATCGACGTCATTTCAGGGAGATAATTCGACGCCAGATGATACGATTCTGACTAGGAGATCTTGACCATATGTCCGAACATCATTGGATCGGAGTTGTTCATACAGATAATGATGAGGTGATATGATCAGGAGCAGGTGTGTTGAACCGTCCGACCAATGGTCGGTCCAGATGTTACCACATGTCATCATCTGATGAGATTTCGATTTGACCAATTTCACCTGGATCGTTGATGGATCCTATATATATAGGGTCGCTTTCAGCCAAACTTTTGCTTTGCATTTTGTCACCATCCTCTACTGCGGAAGCTCTGCCGAAAGTCGCCCCAGTACCAGAGAGCTCCAGGGTCTCTTCTTCGCCCCTTTTTTGGTTTTCAGGTCAAGTTTTCTCGTCCTTCTCCTTGGGTCTCTCTCCTTTGGGTTTTTGTTTTAGAGTTCTTTAGTTTTTCTTCTTTATGGCTAGGGCTTCTTCTTCTCGGGATAGTCGGTTGGAAAATCCGACTGACGAATCTCCATCGAGTCTGAAAGTGGAAGCTTCTTCTCTATCTGGACCTAATGTTGAATGGCTCTGGGAGCAATATCGTATCTCGAAGCAGTATCAGCTCTTCGCTCCTGGCTCTGATGGTCGAGTGAACTCCCCTCCTCCGGATCAGGTTGTCTTCTATATTGAAGACCTTTGGGCCGATCTTCGGTTCTCGATTTTGGAGTTTGTTCGAAATTTTTTCTATTACTACAGCCTTTATCCGGCTCAGCTAGCGTCGAACCCTATTCGACTGAAATTAGTTTTGTTTTACTGTGTCGGCTCATACCGACTGAGTCTTGTCCTTTCTTTTTTCGAACTTTCTTTGTTCTTCGACCTCATCTTAAGGTCAAGGATTGGTAGTTTTTCAACCCGAGAAAAAGCCTTTATTTCATCACCGATCTTCCTGTTGGGAATAGTGTCCCAAAGCTAATCGTCAGCCTGTTGACGGTTGTGCTCCTTTTGTATTAGTACATGAATTATAAATAAATAAAAGTTATTTTGATATTTTTTCATCACAAATGTTTCATCTTCTAATGAACTCCTTGTTGTGGTGAAGTCCTTAGGACTATTTAGACTCGACAAAGGAGGATTTGTCGCTTAGTCCTTAAACTGTTCGCGACCAAATGATACGTTGTTACCAAGGACGACAACGTTTATCGAGCATAGGTCGTGTGCCATATGGGTTGGTTGTCCTCATAACCAAGAGTGTGGAGACACTGGTATGGCATACAGGTGAGATGTAATGGTACATCTGCACTGAACGTGACCAACTCCGGAGCTATTTCTGCTGTCAAGATTTGCTCCGATGGGATATGGGTATAAATGTCCCTCCGACCTGAGACCGCCACGGTGACTTGCAAGCAACTCACTGCACTTAGGCACTGGACTACCTGAATTTCTAATTCAGTGACGGAAGGTTGCTGGGTGTAGTCAAGTACTTGACTTGTCGGTGCGTGTGTCAAGATGGGATTGACCACTCCAGTTTAGGAGCTGTGTACAGTCGTGTTTCAATTTAGCAAAACCTTGGCCAGGGTAGTCCTAGTGAGGAGTCACAGGACTAATTGAGTTGAGCACGATTCGGATGATCTCATCAGGGTTGACAGTTTAACCCTGAGTCATCCTAAACACAGGGGTCAAAAGGGATGAATTATACGGTAACCATATTCACGTAGGTTCTGAATGTTGCGATTGCGATTATTCGACCTATCCGATCATCGGGTACCATTGCTAGATGGTCACTTCGATTAGTACAGAATTGGTTCCTGTGCTACCGGCTTAGGTTCGAACCTGCGGGGTCACACACATTAGAGGTTCCTTTCTGATCTGATGGCTGATTATGAGTCTTATCTATCTGAGACTCTATGATTGAGAATTAGGATTCTCTAATCATGAGTTCCACACATTTTGGGTACCGGGGTCAAAATTTTGAATTTCAAATTTTGAATTTGAAATTTGAACTCTTTGATCAGGGTTTCATATCGATGGTCTCTGATGCCTGATTGCCCATCGGATTTGGACTCAATATTTATGAGAGTTTAATTAGTGATTTAATCACTAATTAACTCAATTTGATTGAGTAATTATTTTTGGATCAAGTCCAATTGAATTGGATTCAGTTTGGATTGACCCGATTAGGTTAAATGTTGACCTAATCGCGAGTGGTTTAGTCCCTGATTTGATCAGGGGTTAGGTTTAGTTAATTCTGATTTGATTAGATTTTATTGAGCCTAATTAAGCCTAATTATGTTGGGTTTAATTTGGTCTAATTGTGCTTAACCTATTTTAAACTAGGTTGGCTCAATTTGAATCAAACCACCTTGTTTTAAATCCCTGCACCACCAATCTCTGCACCCATTTGAATTCACGAGAAGAAACTTCTCATGAAATTTTTCTCACGCAAAGCTCCTCCACGCCCACTTTTGTGCACCATATGGATGGATAAATAATTAGTTAGCCATTCAAATTCAAAGCATGTTTGAATTTGAATGGATAACTTATCTTGCCTTTCACTTATCCATTTTGTGCGCCACATATTACACGAGAAAAGGTTTCTCGTGAAACTTTTCACGCACAAAGAGCCACGCCCTTCTCTTCTCACGCCAAAAGGATAGGGATAAGTTGGTTTTCAGTTTGAATTCAAATTTGATTTGAATTCAAATGTGTAACCTTGTCTTTATCCTCTCACGCGGATAAGACACGTTCGACGTTTTTTAAAAGAGAAGGGAGTGGGCGTGCGTAGAAAAATTAGAGAAACTTTGGGGCGTGAGGAAGGCTTTGCTGAGGTGAAGGTCCAAAACCTTCGAGAGAAAAAGAAAGAAAAGAAAGAAAATTGGGCGCAGGGTTTTTGGTGTGTACCCTAGGGTTTCTACCTAGGGTTCGGGAAGTGAGATTGGTGTGCCACGAGTGTCGTGAGTCCACCAAATTTTAGGAGAGATCCATCAGCCTCTCAACCAATCGTGCAGATGATCCAGAGCATCCGAGAGTCGGCACACATCGATCGAAGGAGTTCGATCAACATCTGCCATCAAAAGGGTGAAATCACGAACTAGCATTCGTGAGGAGCTGATCAGACGGGAGCTTCGTGTGGATGATCCGCAGAGGCCAGACATTGTGTGGCTGTGACTGATGATCAGAGCCCTCGACGGTGATCAGATTGCGGTGATCGACTACCCGCAAAAGGTGATGTGTTCTGAACACAGTACTGTAAAAGTTTACTGATTCAAATTTGAATTTCAAATTTAAATGCATGCTGTTGTATCATATTTAGATCCTAGTGTAGGGTTAATTAGTATTAATTAATGAGATTAATTAATAATTCACTGTAAAATAGTAATTTTGAAAAATTTTAAAATTACCATTTTGCCCCTGCACTAAATTTTCGCTTCAAATGGTATCAGAGCATGGTTCTAGAATATGATATACATATGCATGCGTAGATTAAGGTGTAATCTATAAGTTTAAATTTGAAATTAAAATTAAAATTTAAAATTTGAAATTTGAAATTTGAAATTTGAAATTTGAATTTGAAATTTCAAATTTGAAATTTAAAATTTGAAATTTGAAATTTGTTGAAATTTCAAATTTGAAATTTGAAATTCAAAATTTAAAATTTGAAATTAAAATTCAAAATTTAAAATTCAAAATTTGAAAATTTGAAATTTGAAATTTGTTGAAATCTCAAATTTGAAATTTGAAATTTGAAATTTAAAATTTAAAATTAAAATTTGAAATTAAAATTGAAATTCAAAATTCAAAATTTAAAATTCAAAAATTTAAAATTAAAATTTTTGAAATTAAATTTGAAATTTGAAATTCAAAATTTAAATTTTGAAATTGTATATTTAGATATACTTGATCCAAGTAGCAAGTAATCTAATTGGGTTGGTTGCCATGGCCGTCCGGTCATAGGAGAAAAGTAGGGTTTAAAGGCCCTCTCTTCCCATTCGATGGGGTCTCCTATGGCGGTAGGGGTGCCGATGCAATTATATCCCATGCCGATGAAGCAGCGAAAGGACTTAATTAAAAATTTATCATGAATGTGTTAGATTAGATCTAAAAAAAATTTTGATTTATTTTGAGTTATTTTCTGTTATGAAATGAGCAATAGAATTGCTGTTTATGAAATGTGCTGACCCGTTTGTGAAATGAGTAACACATTTGGTGAACAGAAAATAAAATCTTTCAAATTTGAAAATTATTTTCGAAATGCCAAACCCTGACCCATCAGCCCAAGTACTTAATTAAAAGAATTAAGTGTTGTCTAGTAGGTCTAGAATTGTGAATTAAGACCTAAGACAATTGCATAAACTTGTGGGTCAATGGGTTAGATGAATTAGGTCCATAATTGGGTTAGACCTAAGGTTAGTTTAAAAAATGGACTAAATGGAGTAATTGGTCAAATCTAATCAAAAGTTGAATTAGATTAGGTCAAGGATACTCTAGACTCAACTTCAATAGTTGTAGTTGAATGGGTCCATGTCTTTAACTAGACCAAGATGGACTTAATTCATGGCTACGCGGTGGAGCCCTATTTACTAAGTTGATCAAAATTAAAACTAATGAACCGGTTGGTGTCTAAGGTAAGTTCGGCAGTTTTGACCAGTGGTTCTTAAGCGGGAGCTACTCGCATTGATTCGATCATTGACGAGTTAATGGCAAATCCCCACCACTGATCTCACTTACCTGGCCAATCTGGTAAGTTAGATTTTGATTAGATCACTTGGTGATTAGAGCTCACCCATGTCATTAGGTAAATCAGTGTGACTGATTTAGGTGCTCCTAATGCCAGCTTTAATTAAATCCTTTTTAATCTGACTTGGTGAAGTCAGTGGGAGGATTGAAATTGGCTGGATGATTTCTTCTCTACTATTCTTTAATAAAATCCTCAAAATTATTAGGTCCCTAAAATGATTAAGTTATAATGATAATAAGTCAATGCCTCCCATTAAGTGAGTGATAATGAGTCCATTAGTTCAATGATCATTGGAGGCCCAAAGACCTGGTGCTTATTGGCTAATGGAATTATCATTCATAATATGATAATTTGGTTGAGTCTTTCTGATGGTGGTTAGATTGGCCAGCCAAAGTCGGGCCTGATCATTTATTGGTCTGATTCACCAAATTAAGTCATGTTAATGGTTGGACCTAACCAGATCTTTTCAGTGGAGGCCAAAGCCTACTGATTAGGTTCTGGGGCAAAATCAATTACTATAAGTTGTTTAGAGAAACAACTGGTTAAGAACCTACCCATAGATGCACATGGGTTGACCAACCAAAGTTGGGCTCGTGTGTAATCTGTGTGGATTCAAGTACCCATTAAGGAATTAAAGTAATTCTTCGAATTGGAGGTTGAGGCTACCAGTTTATAAAAATATTGAGAAAAATTTTAGACTAAAATCCAAGTCTTTAGTATTAATTTATGTACTAATAGAGGTCTGGTTTTCCTTTATACAGCTATGGCTACTACCCTGTCGCTCCGGTCATTATTAGATAATGACAAGCTCATGGGACCTAATTTCGATAGCTGGTATCGAAAATTGAAAATCGTCCTTGAGCATGAGCGGATCCTTTATGTAGTAACGGATCCAGCACCTAAGGAGCCAGCTCCGAACGCTAGTAAGGCGATCCGAGACACTTACCAAAAGTGGCTCAATGACCGCACCACCGTCCGATGTATTATGCTTCCAGCAATGAATGATGAGTTCAGCCACAGGTTTGAGAACGCCCAGCCACAGGAGATGCTTCAAATGTTGAATGACTCTTTTGGCATGCCTGACGATGTTGAAAGGTACAAAACTAGTTGTGCCATTTTTAATGCTCGGATGAGGGATGGGGCCTCAGTCACTGATCATATACTGTACATGATCGAGATGATTGAGCCGCCTAAGCAAATTGGGTTTTCCTCTGCACGAGCAGCTCGGTAAGGATGCGATCCTTAATTCCTTGCCCAAGTCCTTCCTCCCATTTCTTACTCATTTTCGAATGACAAAGCCTGCAGTAAACTACCACGGGTTGTTGGGGTTCCTACAGAACTTTGAGAAGGATCACCAGCTCCATAAGGAGCCGGTGAATATAGTGGGAGGGTCTTCTTTTCGTCATCGACCCTTTGGAAAGGAGAAGAAGAACAAGAAGAACAAGAACAAGAAGGTGCAGCCTCATGCTGGGATGGTTGCACAGGGTCAGACCAAGAAGCGCAAGCCCGACCAGAGCCAGGCAGAGTGCTTCTTTTGCAAGAAGCAGGGGCATTGGAAGAGGAACTGTCCTCAATACATAGCCTCCCTAGACCCGAATAGGCCAAAGAAGAAGCAAGGTAATTATATGATAACTCCTTGCAACTTTTTCATTTGTGATACTACTGCCTGGGTATTGGATACCGGAAGCCCTTAGTATATTTGTAATTTGATGCAGGGTCTGCAGGTCAGTAGGAGATTTGATGAAGGTGAGAGATTCCTGAACGTTGGAGATGGAAGTAAAGTTTCAGTTCTAGCTTTAGAAATCATGAGTCTTGTAATCAATTCTCGTAATGTAATTCTGAGTGAATGTCACTATTGTCCAAGCTTTTTATTAAATATTATTTCTGTAGGCCTTTTGGCCATGTACGGTTATGATTTTTTAATAAAAAAAAATATTTGCAATATCATTTTGAATGGTGTTACAATGTTTGTTGGACAATTAAATAATAAAATTTACTTACTATCACAGCCTGTTAATATGGTTTAAAACTTCGGTAAACGCTCTAGAATAGATAATGTGTCAGAAGTCTACCTTTGGCACTGTAGGCTAGGTCATATCAATAAGAACAGGATAAACAGGTTGGCTCAAGAAGGAATTCTTGAACTTGGTGATTGTGAATCACTTCCAACCTATGAGTCTTGTCTTCTTGGAAAGATGACCAAGTCACCTTTTACTGAAAAAGGTGAGCGAGCCAGTGAACTCTTGGGTCTGGTACATTCTGATGTATGTGGACCTATGAGCTTAAGTGCAAGAGGTGGATATTTCTACTTCATAACCTTCACAGACGACCTATCGAGGTATGGGTATGTCTACTTAATGAAGTATAAGTCGGAGTCGTTTGAAATGTTCAAACTATTCCGAAATGAGGTAGAAAAACAAACTGGGAAGTGTATTAAAATTTTTCGATCTGATCGAGGAGGTGAATACCTTTCCAATGAGTTTCTGACGTATCTAGGGGAGAATGGGATTCTCTCTTAGTGGACTCCTCTTGGAACACCACAGCATAATGGTGTGTCTGAAAGGAGGAATCAGACCTTATTGGACATGGTTCGATCCATGATAGGGTTTGCTGGTCTGCCGATCTTCCTCTGGGGATATGCACTCGAATCGGCTTGTTACCTTCTAAATAGAGTTCTGAGTAAGTCTATAGCCAAAACGCCATATGAGATATGGATAGGACGTAAGCCAGTACTCTCGCACCTTAGGGTTTGGGGTATTCGACTTATGTTAAACGTTTAATTACAGACATGCTTGGACCTAAGTCTAACAAGTGTAATTTTATAGGGTACCCAAAAGAGACCAAAGGGTATTATTTCTACCATACTGATGAGCAAAAGGTGTTTGTCAGCCTTAAGGCAATCTTTTTAGAAAAGAAGTTCCTTAGTGAAGGAACTGTTGCTTCTAAGGTCGAACTTGACGAAGTTCGACAGGTGAAAAAACCGACACATGTTACTGAACCTGAACAGGATTTGATTAGATCAGATCCGAAGCCCATTGATTATGCACCCTTAAGGTAGTCTGGTAGAGTACCACATCAACCGGACAGATAATATGGTTTTTTGGTCCGGGATGGCGATCCTGTCGAACTTGATGAAAATGATGAGGATCCGATCACCTACATGGATGCAATGTAGAGACCTGACTCTGAGAAATGGCTAGAGGCCATGAAATCCAAAATGGAGTCCATGAAGGTCAACGATGTGTGGACATTGGTTGACTCACCCGAAGGAGTGAAACTCATAGGGTGTAAGTGGGTCTTCAAGAGGAAGAGGGGCGCAGACGGAAAGGTGGAGACCTATAAAGCCCGTCTGGTTGCCAAGGGATATCGTCAATGTTATGGTATAGACTATGACGAGATGTTTTCTCCTGTGGCAATGCTCAAATCCATTCGGATTATGCTTGCGAGAGCTGCCCATCTAGACTATGAAATCTGGTAGATGGATGTGAAGACAGCTTTCCTAAACGAAGAGCTGGACGAAGAGGTGTATATGATACAACCTGAAGGGTTCACATCCACAGATGAGTCTAAGGTATGCAAGCTACAAAGGTCCATTTATGGACTTAAGCAGGCATCTCGGAGTTGGAACACACATTTTGATTGAACGATCAAAATGTATGGCTTCGTTAAGAACGGAGAAAAGCCGTGCATTTATAAGTGGGCTAATGGTCCAATAGTAGTATTTCTTATATTATAAGTGGATGACACTCTCTTAATCGGGAATGATGTCCCTGCATTACAGGGAATAAAGATTTGGCTATCGTCACAGTTCTCCATGAAGGATCTGGGAGAAGCTTCCTACATCCTAGGGATGAGGATCTATAGGGATAGATTCAAAAGGTTGCTTGGTTTATCCCAGTCCACGTACATTGATACTATGCTGAAAAGGTTCAGCATGGAGAATTTCAAGAAAGGCTATCTACCGATAGGCCATGGAATTTCTCTCTCGAAAAGGGATTGTCCGACAACACCTCAAGAGAGAGAGCGTATGGGTAGGATTCTATATGCTTCGACAGTGGGATCTATCATGTACGCCATGATATGTACACGATCAGATGTGGCATACTCACTAGGGGTAGTGAGTAGATACCAATCTGATCCAGGGGAGAATCACTAGAAGGTTGTTAAAACCATCCTGAAGTATTTAAGAAATAATAAGGACCAGTAGCTTGTATATGGTGAGTCGGACTTGAGACTTATAGGGTTTACAGACTCTAGTTTCCAGTCTGATTACGATGACAGCAAGAGTGTGTCAGGATTTATTTTTATCCTTAATGGTGGGACTGTCTACTGAAAGAGTTTCAAGCAGCACACTATGGCTGATTCAGTATGCGAGGCAGAGTATATTGCTGCATCAGATGCTGCCAAAGAAGCGGTGTGGCTAAGAAAATTCATCACCGAGCTCGAAGTAGCACCCTCCTTTGTTGGTCCAGTTTTGCTCTACTGTGACAGCTCTGGATCCATTGCTCAGGTGAAGGAACCGAAGGCACACCAGCGGACGAAGCATATTCTGCGCCGCTACCATCTCATCCGGGAGATCATGGATCGAGGTGACGTCGACCTTCAGAAGATCGATGGAAAGGAGAACCTGTCCGACCCATTCACTAAAGCCATTGCGGTGAAAGAGTTCAACGACTATAAGTCGAAGATAGGTATTAGATACTGCACCGATTGGCTTTAGGTCAAGTGGAAGATTGTTGGGAATAGTGTTCCAAAGCCAATCGTTAGTCTGTTGACGGTTGTGGTCCTTTTGTATTAGTACATGAATTATAAATAAATAAAAGTTATTTTGATATTTTTTTCATCACAAATGTTTCATCTTCTAATGAACTCCTGTGTTGTGGTGAAGTCCTTAGGACTATTTAGACTCGACAAAGGAGGATTTATCGCTTAGTCCTTAAACCTGTTCGCGATCAAATGATACGTTGTTACTAAGGACGATAATATTTATCGAGCATAGGTCGTTGTGTGCCATATGGGTTGGTTGTCCTCATAACCAAGAAGTGTGGAGACACTGATATGGCATACAGGTGAGATATAATGGTACATCTGCACTGAACGTGACCGACTCGGGGGCTATTTTTGCTGTCAAGATTTGCTTCGATGGGATATGGATATAAATGTTCCTCCGACCTGAGACCGCCACGGTGACTTGCAAGCAACTCACTGCACTTAGGCACTGAACTACCTGAATTTCTAATTCAGTGACGAAAGGCTGCTGGGTGTAGTCAAGTACTTGACTTGTCGGTGCGTGTGTCAAGATGGGATTGACCACTCCAGTTTAGGAGCTGTGTACAGTCATGTTTTAATTTAGCAAAACTTTGGCCAGGGTAGTCCTAGTGAGGAGTCACAGGACTAATTGAGTTAAGCATGATTTGGATGATCTCATCAGGGTTGACAGTTTAACCCTGAGTCGTCCTAAACACAGGGGTCAAAAGGGATGAATTATACGGTAACCATATTCACGTAGGTTCTGAATGTTGCGATTGTGACTATTTGACTTATCCGGACATCGGGTACCATTACTAGATGGTCACTTCGATTAGTACAGGAATTGGTTCCTACGCTACCGGCTTAGGTTCGAACCTGCGGGGTCACACACATTAGCAGTTCCTTTCTAATCTGATGGCTGATTATGAGTCTTATGTGTCTGGAACTCTATGATTGAGAATTAAAATTTTCTGATCATGAGTTCCATATATTTTGGGTACCGAGGTCAAAATTTTGAATTTCAAATTTTGAATTTGAAATTTGAACTCTTCGATCAAGGTTTCATATTGATACCCGATTGCCCATCAGATTTGGACTCAATAATTATGAGAGATTTTATTAGTGATTTGATCACTAATTAACTCAATTTGATGGAGTAATTATTTTTGGATCAAGTCCAATTGAATTAGATTCAGTTTGGTTTGACCCGATTAGGTTAAGAGTTGACCTAATCGTCGAGATGGTTTGGTCCCTGATTTGATCAGGGGTTAGGCTTAGTCAAATTCTAATTTGATTAAGATTTTATTGAGCCTAATTAAGCCTAATTAAGTTGGGTTTAATTTAGTCTAATTATGCTTAACCTATTTTGATTAGGTTGGTTCAATTAAGATCAAACCACCATTTGAATTTGAATCCCTGCACCACCTTAAATCTCTGCGCCCATTTGAATTCACGAGAAGAAACTTCTCATGAATTTTTTTCCACACAAAGCTCTCTCATGCCCACTTTTGTGCACCATATGGATGGATAAAGCTGATTAGTTAGCCATTCAAATTCAAAGCATGTTTGAATTTGAATGGATAACTTATCTTTTTTCCTTCAAGCTTATCCATCTTGTGCGCCACATAATTCACACAAGAAAGAGTTTCTCGTGAAACCTTTCCATGCACAAAGAATCCACGCCCTTCTCTTCTCACACCATAAGTGGATAGGGATGAGTTGGTTTTCATTTGAATTCAAATTTGATTTGAATTCAAATGTGTAACCACTTGTCTTTATCCTCTCACACGGATAAGACACGTTTTGAACTGTTTTAAACGAGATAGGGAGCGGGGGCATGCATAAAAAAAAATTCTGAGAAAGAAAGTGGGGAGTGAGGAAGCCTTGTGCATGAGGTGAAGGTCCAAAACCTTCCGAGAGAAAAAGAAAGAAAAGAAAGAAAATTGGACGCAGGGTTTTTGGTGTGTACCCTAGGGTTTCTACCTAGGGTTCGGGAAGTGAGATTGGTGTGCCACGAGTGTCGTGAGTCCATCAAATTTCAGGGAGAGATCCATCAGCCTCTCAACCAATCGTGCAGATGATCCAGAATGTTTGTGGAGTCGGCACACATCGATCGAAGGTGTTCGATCAACATCAGCCATCAAAAGGATGAAATCATGAACTAGCATTCGTGAGGAGCCGATCAGATGGAAGCTTCGTGTGGATGATCCGCAGAGGTCAGACACTAGTGTGGCTGTGATGTGACGATCAGAGCCCCCCGATGGTGATCAGATTGCGGTGATCGACTACCCGCAAAAGGTGATGTGTTCTGAACACAGTACAGTAAAAAGTTTACTGTTTCAAATTTGAATTTCAAATTTAAATGCATACTGTTGTATCATATTTAGATCCTAGTGTAAGGTTAATTAGTATTAATTAATGAGATTAATTAATAATTCCACTGTAAAATAGTAATTTTGAAAAAGTGTTAAAATTTTTATTTTGCCCCTGCACTGAATTTTCGCTTCAAACGGTATCAGAGCATGGTTCTAGAATATGATATACATATGCATACATAGATTAAGGTATAATCTATAAGTTTAAATTTAGAATTTAAAATTTAAAATTTGAAATTTGTTAGAAGTTTCAAATTTGAAATTCAAAATTTAAAATTTAAATTTTAAAATTTGAATTTTGAAATTTGAAATTTGTTTGAAATTTGTTTGAAATTTCAAATTTGAAATTTGAAATTCAAAATTTGAAATTCAAAATTCAAAATTTAAAATTCAAAGATTGGAAATTTAAAATTTGAAATTTGATTGAAATCTCAAATTTAAAATTTAAAATTTAAAATTCAAAATTTAAAATTTGAAATTCAAAATTTTAAAATTCAAAGATTGGAAATTCGAAATTTGAAATTTGGTTGAAATCTCAAATTTAAAATTTAAAATTTAAAATTTGAAATTCAAAATTTAAAATTTAAATTTTAAAATTGGTATATTTAAATATACTTGATCCAAGTAGCAAGTAATCTAATTGGATTGGTTGCCATGGCCGTCCGGTCATAGGAGAAAAGTAGGGTTTAAAAGTCCTCTCTTCCCATTCGATGGGGTCTCCTATGATGGTAGGGGTGCCGATGTAATTATATCCCATACCGATGAAGCAGCGAAAGGACTTAATTATAAAATTTATCATGAATGTGTTAGATTAGATCTAAAAAAAAATTATGATTTATTTTGAGTTATTTTCTGTTATGAAATGAGCAATAGGATTGTTGTTTATGAATTGTGTTGACCCATTTGTGAAATGAGTCAACACATTTGGTGAACAGAAAATAAAATCTTTCAAAATTTAAAAATTATTTTCGAAATGCCAAACCCTGATCCATCAGTCCAAGTACTTAATTAAAAGAATTAAGTGTTGTCTAGTAGGTCTAGAATTATGAATTAAGACCTAAGACAATTGCATAAACTTGTGAGTCAATGGGTTAGATGAATTAGGTCCATAATTGGGTTAGACCTAAGGTTAGCTTAAAAATGGACTAAATGGAGTAATTGGTCAAATCTAATCAAAAGTTGAATTAGATTAGGTCAAGGATACTCTAGAATCAACTTCAATAGTTGTAGTTGAATGGGTCCATGTCTTTAACTAGACCAAGATGGACTTAATTCATGGCTATGCGGTGGAGCCCTATTTACTAAGTTGATCAAAATTAAAACTAATGAACCGGTTGGTGTCTAAGGTAAGTTCGACAGTTTTGATCAGTGATTCTTAAGCGGGAGCTACTCGCATTGATTCGATCATTGATGAGTTAATGGCAAATTCCCACCACTGATCTCACTTACCTGGCCAATCTGGTAAGTTAGATTTTGATTAGATCACTTGGTGATTAGACCTCACCCATGTCATTAGGTAAATCAGTGTGACTGATTTAGGTGCTCCTAATGCCAGCTTTAATTAAATCCTTTTTAATCTGACTTGGTGAAGTCAATGGGAGGATTGAAATTGGCTGGATGATTTCTTCTCTACTATCCTTTAATAAAATCTTCAAAAATTATTAGGTCCCTAAAATGATTAAGTTATAATGATAACTAAGTCAATGCCTCCCATTAAGTGAGTGATAATGAGTCCATTAGTTCAATGATCATTGGAGGCCCAAAGGCCTGGTGCTCATTGGCTAATGGAATTATCATTTATAATATGATAATTTGGTTGAGTCTTTCTGATAGTGGTTAGGTTGGCCGACCAAAGTCGGGCCTGATCATTTATTGATCTGATTCACCAAATTAAGTCATGTTAATGGTTGGACCTAACCAGATCTTTTCAGTGGAGGCCAAAGCCTACTGATTAGGTTCTGGGGCAAAATCAATTACTATAAGTTGTTTAGAGAAACAACTGGTTAAGAACCTACCCATAGATGCACATGGGTTGACCAACCAAAGTTGGGCTCGTGTGTAGTCTGTGTGGATTCTAGTACCCATTAAGGAATTAAAGTAATTCTTCGAATTGGAGGTTGAGGCTACCAGTTCGTAAAAATATTGGAAAAAACTTTAGACTAAAGTCCAAATCTTTAGTATTAATTTATTTACTAATAGAGGTCTGATTTTCCTTTATACAGCTATGGCCACTACCCTGTTGCTCCGGTCATTATTAGATAATGACAAGCTCATGGGACCTAATTTCGATAGCTGGTATCGAAAATTGAAAATTGTCCTTGAGCATGAGCGGATCCTTTATGTAGTAACGGATCCAGCACCTGAGGAGCCAACTCAAATTGAAAATTGAAAATTGAAAATTGGTTTCTCTATTGAGCCAACTCAAATTACGCAGGCTCAAAAAATTATTTTCTATTTGTCTTAGGGTGAGTCAACTCAAACTTCTAGATAGAATTATTTTGCATAAATATTAATGTAAAAAAGTTTATATTTGAAATTATTTCATCTTTCTACACTTAATTAAGAATTAAGAGTTGAAACTTTACATCTAGAATTATGATTTGAAGATCTAAAGACATTGCATAAATTATGGGGTTATGGGTTTGCTTGATCAGGTTAATTAACTGGGTTAGACATAGGGTTAGAATCAAATATGGACTAAATTGAAAATTTGACTAACTCTAACCAAGAGTTAAGTTAGATTAGGTCAAGTTTTCTCTAGATCAGACTCAATAGTTGTAGTTGATCAAAGTCCATGAATTTGATTACACCAAATGGACCTGATCATGGCTCAGTGGTCGGATCTGAGTCTTTAGGCATACCAAATCAAAATTAATAAATCAATTGGTGTCTAAAGTAAATTTGACAATATTATTGTGATAATATGATCGGTGGTTTTTAATTAGCAGTCTGCTTATCTGATCATTTCGATGGTATCTAAGACAAACCTTAGCAAACCCTCCCATCGATCTTACTTATCTGGTCAATGTGATCAATCAGCTTTTGATTAGATTCTTTATTGACTCGAGCTAACCTATGCCAACTAGATTAGTCAGTCATATGGATGAGCTGACTAATTAAGGTGTGACCTGAACCCACTTTGTCTTCTTATGACTTGGTGAAGTCAGTGGGAGGATCTTAGGTTAATCAATTTGACTAATTTAGATACCTCTTAACCAGCTTTGTGTCTAGTCCTCTTCAAAGACTTGGAGAAGTCAGTAGCAGGATTATTGATTGCTGGTTAATCTATTCTCTTAAATATTTAACCAAATTTTCTAAATTATTAGGTTCATAAAATGAGCTAGTTATGGAGATAACTAGATCATAGCCTCTCATTAAGTTGGATGATAATAGATCCATTAGTTTAATAATCATTGGAGATCCAAAGATCTGATGCTTATCTGCTAACGAAAATTATTATTCACAATATGATAACTTAGTTGTGTCTCTCTAATAGGTGTTCAGATTGACTGGCCAAAGTCAAGCCTAATCATTTGTTAATTAAATGTGCTGAGTTTAGTCACATTAAAAGTTGAACCTAATCAGGACTTGCAGAGATGGCTAAAGCCAACTGAAAAATAATCTGAGGTAAAATTAATTACTAGAAGTTGTTTGGAGAAATAATTGATTAAGAACCTATCCATAGATGCACATAAATAGGTCAACCAAAATTGGGCTCATGTGTAGTTTGTGTGGATTTTAGTACCCACTAAAAAATTAGTGTAATTCTTTGAATTGGAGATAGAAGCTACTAATTCATATAAAATAGTGAAAGAACCTTTAGACTAAAGTCCAAGTCTTTAGGATTAAATAATACATATACTAGAAGGTCTTATGTTTTCTTTTCTTTTCAATGGCTAGTAAATTGTCGCTCTCCTCACTGCTAGACTGTGACATGCTTATGGGACCCAACTTTGATAGGTTGTATTAGAAGTTGAACAGTGTTCTTTAGGTAGAACTGACCAAAAAGCTCAAAGCAAATCAAAGTCAAGCAGAGTATTTTTTTTGTAAGAAGCTGGATCATTGGAGGAAGAATTATCCTCAATGTCTGGGTTCCTTTGATCTGAATAGGCCAAGAAAGAGAAATAAACAATGGGTTGCTAATCAAGGTGCTTATATGATAACATCTATAATTTTTCTATTTATGATACTACTATCTGGATATTAGATACCAAAAGTCTAATTAATATTTATAATTTGCTACAAAGACTTTAGATTAGTAGAAGATTTGAAAATGACGAGAGATTCCTAAACCTAAGAGATGGAAGTAATGTTCCAATCCTAGCTTTAGAAATTATTAAGCTTATTTTCAACTCTATTATTGTCATTTTAAGTGATTGTCACTATTGTCCAATTTTTTTGATGAATATAATGGTTATAGTTTATCAATAAAGAATGATTATTGTGATATCATTATGAATGATACTACAGTAATGTGTGGATAATTGATAAATGACATTGATATACTATCACAGCCTATTATTATAATATACACATCAAATAAATCTCCTAGAGTAGATAATATCATGGATGCCTACCTTTGGCATTGTAGGCTCGATCATATAAACAAGAATAGGATAAACAAGTTAGGTAAAGAGAAAATCCTCGAGATCATTGATTGTGAATCATTGCTGATCTGTGAGTCCTATCTTCTTGAGAAGATGATTAAGTCATCCATTACCGAAAAGGGTGAGTGAGCCAATGATGTTCTGAGTTCAGTACATATTGATGTATGTAGACCCATGAGCATGAATGCCAGAGTAGGGTATAACTACTTTATTACTTTCACTGATGATTTATCTAAGTATGAGTACATATGTCTTATAAAGTATAAGTTTGAATCATTTAAAATATTCAAACGATTCCGTAATGAAGTAGAGAAACAAACTGAAAAGAGTATTAGAACTCTTCAGTCTGATCAAGAAGGTGAATATCTTTCCAATGAATTTTCGACATATCTAAAAAAAAATTGGATTCTCTCGTAATGGACATCTCCTGGGAGGAGGAATCGAACCTTGTTAGAGATAGTTTGGTCCATGATAGGGTTTTGTAGATCTACCATCTCCTTTTAGGGTTATGCTCATGAGACTGTTTGTTATATTCTGAATAGAATTTCAAGCAAATCAATCATAAAAACTCCATATGAGATATAGATTGGGCATAAGCCAATACTCTCTTACCTTAAGATTTGGGGTTGTCCGACTTATGTAAAACATATGCAGACGATAAGCTTGGACCCTAGTCTGATAAGTGTTCTTTTATAGGATATCCTAAAAAATTTAGGGGATATTATTTCTATCTTCTTAATGAACAAATAGTGTTCATGGGTCCTGAGACATTCTTTTTGAAAAAGGAGTTCTTTGAGGAAAAAACTGATGCCACTAAAGTTGAGCTTTATAAAGTTTAACAAGTAGAAGATCCAACACAGACAAGTAAAAATACAGAACCGAATTTGATTAGATCAAATCCGAAGCCCATTGTAAAGGCGTCATAGAAGAGATCCGATAGAGTACCGTATCAGTCGGACAGATGCTACTGATTTCTAAGTCTGAAACGGTAATCTTATTGAACTTGATGAAAATAATGAGGATCTGATCACCTACATGGATGCCATACATAGATCTGACTTAGATAAGTGAATTGAAGCCATGAAGTCTGAAGTGGAGTCCATGAAGATCAATGATGTTTGGACACTGTTGATCCACTTAAATAGATTAAACCCATAGGGTGCAGATAGATTCTTAAAAGGAAAAGAGGCACATATGGAAAGATGGAGATCTATAAAGCTCATTTGATTGTCAAGAGGTATCGTCAATGTTATGGTATTGACTATGACGAAATATTTTTCTCTGTGGCAATACTCAAATATATTCAGATCTTGCTTGCAAAAATGGCATACCTAGATTATGAAATCTGAAAAATGGATGAAGAGGTGTATATGATACAGTCTGAAGAGTCACATCCATAGATGAGTCTAAGGTGTGCTAGCTTCAAAGATCTATTTATAGATTGAAGCAATTTTTTCAGAGTTGGAACATACATTTTAAACGTATGGCTTCATTAGAATCGAACAAGAACCCTAAATCTATAAGTGGGCTAACACTTCTGTAGTGATTTTTTTTGTACTTTATGAGGATAACATTCTCTTAATTAGGAATGACCTCCCGACTTTACAAAGTGTAAAGCTATGGCTGTCGTCTCAGTTCTCCATGAAAGATTTGGGAGAAGCATCCTACATCCTAGAGATGAAGATCTATGAAGATATATCTAAAAGGTTGCTGGAATTGTCTCAATCTACGTACATAGATATCATGCTGAAACGGTTCAGCATGAAGAATTTCAAAAAAGACTATCTTATGATAGGTCATGAAATTTTTCTTTCTAAGATGGATTATCTGACAACTTCTTAAAAGAGAGAGTGTATGAGTAGAATCCCATATGCTTTGGTGGTGGGATCTATCATATACGCCATTATATGTACGAGATCGGATATGACACACTCACTAGGGGTAGTGAGTAAGTACCAGTCTGATCTGAATAAGAACCATTAGAAGGTTGTAAGAATCTTTTTTAAGTATTTGAGAAATACTAACGACCAATGACTTATTTATAGAGAATCTGACTTAAAACTTGTGGGATATCGATTTCAATTTTTAGTCAGATTGAGATGATAGTAAAAGTATGTCAGATTGTGTTTTACCCTATATAGAGAAGTGATATGTTGGAAAAGTTCCAAGCATCATATTATCGTCAATTCTGTTTGCGAGACAGGGTACATTACAGTATTCAATACTACAAAAGAAGTAGTTTGATTGAGGAAGTTCATTAGCGAGCTTGGAGTAGCACCCTCCAAGATGGTCCAGTCCTGTCTGACAGCACTGGAGCCATAGCTCAACCTAATGAACCGAAGTTCTATCAGAGAACCAAACATATTCTACATCACTGTCATCTTGTTTGAAAGATTGAGGTGACGTCGACCTTCAAAAAATCGATAGAAAAGAGAACTTGTACGATCTATTTACTAGAGCCATCGGATTCTAGGAGTTCGATGAACATAAATGGAAGATGGATATTCGATACCGATCTGATTGGCTTTAATCCAAATGAGAGTTGTTGAAAAATATATCCTAAAGTCAATCATCTAAGTTATAGATGATTGAGCTTCTTGTATGTATATGAATTATAAATTGATAAAAGTTATTTCGCAAATTCATCATAAGGTGAGCATCTTTCTTAATGAACTCCTATATTATGATGAAGTCCTTAGAACTATCTACTAACAATAAAAGAGAATTTATCATATAGTTCTTAAACTATTTCATGATCAAACAATGCGTTATTACTAGGACAATAATATTTATCAAGTACAGGTCGTTGTATGCCATATAGATTGATTATCCTCTTAACTAAGAAGTGTGGAGACATTGGTATGGCATACAGACGAGATATAGGAGTACATCATCACTAAATAGTGATCAAATAATGGAGTACTCTGCTGTCAAGAGTAGCTCGTGAAGGATATCGACATACGTATCCCTCCGACTTGAGATCACCATGTGACTTGCAAGCAACTCATTGTACTTTGGTGTCGAACTATCTGAATTTCTAATTCAGTGATGGAAGATCTTTGGACATAGTTAAGTACTTGTGATAGTCAGTGTGTGAGTCAAGATGAGATTGATCCCTCCATAATATAAGAGTTAATGCATCACTGTATTTCAATTAAGCAAAATCTTGGTAAGGATAATCCTTGTGAGGAGTCACAAGATTTGAAAAAGATTGAAACACGATGTGGATGACTATTCCAGGATTGACAGTTAAATCTGAGGTTACCTTGAGCATTAGGATCAAAGGGATGAATTATGCGACAATCATATCTTAAGTTCTTAAATATTGCTTTGCAATCGTTCAGCCTATCTGAATATCGGATATCATTGCTAGATGGTTACTTTGATTAATACAAAAATTAGTTTCTGTGCTATCGATTTAGGTTCGAACCTATGAGATCACACACAATAGAAATTTCGATTTGATCTGATGGTTGATCGATGATTGAAAATCATTGAAGGGTATAATCGTCAATATAATTGATGATTAACCTTATGCAAAGGTTGTAGTAAAAAATTTGCTAAGGGTTAGTAAATTATAAGAGGATTAATTAGCAATTGGATTGCTAATTGACTCAATTTGATTAAGCAATAAGATTTGGATCAAGTCTAACTGAATTGGATTTAGTTTGACTTGGATTAGATTAGGTCTAATTGTGTTATGGGATGACCCAATTGCAAGAAAATTTGATCTCTGATTTGATCAGGACTTGGATTCAGTTAAATCCTAATTGGATTAGGATTTAATTCATCTAATTTGATACCTAATTGGATTAGGTCTCATCTTTAATTTGTGTCTAACTAAATATGATTTGGTTTGGATCAAATTAAAAATAACCCAGAGTTTCAGTTGGATGGGACTCTATCCCTTGCACATGACTTATGATACCCTAGCACTAAAACCCCATACCCATTTGATTTTTGTGTGAAATCTCCATGCTAATCTGGTATTCATGCGCACCCCATATCCTTTCTCATTGCCCCATAGTAGATAAGGAAGTTGGAATTTGAACAAAAAGAATAGACTCATTACCGTGGAAAATCAGTTTTCACCATGAAACATTATAAGATGGCATGAGGAAAAATAAAGGGCATCATATCTGAAGTTGTGCATGAGAAAAAGATGTGGGTGGCCTTCCCTTTTGGCATGGGTTTTTGGTGTGTAGTGCTCCCTCTTGAAACCCTAACTCTTCCTTTCTATAAAAGGGGTCCAATAGTTGGACACCCAAGAAAATAAGAGAGAGAAGAAATATTGAGGAGAGGCGTCTCTTCTTAGGGTATGGAAAATTAGAGGAGAACATCTCATCTTAGGCGCTGAGTTCCCTAGGTTTTCTTCTTAGGGTTTGGGTGAGAGAAAACTAAGAGAGAAGGACTTCACCCTTGTCTTCTTCCATCAAACCTTTTCTCCCCCGTAGATCAGCCTTCAAGGACCTCTGTAAGAAGCTACCACTCTAGGGAGGTCAATCTGATCGTGCTTCGTGTGGATACCTATAGAGATCGAATGCGTGTGTGGCTAGGAGCAACATATGAGTCTTTGGTATTCAACTGTGGTAATCTTCGACCTGTGCTCAGGTATGAAGATGCGATCTCTATCACGAATTAGATTAGATCTAATTTTTAGATATTATTTTCAAATTATGCATGCATGTTTTATATCATAAGATCCATACTTAGGTAGTGTTGGTGCAGAATTTTGCCGAAGCTGGAGTTGCTGGAGTCGAGATGACCGCGGCCGCCGTCGGGACCTGCAAGGGAAGTCTAAACCGGAGTTTGGGGTGCTCCGACAAGACCCTCCGATGCTCAAGTCAGTACTCTACTTCAACAGAAATGGAATGCTCGAGTAAAAATTTTAGCAGAGTTTTGAGATAGAATTTTTGAGCTTAAAGAAGAACGTATCTGGGGGTCCCTTTTTATAGACGGAGTGCGTAACTAATTGACAGTGACGTCTGTAACCGCCTGGTAGTGGGCTGTTCAGAGCCACCCGAAGTTTGTTACGGAGAGTAGTGGCATCAGGGGTCGTTCTGAGCCACGTGGAGTTTGCTACGGAGAGTAGAGTGGTGTCTGTTATCGCGACTTGCCAGAGAGAGTGGAGCCCGGAGAGTAGAGTGGTGTCCATTATCGCGACTTGCCAGAGAGTAGTGGAGCCATGCGGAATCTGCTGCAGAGAGTGGAGCAGGGTAGTGGCCATTGTCGTGACTTGCCAGAGACTTCGGATCTGTCGGCTGAAGCTCGGTTGGGACATCTGATGGAGTGGAATGGCTCTCTATCCCGTCGATCTGGGAGGCTCGGATACCTCGAAGCTACTGACGAGTCTACTACTGTCGGATACCTTAGGCACTGATACTACAGGTGGGAGTCATCTGCTGTAGAAGCTCGGATGGAGACTTTCCGTTGGTGAAGCCCGACAGGAGTTCGATTGCTAGAGAAGTCCGTCTGGGATTCACCTAATGTGGAAGCTCGTCTGAAGACGATCCGTCAGAGAAGTTCGATTTCATGAAGGATCTGACGGAGGGTCGGCCGGCGATGGACTTCAGATGGCACTGGGGAGGTTCGACAGACGTCGGAGGTGATCGGTCATTGTAAGAATCTGACTGCTGGAGTCCGTTCGTCGTAGAAGCTTGTCCGATATCCATCCGCTATGAAAGTTCGGTCGAGGTCTGGTTCTTGCAGAAGGTTGAAAGGAGACCGTTTATTATAGAAGCTCGATCGAGGATCGGTTGTCGTGGGAGCTCGAAGTAGTGATCTGGCCGGTAGGTCCTGTCCCATTGTAGAAGCTCATCTGGGATCCGGCTATGAAGAAGCTCGACTGAGGTCTACCTGTAATGGAAGTTCGGAAAAGACGTGTTCACAGTAGGGGCTCGAATAGAATTTGCTTACAGTAGAGATCCGGAGTAGACCGCCCGCTGTAGGAGTTCGGAGTAGACCGTCCGCTGTAGGAGTTCGGAGTAGACCGCTCGTTGTAAGAGTTCGGAGTAGACCGTCTGCTGTAGGAGTTCGGAGTAGACCGCTCGTAGTAGAAGTTCGACTCTCACAGGTGCCTGATTAGAATCTTGAAGGCGGTCGACCACTGTAGAAACTCGGATGGAGTCCGATCTCTGTAGAAACCTCATTGTCGAAGAAGCTCGATATCGACGGAGTCCGGAAGGAGTTCGGAGAATAGTCGATCACTGTAAAAGGTCGGCTGACAGTGAGGCCTAGAGAGCCTTTGGAGCGGCACGGTAGATGGATGGAGAAGCTCATTATCGAAGAAGCTCGAAAGCTCGGACGGTCGGGGGGTTCAGAGAGACGCCACACAAGGTCGGAAGCCGGAGAAGCCCTGGAAGGGTCAGTCTTTTACAAACTTCGATCGGGGGGGTATTTTATACCCAACACCGGTTTCCCAACTTCCGAGCTCGGGTTCCGAATGAAGGAAGTACAGAGAAATTCTCACGATCGAAGTTGCTTCCCTCAATTTTCGTACTCGATGGTTGCCAGATATTTTGACGTTCAGCATGCTGGTACTAGAGGCTTTTCGAAAAAGATTTCTTCTTTTTGGAATTACCGTCGGAGCATGGCTCTAGGTACGATGCAATAATGACTTTGTCAGCTGCCAGCCATTTTCAACAGTCTGTCAGGGTGAGTGGGACACGCGGCGAGTGCAGGCCGACCAGAGGAGATCTGCAATCATTATTACGTCGGATCCCGAGGTCTATTTAAACACGTTCTCCTCTTTCAGAGGTCTCACTTTGCCTAAGAGAATCCCTCGATTTCCCTCCTCTTCCTCGAAAGCTCCAGCTTCCTCTAGCATCCTTCTCGGCCTTAGGCATCCTCCGGATCGACTTCCATCATCCTTGCCGTCTTCCTGCACTCCTGAGGCCGGTCTAGGTTAGTTCCGAAACTCCTTATCATTTTTCTGTCCTTTCTTCTTTGTATTCTATTCGTTTAGCTTCCTTGAGGGCCTGTTTGCTATTTTTCCTGATTTTTCTGAGATTTTGTGGCTTCCATTTGATCCAAAATGTCTTCTGATATCTTCTCCTCTAGCAGTTCTAGGAGTTCGTCAGCCCCAATTTTTCAAAGTCCAGGTACCATAGACGAACCCGTAGCTAGGACCGAACCTTGTCCGGCCTTTGCAACGGACACCATCTCCGGCTCCTTGACTCCGGATGAACTCACACTGATAAGGATTTAGTATGGAGTTCCTCCGGAGTACTAGCTGGAGCTTCCCAAGCCAACTGACCGGGCTAGTGCCCCTCCTCCGGGCCGCTTTTGTCTGTACCAAGAGGCCTTCCGTGCCGGACTTCAGCTTCCATTGCCGTCCTTTATTGTTGCTCTCTTCCATTTTCTGAACATTTCTCTAGCTTCCGTCGTGCCGAACTCTTTTAGGTTTTTGATAGGGTTTCTTTCTCTTTGTAGTTTAGCTGAAGTTCGGTCGATGCTTTCTTTGTTTAGGAATTTCTACATCTTTAAACGTCATCCCTCGACAAAGGACTGGTGGTACTTCTCTCCTTAGTTTGGTAGAAAGGGGTTGCTGAAAGGTGCCCCTTCTTCTATCCATAACTGGAAGGAGAGGTATTTCTATGTCCGATGCCCTACCTTGGAGCTAGGATTACACCCTTGGGGCTCTCTGAGGGATTCCGTCCGTCGGGCTTCTAGCCTGAAAAGGGACGACCTCGAAGCTTCCAAAAAGCTCGAGGCCTATCGAGCCCCCCTCCTCCCCGAACTTCTGAAGGATCAATTTTTGTTCAATGTCGGCCTGAGTCCTCTTAATCCTGTCGGTACCTTTATTATATATATATATATATATATATATATATATATATATATATTTCTTTTCTTCCCCTTTCTCTTATTCCATCTCTAAGTCGTGTTGATTTTCTTTTATCGCAGACATGGATGCAACCGTGGCTCGGAGGTTAGCCCAGGGTCTCAAGACCCACAAGAGGAAAGATGCCTCGACTTCGGGGTCGGTGAAGAAAGCCAGGACAGAAGAGACAAGCTCGGCCGCACCTACTCTGATGGCCGTCGCCGTCGAAGTCCCTTCCGATGCCGAACTCGAGGTCCCCCGAGCCCTTTTAAGGAGCCCCCTGGCTGAGGATCCCGCTCTAGAGGCTCATCCTGAGGGGGCACCCGGGGCCGAAGGGAGGAGGAGAAAGAAGACCCTGGCCTGGAGGAGCCACAATCGCAAGGTTGCCGTCGAGGGAGCCGACGGCTCCGAAGAAGACCTGGAGGAAAATCCCTTCAACAACAAGGACTTAATAAAGAGATTGGTCGAAGGGTGCATTCTGCCCGAGGTCGTCGAGAGGATCGTCCTTGTCGATCCCAAGCTGTGGGTCTGAAACTCTCTGGGATCTTTCCTTGAAGTAGGTTAACCCATCTTTTTCCTCCTTCCTGCTTCTTAATTTATTCTTTAGCCTTTATATTGACTCCCCGACCTTTCTTACAGATTGGGCACCAGCTTGTCGCCAACGTCGAGGTGGTGAAGATTGCCAAGAGGGAGGCGGCTCGTGTAGAGGAAGGTTACTTGGTTGGGGCCGCCCGCCTTGAGGAGAAGATCACCGAGGTTCTAAGTCTCCGGGAGGAGGAGAGAGGGAAGGCTGAGGCTGAGGTCTCCGCATTGAAGGTGCAGGTTTTCGAGTTGAAGGTGTAGGTTTTCGAGCTAAAAGCGTGGATCCCGTCCCTGGTCTCGGAGGCAAGGGCTCGAGCAGTGGAGGAGTTCAAAGCCTCCTCCAAGATGGAGGATCTAAAGGTTTAGTTCGGTTAGGATGCCTTCATCAAGGGTTTCGAACTCTGCCAAGAGAAGGTGGCTGGGAGGTTTCCCGAATTGGAACTCGACTTCCTGAATGAGGCATCCGATGATGAAGCCGGACCATCCGAAGCCGCTGCCGGTCCTCCCCAGTCGGGACCTCGTCGACCACCGCAGCTGTCGCTGATGATCTTCCGGGGACGTCGAGCCCCTCTACTTCTGCCCCAGAGGTCCGGAACCTCTAGCTTTGTATTTTTCCTTTGTGGTGGTTTTTCTTCATTCTCTTGTACTTGAAAATTATTTAATCAATGAAATCGGATTCTTCTTTACAAAGGGCCCTCTTCTTTTTTTTATATTCTTTTCCTTCTCTTTTATCATCTTGTACTAATCTGAGTTGTGGCGCTCTTGTCTTCCAATGATAGTGCCCTACCGAAGCTCTCCCCCTGCCACAGGAGATTTCTCTGAAGTCGACGATCCGAGACCTCAGAAGGGAAGTTCGTCAGTTGATGAAGAAATCCAAGAAGCTGGAAGATGAACTTCACCGGCTGAGGAAGAGCCATTCGGAAGTCACTGCGGAGGTTGTTCATCTTCAAGACCTCCACAAAAAGGGGCTCATGAAATTCACCCGAAAGAAGGCCGACTTCGTTACGGAGCTTGAAGAACTCCAAAAATATGCCAGCGATCGATCTTGGGCTCAGGCTTCCAAGATCAGCTCCCTTGAAGTTGAACTGACGTTCGCACGGGAGAAGATCGGTCAGTTGGAAGGGAGCTCATCCTGGCTCACAGTTCAAGCCGACCGCGATCGAGACTGGTCATAGAAGCTCTCCGACCTTCAAAAGCAGCTGTAGGATGCTGAGGCGAACTATGACGCCTATCGAGTCGGCTGGAGTGGGCAAGTAGAGGACTACCGAAGGAAGCTCCAGACAACGACCGACGAAGTTGCCCACCTTCAGAGGCAGCTATCTGAGAGAGCCCAGCTCACCTTTGCACAAGGCTCTAACGAACTCCGCTCCTTAAGGGGAACCATGGCAGAATTATCCGTGGCCCTTGGGCGGGGGGAGGCTGAACTGCAGTGGCTGAAGATTCAGCTGGTCCATGAGCAGTAGGCAGTCAAAGATGTTGAGGTGGAGTCCGAGATCCTAAGGAAGAGGCTTCGAGAGTCGGAGGGTGAGAGCCGGCGGTTCCACCAGATGTACCGGGATATACTGCTAAGAAAGATGGAATTAGAAGAAGAAGTTGAAAACTTACGGCAATCCCTAATAAGGACTGAGATCGAGAGCTCGAAGTCGGAAGAAGTCGGGCTTCCTTAGAGCTCCTTTTTTCTCTTTTTTATGTATTCTCTTTTTTTTTTCTCTGGTCATTTTCTTTTTTGTTTTTGGCCTTCAGGGCTTTGTAATGTGTACTTCACCAATGAAATGAAAATGAAGTTGTCTATTACCTTATCCATTTTGGTATTGAGTTGTCATTTACTGAACTTCTTTCATCTTTCGTCCTGTTCGCCGTCGATGTTGTTTGAAGATTCCTGGTCGTCGCTGTGCTAATTCGCCCTTTGGGACCAGAGATTTTCGACAAGGGCCTTCTTCCTTGTTGAGGCGAGGTCTCCTGAGTCTCGGCCTTCAAAGACTTCGTAACGCACGCTTTACTAATGAAATGAAATGAGATTTTTCTCATTACCTCATCTATTCTTGCTTTGAGTCGTTGTTTACTGAGCTTCTTTTGCCTTTCATCTTGTTGGACGTCGACGTTGTTTGAAGATTCTTGGTCGTCGCTGTATTGATTCGCTCTTAGGGACTGGAGAGTTTCGACAAGGGTTTTCCTCCTCGTTGAGACGAGGTCCCGTGTGCCTTTGATGTAGTTCATTTTTCACTTATCGCTGGCATAGTTCATCGTTTTCCCCTTTCATCTCTCCTTTTCTTCTGTGTTCGAGTGAGGGTCTTCCCTCTGCTCTTGACGGGATCATGAGAGTGTAGAGGGGCCGTTGAGGAGGCTTTCCACCTTGTCTGGTCTTGATCGACCGAGCCTTTGTTTGTGTCAGGACGAGGTTCTCCTCTTATTTCTGACAGTCAGTTTCAGCTCATGTTAGGACGAGGTTCTCCTTCTGTTCCTAACAGGGTTGTGGGGGCACGCAAGGGCCGCTGCCAGGGCCTCTCCCCCCATCCGATCTTTAAGTAATCGGGCCTTCGACTTTGCTCATGTTAGGATGAGGTTCTCCTCCTGTTCCTAACAAGGCTGTGGGGGCACATAAGGGCCGTTGCAAGGGCCTCTCCCCCCATCCAATTTTTAAGAGATCGGGCCTTCGTCTTTGCTCATGTTATGATGAGGTTCTCCTCCTGTTCCTAACAAGGCTGTGGGGGCACATAAGGGCTGTTGCAAGGGCCTCTCCCCCATCCGATCTTTGAGAGACTGGACCTTCGACTTTGCTCATGTTAGGATGAGGTTCTCCTCCTGTTTCTAACAAGGCTGTGGAGGCACATAAAGGCCGTTGCAAGGGCCTCTCCCCCCATCCGATCTTTGAGAGATCGGGCCTTCGACTTTGCTCATGTTAGGATGAGGTTCTCCTCCTGTTCCTAACAAGACTGTGGGGGCACATAAGGGCTGTTGCAAGGGCCTCTCCCCCCATCCGATCTTTAAGAGACCGGACCTTCATCTTTGCTCATGTTAGGATGAGGTTCTCCTCCTGTTCCTAACAAGGCTGTAGGGGCACATAAGGGCCGTTGCAAGGGCCTCTCCTTCCATCTGATCTTTAATAGATCGGGCCTTCGTCTTTGCTCATGTTAAGATGAGGTTCTCCTCCTGTTCCTAACAAGGCTGTAGGGGCACATAAGGGCCGTTGCAAGGGCCTCTCCTCCCGTCCAGTCTTTAAGAGATCGGGCCTTCATCTTTGCTCATATTAGGATGAGGTTCTCCTTCTGTTCCTAACACACTTAATTTCGTTTGTACGGGGGAGTTACTTCCTGTCGTTATAAGCTTATGCCAGAAGAAAAAATATGCGAATATGAAAGAAATTTTTATTTAGGGCAAAGTTGTTGGTAATACATTCGTAGATTTCTCGAACCCTATAGCCGCAGAAGGTCTGCTCCCGTCGGGGTCCTCCTGAGATGGAGTTGATAATCCCAATCGGAGGTCGATCTTCAGGTTGCTCCTCCCTCCTTGGTGGCTTTGGCTGCAGCAGGGCCCTAAGCCAGTCTTCCCTACCTTCAGGTCGGCGTCGAATGAATCTGTCGAGCCGACCTCGCCTGATGAGCTCCTCGATTTCATATTGGAGCTAAATGCATTCTTCCGTGTCGTGGCCGTGGTCACGATGATAGAGGCAGAATTTATTCGGGTTGCACTTTTCGGGGTGCGAGCACATCCTTTTCGGTCTTAGTAGCTGCTCCTTAACCTCCATCAGCACTTGAGCTTTCGATGTGTTGAGAGGGGCGTAACTGTGAAATCTTTCGGGGGGAGAGCTCCGCCGAACTCTACGGTCTGGGCTTCTCTGCTTACGAGCTCGAGGAGGAGTCCGAACACGCCTGTGTCCGAAAGGAGTTCGAGAAAGCGGCCGAGCTTCACTCGGTCCTTTTTCAATTGCGGGCTTGCCTGAGTCTCCTGCCTGCCGCTCCTTCACGGTCTCCTCATCCTTCATCTTGAAGGCTTCTTCTACTCGGGCATATCCTTCGGCCCGAGCCAGCAAATCAGCAAAATCCCTTGGATACTTCTTTTTCAGGAAAAATAAAAGATCATTCTTCTGAAGACCGCCCTTCAGGGCGGCCATTGCGATCGATTGGTCCAAGTTTCGGACCTCCAACGTGGCGACGTTAAAACGATTGACGTAAGCTTGAATGGATTCTCCCTCCCTTTGCTTGATGTTGATGAGGGACTCTGAGCCTCTCCGGAGACGTCGGCTACTAACAAAATGAGCCGCAAACTGATGGCTCATCTGGTCAAAGGAAAAGATGGTACCCGACTTCAATGCTGAGTACCAGTTCCTTGCTGCTCCCTTCAGAGTGGATGGAAAAGCTCGACACAGGATGGCATCTGACGAGCCATGGAGCAGTATCATTGTCCGGAAGGCCTCCAGGTGGTCAACCAGATCCGAGGTCCCATCGTAGCTTTCAAATTGGGGGAGCTTGAAGTTTGGCAGGATCGGTTCCTGCATGATCATTTGAGGGAAAGGAGGGTCAGTGCAGATGTCCTCACCATAAGTAGGGAGAGCGAGACAGAGCTCTTCGATCCGTCGGTTCATCTCCTAGAGCCTTCAATCCAGGAGGTCCTCTCGACTGCGAGTCTCGAGGGTCTTCTGATAGAGTGGAGGTAGAGATCCTCCGGGAGTGGAATCATGATCAGACCGGGGGCACTCCACCCTCGGATTCTCTTTATCGGGGAAGACAGGATGACTGGCCCAAGTGGCCCGCCCCACTGTCGGATCTTGGAGCTCCAACGATGCTCTTTCCAACCACACTGACACCTGCGGCTGTTGCTGCTGCTATTGCATGGCCTACACTGCTTCAGTGAGGCCTCTGACCTGCTGAACCAGCAGGTCGAACTGCTCCATACCGACCGCCATTGCCGGAGGAGGAGGAGGAGCTTGAAAAATTAGAGGCAAGGTCAGAGCCTGAGATCTGGCTGCGGAGGCCGTGGATCGTCTGGTGGATGCCTTTCGAGGAGGCATCAGGTGGAGATCTAATAGGAGAAGGAGACGAGGATGTTGGAGGAGATGACTGGAGGCAATCCCGTTGAGCACTCCTTTAAGAACAAGGGTACTGTGAAGACACAGCCCTTCCTCTAGCGTCAATTCTGTTGGTGCAGAATTCTGTCGAAGCCGGAGTTGCTGGAGTCGAGATGACCGCGGTCGCCATTGGGACCTACAAGGAAAGTCTAAACCAGAGTTGGAGGTGCTCCGACAAGACCCTCCGATGCTCAAGTCAGTACTCTGCTTCAACAGAAATGGAGTGCTTGAGTGAAAATTTTAGCAGAATTTTGAGATAGAATTTTTAAGCTTAGAGAAGAATGTATCTGGGGGTCCCTTTTTATAGACGGAGTGCGTAACTAATTGATAGTGACATCTGTAACCGCCTGGTAGTGGGCTGTTCAGAGCCACCCAGAGTTTGTCATGGAGAGTAGTGGCGTCAGGGGTCGTTCAAAGCCACATGGAGATTGCTACGGAGAGTAGAGTGGTGTCCGTTGTCGCGACTTGCCAGAGAGTAGTGGAGCCCAGAGAGTAGAGTGGTGTCCGTTGTCGCAACTTGTCAGAGAGTAGTGGAGCCACGCGAAATCTGCTGCAGAGAGTGGAGCAGGGTAGTGGCCATTGTCGTGACTTGCCAAAGAGTTCGGATCTGTCGGTTGAAGCTCGGCTAGGACATCTGATGGAGTGGAATGGCTCTCTATCCCATCGATCTGGGAGAAGCTCGGATGCCTCGAAGCTGCTGACAAGTCTACTGCTGTCGGATACCTTAGGCGCTGATACTACAGGTGGGAGTCATCTGCTGTAGAAGCTTGGATGGAGACTTTCCGTTGGTGAAGCCTGGCAGGAGTCTGATTGCTAGAGAAGTCTGTCTAGGATTCACCTGATGTGGAAGCTCGTTTGAAGATGATCCGTTGGAGAAGTTCAGTTTCATGAAGGATCTGGCGGAGGGTCGGCCAGGATGGACTTTGGATGGCACTGAGGAGGTTCGGCAGACGTCGGAGGCAATCGATCGTTGTAAGAATCCAGCTGCCGGAGTCCGTGCGTCGTAGAAGCTTGTTTGATATCCATCTGCTATGGAAGTTCGATCGAGGTCTGGTTCTTGCAGAAGGCTGAAAGGAGATCGCTTATTGTAGAAGCTCGATCGTGGATCGGTTGTCGTGGGAGCTTGAAGTAGTGATCTGGCCGGTAGGTCCTATCCCGCTGTAGAAGCTCGTCTGGGATCCAGCTACAAAGAAGCTCGGCTGAGGTCTACCTGTAATGGAAGTTCGAAAAAGACGTGTTCACAGTAGGGGCTCGAATGAAATTTGCTTACAGTAGAGATCCGGAGTAGACCGTCCGCTGTAGGAGTTCGA
This sequence comes from Elaeis guineensis, assembly GCF_000442705.2. NCBI lineage: Eukaryota > Viridiplantae > Streptophyta > Magnoliopsida > Arecales > Arecaceae > Elaeis > Elaeis guineensis. Next base: position 26,607,615 of record NC_025995.2, on the reverse strand, counting down.
AGTAGACCGTCCGCTGTAGAAGTTCGGAGTAGACCGCTCGCTGTAAGAGTTCGGAGTAGACCGCTTGTAGTAGAAGTTCGGCTCTCACAAGAGTCCGGTTAGAATCTTGAAGGTGGTCGACCGTCGTAGAAACTTGGATGGAGTCCGATCTCTGTAGAAACCTCATTGTCGAAGAAGCTCGGATATCGACGGAGTCTGGAAGGAGTTCGGAGAATAGTCGGTCACTGTAGAAGGTCGGCTGACAGTGAGGCCTAGAGAGCCTTTGGAGCGGCACGGTAGATGGATGGAGAAGCTCATTGTCGGAGAAGCCCGGAAGCTCGGACGGTCGGGGGGGTTCAGAGAGACGTCACACAAAGTCGGAAGTCGGAAAAGCCTTGGAAGGGTCGATCTTTTACAAACTTCGGTTGGGGGGGTATTTTATACCCAACAGATAGTTTTAGATTAGATCTAGTGCATAATAGATAAAATAGTTTAATCTTGATTGCTTTCGCTGCATGAAAATTTTTAAAATTCATGCATGAACTATCCTAGCTTTGCTTTAGCCTCGTAGAGGCGAGCCTTTTGGCTAATCCACGTATTTGATTGTTTTCTTATTTTATTTCTTCTTTCTTTCTATTGCAATGCATGGTATCGGATCCTGCACAACAATTAGTATCAGAGCTAGGTGGTGCTAGGGTGCTATTGGGATTCATAATAATTGGTATCAGAGCCAGATGGTATCAGGGCATAGGTTGCAGTGGGGGTGATCAAGATTGAAGATGGAGAAGATGGACTCAATCAAGATGGAGATCAACAGGTTTGATGGAAAAAGTAATTTCTCCTTGTGGCAAGCGAAGGTGAAGGACATGCTCATCCAACAAGGATTGATCGATGCTCTCTTATGTGAGGAGAAGTCGGTTACCATAGAGGTGACAGATTAGAGGTTGCTCCAGATGCAAGCGGTGAGTACGATCAACTTGTACCTAACAGATAAGGTGGTGATTCATGTACTTGACGAGACTTTTCCAATCGTACTATGATCGAAGCTTAAAAAGTTGTACATGACGAATCTTTCACTAACGCTCTTTTTCTCTAGAGGCAGTTCTACTAACTACGGATGGACGAGGGACAGAGTATGCAGAAGTATCCCAGCCACTTCCAGAAGATCTTCACCGACCTCAGTATAAAGCAAGAAAGTTGAGGAGAAGACCAGGGCATTGGTCTTGCTAGCGTTGCTTTCTCTTTTGTATGAGTTTTTGGTGACTGCCCTTCTAATGGTAAAGAGCATCATCAAGATGAATGAGGTCACCAAGGCGATTCTCTAGAACGAGGTTCTCATAAGAGAGATCTCAGTTTCAAGCTCAAACGGCGATAGCTCAGCTTTGATAGTTTTTGTACAAACTGGTGGTGGTAGACGGAGTGGCAGGAGATTGCAATGAAGATGATCCAAGTTCAAGAAGAGAGACTTGAGCAAGATCAGATGTTATCGGTACGATAAATTGAGACATGTAGCCAGAGATTACCCACAATGAAAAGATCGGACAAGGGCTACTACAGCGACGGTCAGTAGCGAGTCAGAGGATGATGTCCTAGAGATATCTGATAAGGTATCTACTTTTTTCTAGTAGTGGATTTTAGATTCCATATGCACCTATCATGTATGTTGTAGAGAGGAGCTGTTTGATTCTCTGGAGAGCAGTGAGAGTACTATTTAATTATCGGATGGATTGAGCCATGCGATTAGAGGTATCGAAATGGTCAGCTGGAGGATACATGATGGTGCAGTGAGGAGATTGTGGGAGGTCCGATATATATCCGATTTTAAGTGGAATCTTATCTCACTGAGCAGATTAGATTTGATCGGCTACAAGTGGAGAGCTAATGGAGGAATCTTGAAGATTTTGCATGGTAATAGGATGATATTGGAGGGGAAGAAGAAGATGAGAAGACATTACTACCTGATAGGGAGTTCAGTACAAGGTGGAGCTTCAGGAGCTAGGAAGAGTCTAGAGCAAGATGGAGCTCCAGGTGGAGATGGATCGGGCACGAAATGCGAGATTCAAGAGGATGAGAGGTGATATTGCAGGGTGAAGTTCCTATTGCCGTAGGAGGCTACCCCGAGCAGGTCTCAGATCAGGAGGAGCATAATATATGATGGAGATGGATTTGAGCAGCCTGATTCGACTTTCATGTTTGTCCATCCATAATCAGCAGACATTTGTCCCAGAATATGGGGGTGAGAAGATCCAAAACTCCTAGAATTAGGAGGAAGCTGAATATCGAGCCAAGGTAGAGATTGTTGTTAAAAAAAAATTCAAGATTCTGTCCATGATAAGCTTAAAATGAGATCTAGAATGACAAACGGAGTCCAATGAGTTCAAGAATAGCCCAAACGGAGTCCAGACGATGAAGATATGTGCGAGAGAAGCCAACACAGAGGTTGGTACGGCCCACAGGCCAACAGAGGCTGCGGTGGAGTGGGTCAGGCCTGGCAGTGGAGTGAGTGTGTCAACCGACCGTAGGCACACGACCCAGTGCGGATGCGTACGGGTGCGCATGGGCTGGCCCAACTAGAGAGTAGGGCTGGTGTACTGCGGTCCACTGCAAACCATAGTCCATAGGGAGGTATAGTGGATCGGCGCCCCATTTCCAAGGGCATTTCATGCAATCCATGGTGGATCGACATGATTCCAGAGGCATTTCTCGTGGTCCAAGCGTGAGGCATGGACCGCTTAGAGATTGGTCTGGTTCACGGCAAGCCCAATCTACGAGCGGTCCATAGGCACAGATTTGTGCGATCCAATGGTTGGAGACATCACGGTTTGATCAGAGTGATCTAGTGGCCTGATCTGACAGTCAGGAGTTTTTTTAAGTTCAATCAAAGTCTAATCTCCGATCTGAGCTTGGACTGAGTTCTTTAAAACTGTGGACAAACAAAGGGCTCAAGTGGTAGCAGTGGGCAATCGATCGAGAACTCTGAGGAGCAGCAGGTGTGAGTTCGACAACAGGCAGTAGACTCTGAAGAGGAGCACCGGTAGAGAGAAGAAGCAAGGACTTCAAGCAGACTGTTAGGCAGTGGATAGAGGTCGTTTTAGAGGTTCAGGGATCTCCTAAAGAGAGTACTTTTGTGAGAGAGAGCTTCTTATTGAGAAAGAGGGATTGGTGTACGAGGGTTGAGGGTGTGATCTCCTCTTATAATTTTTTTTCATAGTGAAGCTTGCATGCCTCATGGAGGCGAGCCTTTTGGTTGATCCACGTATTTGATTATTTTTTTATTTTGTTTCTTCTTTCTTCCTGCTACAATGCATGGTACCGGATCCTGCACAACAATAGGTAGATATCTTTTTATTTTGTTTCTAAAATACCTCTAATCCTATAATAATAATATAATATAGAAATATGATAATTCATAATAAATATAATATAATATATATACATATATTATATTATTATACTATATAATATAATATAATACAATATTATTGTTGTTGGTGCAAAAATCCATCTATGTCGGAGAAGCTGGAGTCGAAGAAGTCGCGGTCGCCGTCGGTACCTGCAAAAGAAGTCTAAACCGGAGGTGGGGTTGCTCCAGCAAGACCCTCCAACGCTCAAGTCAGTTCTCTACCTCAACAAGAATGGAGTGCTCGAACGAAAATTTTAGCAGAATTTTTAGGTAAAAAATGAGAGCTTAGAGGATAACGTATCTGGGGTCCCCTTTTTATAGGCGGAGGGAGAAACAGACTGATAGCGATGTTTGTAACCGTCTGGCAGTGGGCTGCCCATGGTCAGGAGGAGTTTGTTGCGAAGAGTAGTGGAGTGGAATCGTGGCTATCACCGGGACATGCCACGTGGGGTCTGTCGCGGGGAGTGGAGCAGCGTCCGTTGTCGCGACTTGCCAGAGGATGGAGGAATCGCGCGGTATCCGTCGCAGGAAGTGGAGCAGGATCATGGCCATTATTGTGATCTGCCAGGGAGTGATGGAGCCGCACGAAATCCATCGCAGGAAGTGGAGCAGAGTCGTGGCCGTTATTGTGGTCTGTCAGGGAGTGATGGAGCCGTGCGAAATCCGTCGCAGGAAGTGGAGCAGGGTCGTGGCCGTTACTGCGGCCCGCCAGGGAGTGATGGAGCCACGCGGAATTCATCGCAGGAATTGGAGCAGAGTCGTGGCCATTACTGCGGCCCGCCAGAGAGTGATGGAGCCGCGCGGAATCCATCGCAGGAAGTGGAGCAGAGTCATGGCTGTTGCTGCGGCCTGCTAGAGGGTCCAGGCCTATCGGTCGAAGTCTGGTTAGAGTACGATCTCCGTAGAAATGTGGTGGCCCGCTAGAGGGTCCAGGCCTGTCGGTCGAAGTCTGATTGGAGTGTCTGGCGGAGAGAGGTGGCTAGCTACCCATCTGAGAGGAGCTTGGAGTCCAGCTCCAGTAGGAGTCCGGACGAAGTCTTCCTTCAGTCGAAGTCGAGGACGAGGTCTGGCTCCCGTGGGAGTCCGGACAGAGTCTTCCTGCAATCAAAGTTGGGGATGAGGTCCGACTCCCGCAGGAGTCCGGGCAGAGTCTACCTGCAATTGGAGTTGGGGGCGAAGTCCGGCTCTCGTAGGAGTCCGGACGAAGTCTACCAGCAATTGGAGTCGTGGGCAGAGTCTGGCTCCAGTAGTAGTCCGGACGAAGTCTGCCTGCAGCCGGAGTCGGGGATGAGATCCGGCTCCCGTAGGAGTCTGGGCGGAGTCTTCCTGCAGCCAGAGTTGGGGACGAGGTCCGGCTCCCGTAGAAGTCCGGGTAGAGTCCACCTGCAATTGGAGTTGGGGGCGAAGTCCGGCTCCCGTAGGAGTCCGGACGAAGTCTACCTGCAATTGGAGTCGTGGACAGAGTCCGGCTCCCGTAGGAGTCCGGACGAAGTCTGCCTGCAGTCGGAGTTGGGGACGAGGTCCTGCTCCTATAGGAGTCCGGGCAGAGTCTTCCTGCAACCGGAGTTGGGGACGAGGTCCGACTCCCGTAGGAGTCCGGGCGAAGTCTAGAAGATGGTCGATCATCGTGGAAATTTGGGTGGAGTCCATCCATTGTGAAGAATCCGGTCGACGCTGGTGGGGGCTAATCCGTCAGCAAAACTTGGGAGTGTTGTGGGGGCTCGACCGCCCGGGAGGTTTGAAGAGACGTCGTCGGAGGTCGAAAGTCGGTTGGATCCCCGGAGGGTCACTCCTGACACAAACTTCGGCTGGGGGGGTTTTACACCCAACACCAGTCCCCCTACTTTCGAGTTCAAATTTTGAATGAAGGAAGTACAGAGAGATTTTCACAGCCAAAGTTGCTCCCTTGATATCCGCACGCAATCATCCTCAGATATTTTGGCATTCAATGCGCGTGCGCTGGAGTCTTTTCAGATCGAGGCGATCCGAAGAGGCTCTTTTGGAACCTGCAGCGGAATGGTGCTCAAGGCATGGTGCAATAAAGGATCTGTCAGCCGTCTGCCATTTTTTAACCGCCCGCTGTGGTGAGTGGGACACACGGCGAAAAAAGACCGATCAGAGGGGATTCGCAATCATCATTATGCCGGATCTCGGGGTCTATTTAAACCCGCACTCCTCCTCCAAGAGTCCCGCTCTATCCGACAGTCTCCTTCTGGCGCCCTTCTTCTCCCTGAGAACTCCAATTTTTCTCAGCGCCCTTTCCAGCCTTAGGCATTCCTCGAGCCGTCCTCATTTCCGCACCTTCGCACCTCTTCGAATCGCTTAGGTTAGTCTCGAAACTCCTTCCTCTTTTTGTTCTTCCTTTTGTCATTCGATCTTTCTTTCTCTTGCTCTGCACGTCAGTCCCCCGAGACCTTGTCCGTGATTTTTCCCAATTTTTAGGGATTTCTCCTTTGTAAGTGGTCTCCATGTGATTCTAGATGTCTTTCAGGATTTCTTCCTCTAGCGGCTCTAGGAGTTCGTCCGTTTCGGTCTCCCAGAGTCCTCAGGCTGTAGATGAATCGGTAGCTAGAGCTGAACCTCGTTTGATTTTTGCGTCGGATGCCATTCCTTGTTCTCTAACTCCGGACGAACTCCAACTGATAAGAGTTCAGTATGGGGTTCCTCCGGAGTATGAACTGGAACTTCCTGGCCCGTCCGACCGGGCTAGTGCCCCTCCCTCCGGCTGTTTCTGCCTGTACCAGGAGGCCTTCCGTGCCGGACTTCGGCTTCCTCTTCCGCCTTTTGTCATTGCTCTCTTCCAGTTTCTGGATATTTCTTTGGCTTCGGTAGCACCGAACTCCTTTAGATTTTCGATAGGGTTCATCTCTCTTTGTCATATAGTCGAAGTCCAGCCCATCCTTTTCTTGTTTAGATACTTCTACACCTTCAAGCATAATCCCACTGCGAAGGACTGGTGGTACTTCTCTCCTCAGTTCCGTAGAAAGGGGTTGCTGAAAGGTGCCCCCTCTTCTATCCATAACTGAAAGGGAAAGTTTCTTTATGTTCGATGCCCGACCTTGAGGCTAGGGTTGCCCCCTTGGGGCTCCCCGAGGGACTCCGTCCGCCGGGCTCCCAGCCTGAGGGAGGACGATCTTCAAGCCTCCCAGAAACTCTTCAAATATCTAACTCCTTCTCTTTCCAACCTCCTGAAGGAGCAGTTTCTGTTCAACATCGGCTTGAGCCCCCTGGATCCCGCCAGTATTTTATCTCTCCTTTTCTTTTCTTCTTTTCCTTTCCTTCCCTCTCTCTCCCCTACTTCTCTTCTTTTCTTTTTTTTTTTTACCCCCTCTTTCTCTTTTTCTTCTTCTTCTTCTTCTTCTTCTTCTTTTAGGCATGGACGCTGAAGAAGCGCAGATGCTTGCCAAGGGCCTGAAGGCTCACAAAAGAAAGGGCACCGCGGCCTCCGGGTTGGCGAAGAAGGCCAGAGTGAAGGAGATGGGTTCGGCCGTGCCTGCCCAAGCGACCTCAGCCACCGACGTCTTTGTAGACACTGAGCTTCCAGCCACCCGGGCTTCCTTGAGGGGTTTGAGTTCTCCTACCGAGGTCCCCGCTTCGGAGACCCGCCCTGAGGAGGTGCCAGGGGGTGAGAGGAGGAAGAGGAGGAAGACCTTGGCTCGCAGGGTCGGCAGTCGCCGGGCTACCGTCGAAGAATCCCACGGCTCTGAAGAGGAGCAGGGGGATAATCCTTTTAGTGACAGGGACCTAATAAAAAAGCTGGTTGACGGGTGCTCACTGCCTGAAGTCGTCCAGAGGATCGTCCGCATCGATCCTGCACAACGAGTCTGGGACTCACTGGGGGCCTTCCCTGAGGTAAGCAGATTCATCTTCCTTTCGCTTCTTCATTTAATTAACTTCTCAGCTTTCATTCTGACCTTCCGATCGTCCTTGCAGCTCGAACACCAACTCCTCGCCAACATCGAGACGACAAACAAGGCGGTGGAAGGTCAGCAGGCCGAGGCTGCCCGCCTTAAGAAAATGGCCCTCGAAGCGGCCGATCTCTGAAAAGTGCTTGAGAGAGAGAGGCAGACCTCGGTGGAACAGAAGGCCGCCTTGGAGGAGATGGTGAGGAGGGCAGAGGCTGAGGTTGCCAATATGGCAGAGCAGATTCCGACCCTGGTCTCAGAGGCCTGGGGTCAAGCGGTGGAGGAGTTCAAGGCTTCCATCGAAATGAAGTAATTGAAGGTTGAGTTCGGCCAAGCCGCATTCAACAAAGGATTCGAGCTCTGCCAGGAGAAGATGGTCAAGAAATTTTTCGAGCTCGACCTCAGCTTCTTGGACGAGGCATCCGAGGATGAAGTCGGACCCTCCACCGCCGTCGCAGCCACCGCGGACCACCTCCCAGAGGTGCCGAGTTCCCCCATTGATCCAGAGGTCCGAGACCTCTAACCTTGTATTCTTTCTTTATTGCAATTTTTCTTCTTTCTTTTGTCTTCAAGAAACGTTCTGTCAATAAAATTGGTCTCCTCCTTATGGGGGACTTTTCTTCTCTTCTTTTTCTTTCTTTCTTTCTTCTTCTTTGTAATGAGCTGCATCTTTCTTTCTCTTCTCCCGATGGCAGTACCTTGCCGATGCACTCTCCTTGCCACAGGGAATTCCACTGAGGTCCACGATCCAACATCTGAGAAAGAAAGTTTGTCATTTGATGAGAAGGTCGAAGGAGATGGAGGACAAACTTTCTAGACTGAGGGAGAGTCACTCAGAGGCTACTGCGGAGGCCGCGCACTTCTGGAACCTTCATGTGAAAGGAATCATGGATTACAGTCGGAGGAAGGCAAACTTTGAGAAGGAGCTCGAGGAACACCGTAAGCACGCCAGCGATCGATCCTGGGTTCAGGCCTCCAAGTCAGCTCTCTCGAAGCGGAGTTGGCGGCTGCACGGGAGAAGATCAGCCAGCTGGAGGGGGGCTCGTCTTGGCTCGCAACCTAGGCCGAACGTGAACAAGACTGGTCGAAGAAATTCTCCGACCTTCAGCAACAGCTTCAAGATGCCGAGTCGAACTATAATGCATATCGGGCCGGTTGGTGCAAGTAGGTGGATGACTACAGGAGGAGGCTCCAAGCGTCGACCGACGAAGTTGCCCACCTTCGAAGGCGGTTATCTGAAGGAGCCCAGCTCGTTTCGGCTCGGGACTCTGACGAACTTCGATCCCTGAGAGAAACCACGGGAGAGCTATCCGTCGCCCTCGGAGAGGGGAAGGCCGAGCTGCAGCGGTTGAAGATCCAGCTGGCATATGAGCAGCAGGCGTTCAAGGATGCAGAGGTGGAGTTCGAAGTCCTGAGGAAGAGACTTTGGAAGTCAGAGGGCGAAAGTCGGCGATTCCATCGGATGTTCCAGGACATGCTGCTGAAAAAGAGAGAGCTAGAAGAAGAAGTTGAAAATCTGAGGCAGTCCTTGATAAGGAGTGAAGTAAATAATTCGAGGTCGGAAGGAGCAGAGCTTCCTTAGGGCTCTTTTTGCCTTCCGTCTTTTCATGTATATATTTTTTTCTTTGTTGTTTTATTTTGTTCTTGTTATTTTGCTTTTCTTCCTTTAGCCTGCTGGACTTTGTAGTATATATTTCGTGAATGAAATGAAAAGGAGATTTCGTGTTACCTCGTCCATGCATTGCATTAAATTATCGTCTGCCGAACTTCTTTTGTCTCTTGACTTGTTCGACGTCGACGTAGTTTGAAGATTCCCAGCCATTATCGTGTTGTTTTACTTTTCTTGTCACCTTTCTTTCTTTTTTTTTTCTCTTTTTTAAGTGAGGGTCCTCCCCTTGCTTTTTGCGGGGTCGCGTAGAAGTATGGAGGTGCCATTGAGGGGACTTTTTTCTTTTTCTGATCTTGTTGGGCGATCGGGTTTTTATCATCGTCAGGACGAGGTTCTCCTTCTATTCTTGACGTTGTCGATCTCAGCTCAGGTTAGGACGAGGTTCTCCTCCTGTTCCCAACGGGGCTGTGGGGGCACATAAGGGCCATTGCAAGGGCCTCTCCCCCCATCCGATCTAAAAGATCCAGGCCTTTGACTTTGCTCATGTCAGGATGAGGTTCTCCTCCTGTTCCCAACATGGCTGTGGGGGCACATAAGGATGTTGTAAGGCCTCTCCCTCCATTCGGTCTAAAAAAATCGGGCCTTTGACTTTGTTCATGTCAGGACGAGGTTCTCCTCCTGTTTCCAACATGACTGTGGGGGCACATAAGGGCGTTGTAAGGCCTCTCCCTCCATCCGATCTAAAAGAATCGGGCCTTTGACTTTGCTCATGTTAGGACGAGGTTCTCCTCCTGTTCCCAACATGGCTGTGGGGGCACATAAGGGCGTTGTAAGGCCTCTCCCCCCATCCGGTCTAAAAGAATCAGACATTTGACTTTGCTCATGTTAGGACGAGGTTCTCCTCATATTCCTAACATGGCCGTGGGGACACATTAGGGCATTGTAGGGCCTCTCCCCCCACCCGGTCTAAAATAATCGGACTTTCATTTTGCTCATGTTAGGACGAGGTTCTCCTCCTGTTCCTAACATGGCCACGGAGGCACCTAAGGGCCGTTATATGGGCCTCTCCCCTGATCTGATCTTAAAATAATCGAACTTTCATTTTGCTCATGTTAGGATGATGTTCTCCTCTTGTTCCTAACATGGCCATGGGGGCACCTAAGGGCCGTTATATGGGCCTCTCCCCTGATCCGATCTTAAAATAATCGGACTTTCATTTTGCTCATGTTAGGACGAGGTTCTCCTCCTGTTCCTAACATGACCTTATTTTGATTGTTTGAAGGGGTTATCCCCAGTCGTAACAAGTCCATGCCAAAAGGGAAAGACATGCAAAGTCGAAAGGAATTTTGATTCAAAGCAAAGTCGTTAGTAATACATTTACAGATTTTTCAAGTCCCATGATCGTGGAAGGTTTGCTCCTCCTTGAGGTCCTCCGGTGACGGAGTTGATGATCCCGATCGGAGGCCGATCTCCGGGCTGTTCTTCCCTCCTTGGCGGTTCAGGTTGCGGCAGGGCCCTTGGCCGATCCTCTCTGTCCTCAGGTCGGCATCGAATGAACCTGTCAAGCCGACCTCGTCTGATGAGCTCCTCGATCTCGTCTCGGTGCTGAATGCACTCCTCTGTATCGTGGTCGTGGTCACGATGGTAGAGGCAGAACTTGTTGGGGTTGGACTTTTCGGAGTGCGTGCGCATCCTTTCTGGCCTTGGGAGCTGCTCTCTGACCTCCATCAGCACCTGGGTTTTCGATGCGTTGAGGGGGGCATAGTTGCGGAACCTTCCTGGGGGGGAGCCCCACCGAGCTCGGCGCTCCGGGCTTCCCTGCCTGCGTGCTTGAGGAGGAGTCGGGACGCGCTTGTGCCCGGGAGGAGTTCGAGAACGTGGCTGAGCTTCTCTCGCCCCTTTTTCGACTGTGGGCTTACTCGAGTCTCCCGCCTGCCACTCTCTCGCGGTCTCCTCATCCTTCATTTTGAAGGTTTCTTCCGCTCGGGCGTACCCTTCGACCCGAGCCAGCAGGTCAGCAAAATCTTTGGGGTACTTCTTTTCCAGGGAGAATAAAAGGTCGTTCTTCTGAAGGCCACCTTTTAGGACGGCCATCGCTACCGATTGGTCCAAGTTCCAGACCTCCAACGCGGCGATGTTGAAACGGTTGATGTAGGCACGAATGGACTCTCCCTTCCTCTGCTTGATGTTGATGAGGGACTCCGAACCCTTCCGGGGACGCCGGCTGCTGACAAAATGAGCCACAAACTGGTGGCTCATTTGATCAAAGAAAAAGATGATACCCGACTTCAGTGCCGAATACCAGTTTCTCGCCACTCCCTTCAAGGTGGATGGGAAGGCTCGGCATAGAATGGCGTCGGGCGTGCCATGAAGCAGCATCATTGTCCGGAAGGCCTCCAGGTGGTCAACTGGGTCTGAAGTCCCGTCATAGCTTTCGAACTGAGAGAGCTTGAAGTTCGGCGGGATCGGTTCCTACATGATCATTTGAGAAAAAGGAGGGTCAGTACAAATGTCCTCACCATAAGCGGGGAGAGCATGGCGGAGTTCTTCGATCCGTCGGTTCATCTCCTGGAGCCTCCGATCCAGAAAATCCTCTCGACTACGGGTCTCGAGGGTCTTCTGGCAGAATGGAGGCAGAGATCTTCCGGGGGTGGAATCGTGGTCCGATAGAGGGCTCTCCACCCTTGGATTCATCTTTCCGGAAAAGACAGGGCGGTTAGCCCAAGTGGCTCGTCCCACCGTCAGATTTTGGAGTTCTGGCGACGCTCTTTCCGGTCGCACTGATGCCTGCGGCTGCTGCTGCTATTGTATGGCCTGCACGGCTTCAGTGAGGCCTCTGACCTACTGCACCAGTAAGTCGAATTGCTCCGCGCCAACCGCTGCTGCCGGGGGAGGGGGTAGAGGCTGGGAGACTGGAGGTGAGGCCGGTGAAGCGAAAATTTAGTGCAGGGGCAAAATGGTAATTTTAAAACTTTTTCAAAATTACTATTTTACAGTGAAATTATTAATTAATCTTATTAATTAATACTAATTAACCCTACACTAGGATCTAAATATGATACAACAGCATGCATTTAAATTTGAAATTCAAATTTGAATCAGTAAACGTTTTACAGTACTGTGTTCAGAACACATCACCTTTTGCGGGTAGTCGATCACCGCAATCTGATCACCGTCGGAGGGCTCTGATCGTCACATTGCAGCCACCCAACTGTCTGGCCTCGGCGGATCATCCACACGAAGCTCCCGTCTGATCAGCTCCTCACGAATGCTAGTTCGTGATTTCATCCTTTTGATGGCAGATGTTGATCGAACTCCTTCGATCGATGTGTGCCGACTTCTCGGATGTTTCGGATCATCTGCATAATTACTTGAGAGGCTGATGGATCTCTCTCTGAAATTTGGTGGACTCACGATACTCGTGGCACACCAATCTCACTTCCCGAACCCTAGGTAGAAACCCTAGGGTACACACCAAAAACCCTACGCCCAATTTTCTCTCTTTTCTTTCTTTTTCTCTCGAAAGGTTTTGGACCTTCACCTTGCACAGAAGCCTTCCTCATGCCTCAAAGTTTCTCTCCTAATTTTTCTATGCACGTCCCACCTTTCTCCTCTTTTTAAAACAACGTCGAACATGTCTTATCCGCGTGAGAGGATAAAGACAAGAGGTTACACATTTGAATTCAAATCAAATTTGAATTCAAACGAAAACCAACTTATCCCTATCCTTTTGGGTGTGAGAAGAGAAGGGGCGTGGCTCTTTGTGCATGGAAAAGTTTCATGAGAAACCTTTTCTCGTGTAAGTAATGTGGCGCACAAAATGGATAAGGATGAAAGGGCAAGTGATAAGTTATCCATTCAAATTCAAACATGCTTTGAATTTGAATGGCTAACTAATTAATTTATCCATCCATATGGTGCACAAATGAGGATGTGGGGAAGGGTTTTACGTGAGAAAAATTTCACGAGAAATTTCTTCTCGTGAATTCAAATGGGTGCAAGGAAGTTGGGTGATGCAGGGAATTTAAAACAAGGTGGTTTGATTCAAATTGAGCCAACCTAGTTTAAAATAGGTTGAGCACAATTAGACCAAATTAAACCCAACATAATTAGGCTTAATTAGGCTTAATAAAATCTTAATCAAATCAGGAATTAACTAAATCTAACCCCTGATCAAATCAGGGACTAAACCACCTTAGCGATTAGGTCAACATTTAACCTAATCGGGTCAATCCAAACTGAATCCAATTCAATTGGACTTAATCCAAAAATAATTACTCAATCAAATTGAGTTAATTAGTGATTAAATCACTAATTAAACCTCTCATAAATGTTGAGTCCAAATCCGATCGGCAATCAGGCATCAGAGACCATCGATATGAAACCCTGATCAAAGAGTTCAAATTTCAAATTCAAAATTCGAAATTCAAAATTTTGACCCCGGTACCCAAAATGTGTGGAACTCATGATTAGAGAATCCTAATTCTCAATCATAGAGTTCCAGATAGATAAGACTCATAATCAGCCATCAGATCAGAAAGAAATCTCTAATGTGTGTGACCCCGCAGGTTCGAACCTAAGCCGGTAGCACAGGAACCAATTTCTGTACTAATCGAAGTGACCATCTAGCAATGGTACCCGACGACCGGATAGGTCGAATAATCGCAATCGCAACATTCAGAACCTACGTGAATATGGTTACCGTATAATTCATCCCTTTTGACCCCTGTGTTTAGGATGACTCAGGGTTAAACTGTCAACCCTGATGATATCATCCGAATCGTGCTCAACTCAATTAGTCCTGTGACTCCTCACTAGGACTACCCTGGCCAAGGTTTTGCTAAATTGAAACACGACTATACACAGCTCCTAAACTGGAGTGGTCAATTCCATCTTGACACACGCACCGACAAGTCAAGTACTTGACTACACCCAGCAACCTTCCGTCATTGAATTAGAAATTCAGGTAGTCCAGTGCCTAAGTGCAGTGAGTTGCTTGCAAGTCACCGTGGCGGTCTCAGGTCGGAGGGACATTTATACCCATATCCCATCAGAGCAAATCTTGACAGCAGAAATAGCTCCGGAGTTGGTCACGTTCAGTGCAGATGTACCATTACATCTCACCTGTATGCCATACCAGTGTCTCCACACTCTTTGGTTATGAGGACAACCAACCCATATGGCACACAACGATCTATGCTCGATAAATATTGTCGTCCTTGGTAACAACATATCATTTGGTCGCGAACATGTTTAAGGACTAAACGACAAATCCTCCTTTGTCGAGTCTAAATAGTCCTAAGGACTTCACCACAACACAGGAGTTCATTAGAAGATGAAACATTTGTGATAAAAAAATACCAAAATAACTTTTATTTATTTATAATTCATGTACTAATACAAAAGGAGCACAACCGTCAACAGGCTGACGATTGGCTTTGGGACACTATTCCCAACAATCTCCCACTTGGCCTAAAGCCTATCGGTGCAGTATCTAATACCCATCTTCGACTTGTAGTCGTTGAACTCCTTCACCGCAATGGCTTTAGTGAATGGGTCGGCCAGGTTCTCCTTCCCGTCGATCTTCTGAAAGTCGACGTCACTTCGATCCACGATCTCCCGGATGAAATGGTAGCGGCGCAGAATATGCTTCGTCCGCTGGTGTGCCTTTGGTTCCTTCGCCTGAGCAATGGCTCCAGAGCTCTCGCAGTAGAGCAGAACTGGACCAACAAGGGAGGGTGCTACTCCGAGCTCGGTGATGAATTTTCTCAGCCACACCGCTTCTTTGGCAGCATCTGATGCAGCAATATACTCCGCCTCGCATACTGAATCAGCCACAGTGTGCTGCTTGGAATTCTTCCAGCAGACAGCCCCACCATTAAGGGTAAAAATAAATCCTGACACACTCTTGCTATCATCTCGATCAGACTAGAAACTAGAGTCTGTAAACCCTATAAGTCTCAAGTCCGATTCACCATATATAAGCCACTGGCCCTTAGTATTTCTCAAATACTTCAGGATGGTTTTAACAACCTTCCAGTGATTCTCTCCTGGATCAGATTGGTATCTACTCACTACCCCTAGTGAGTATGCCACATCTGGTCGTGTACATGTCATGGCGTACATGATAGATCCCACTGCCGAAGCATATGGAATCCTACCCATACGCTCTCTCTCTTGAGGTGTTGTCGAATAATCCCTCTTCGAGAGAGAAATTCCATGGCCTATCGGTAGATAGCCTTTCTTGGAATTTTCCATGCTGAACCTTTTCAGCATAGTATCAATGTACGTGGACTGGGATAAGCCAAGCAACTTTTTGGATCTATCTCTATAGATCCTCATCCCTAGGATGTAGGAAGCTTCTCCCAGATCCTTCATGGAGAACTGTGACGATAGCCAAATCTTTATTCCCTGTAATGTAGGGACATCATTCCCGATTAAGAGAATGTCATCCACATACAATACAAGAAATACTACTGCTGGACCATTAGCCCACTTATAAATGCAGGGTTCTTCTCCGTTCTTAACGAAGCCATACGTTTTGATCGTCCTATCAAAATGTATGTTCCAACTCCGAGATGCCTGCTTAAGTCCATAAATGGACCTCTGTAGCTTGCACACCTTAGACTCATCTGTGGATGTGAACCCTTCTGGTTGTATCATATACACCTCTTCGTCCAGCTCTCCGTTTAGGAAAGCTGTCTTCACATCCATCTGCCAGATTTCATAGTCCAGATGGGCAGCTATCGCAAGCATAATCCGAATGGATTTGAGCATTGCCACAGGAGAAAATGTCTCGTCATAGTCTATACCATAACGTTGACGATATCCCTTGGCAACCAGACGGGCTTTATAGGTCTCCACCTTTCCGTCTGTGCCCCTCTTCCTTTTGAAGACCCACTTACACCCTATGGATTTTACTCCTTCAGGTGGGTCAACCAATGTCCACACATCGTTGACCTTCATGGACTCCATTTCGGATTTCATGGCCTCTAGCCATTTCTCAGAGTCAGGTCTCTGCATTGCATCCATTAAGGTGATCGGATCCTCATCGTTTTCATCAAGTTCGATAGGATCACCACCCCGGACCAAGAAATCATAGTATCTGTCCGATTGATGTGGTACTCTACCAGACCGCCTTAAGGGTGCATAATCAATGGGCTCCGGATCTGATCTAATCAAATCCGGTTCAGGTTCAGTAACATGTGTCGGTTTTTTCACCTGTCGAACTTCGTCAAGTTCGACTTTAGAGGCAACAGTTCCTTCACTAAGGAACTTCTTTTCTAAAAAGATTGCCTTAAGGCTGACAAACACCTTTTGCTCATCAGCAAGGTAGAAATAATACCCTTTGGTCTCTTTTGGGTACCCTATAAAATTACACTTGTCAGACCTAGGTCCAAGCTTGTCTGTAATTAAACGTTTAACATAAGCCGGACACCCCCAAACCCTAAGGTGCGAGAGTACTGGCTTACGTCCTATCCATATCTCATATGGCGTTTTGGCTACAGACTTACTCAGAACTCTATTTAGAAGGTAACAAGCTGATTCGAGCGTATATCCCCAGAGGGAGATCGGCAGACCAGCAAACCCCATCATGGATCGAACCATGTCTAACAGGGTCCGATTCCTCTTTTCAGACACACCATTATGCTATGGTGTTCCAGGAGGAGTCCACTGAGAGAGAATCCCATTCTCCCCTAGATACGTCAGAAACTCATTGGAAAGGTATTCACCTCCTCGATCAGATCGAAGAGTTTTAATACACTTCCCAGTTTGTTTTTCTACCTCATTTCGGAATAGTTTGAACATTTCAAATGATTCCGACTTATGCTTCATTAAATAGACATACCCATACCTAGATAGGTCGTCTGTGAAGGTTATGAAGTAGAAAAATCCACCTCTTGTACTTGAGCTCATGGGTCCACATACATCAGAATGTACCAGACCTAAGAGTTCACTGGCTCGCTCACCTTTTCCAGTAAAAGGTGACTTGGTCATCTTTCCAAGAAGACAGGACTCACAGGTTGGAAGTGATTCGCAATCACTAACTTCAAGAATTCCTTCTTGAGCCAACCTGTTTATCCTGTTCTTATTGATATGACCTAGCCTACAGTGCCAAAGGTAGACTTCTGACACATTATCTATTCTAGAGCATTTATCGAATTTTTGAACCACATTAACAGGCTGTGATAGTAAGTAAATTCCATTATTTAATTGTCCAACAAATATTGTAACACCATTCAAAATGATATTGCAAATATTTTTTTTTATTAAAAAATCATAACCGTACATGGCCAAAAGACCTACAGAAATAATATTTAATAAAAAACTTGGACCATAGTGACATTCACTCAGAATTACATTACGAGAATTGATTACAAGACTCATGATTCCTAAAGCTAGAACTGAAACTTTGCTTGCATCTCCAACATTCAGGAACCTCTCGCCTTCATCAAATCTCCTACTGACCTGCAGACCCTGCATCGAATTACAAATATGATAAGGGCTTCCGGTATCCAATACCCAGGCAGTAGTATCACAAATCGAAAAGTTGCAAGGAGTTATCATATAATTACCTTGCTTCTTCTTTGGCCTGTTCGGGTCCAGGGAGGCAATGTATTGAGGACAGTTCCTCTTCCAATGCCCGTGCTTCTTGCAAAAGAAGCACTCCGCCTGGCTCTGGTCATGCTTGCGCTTCTTGGTCTGACCCCGTGCTACTGTCCCAGCATGAGATTGCACCTTCTTATTTTTCTTCTTCTTGTTCTTTTTCCCCTTCCCAAAGGGTTGACGACGAGAAGAAGACCCTCCCACTACATTCACCGACTCCTTATGGAGTTGGTGATCCTTCTCAAAGTTCTGCAGCAACCCCAACAATCCGTGGTAGTTTACTGCAGGCTTTGTCATTCGAAAATGAGTAAGGAATGGGAGGAAGGACTTGGGCAAGGAATTAAGGATCGCATCCTTACCGAGCTGCTCGTGCAGAGGAAAGCCCAATTTGCTTAGGCGCTCAATCATCTCGATCATATACAGTGCATGATCAGTGACTGAGGCCCCATCCCTCATCCGAGCATTGAAAATAGCACAACTAGTTTTGTGCCTTTCAACGTCGTCAGGTGTGCCAAAGGAGTCGTTCAACATTTGAAGCATCTCCTGTGGCTGGGCGTTCTCAAACCTTCGGCTGAACTCGTCATTCATTGCTGCCAGCATAATACATCGAACGGTGGTGCGGTCATTGAGCCACTTCAAGTAAGTGTCTCGGATCGCTTTACTAGCGTTCGGAGCTGGCTCCTCAGGTGCTGGATCCGTTACTACATAAAGGATCCGCTCATGCTCAAGGACGATTTTCAATTTTCGATACCAGCTATCGAAATTGGGTCCCATGAGCTTGTCATTATCTAATAATGATCGGAGCGACAGGGTAGTGGCCATAGCTGCTTAAAGGAAAACGAGACCTCTATTAGTACATAAATTAATACTAAAGACTTGGACTTTAGTCTAAAGTTTTTCCCAATATTTTACGAACTGGTAGCCTTATCCTCCAATTCGAGAAATTACTTTAATTCCTTAATGGATACTAGAATCCACACAGACTACACACGAGCCCAACTTTGGTTGGTCAACCCATGTGCATCTATGGGTAGGTTCTTAACCAGTTGTTTCTCTAAACAACTTCTAGTAATTTATTTTGCCCCAGAACCTAATCAGTAGGCTTTGGCCTCCACTGAAAAGATCTGGTTAGGTCCAACCATTAACATGACTTAATTTAGTGAATCGGACCAATAAATGATCAGGCCCGACTTTGGCCGGCCAACCTAACCACCATCAGAA
Organism: Elaeis guineensis; assembly: GCF_000442705.2. Taxonomy (NCBI): domain Eukaryota; kingdom Viridiplantae; phylum Streptophyta; class Magnoliopsida; order Arecales; family Arecaceae; genus Elaeis; species Elaeis guineensis. The sequence continues at coordinate 26,588,891 of NC_025995.2, read as the reverse complement.
AGACTCAATCAAGTTATCATATTATGAATAATAATTCCATTAGCCAATGAGCACCAGGCCTTTGGGCCTCCAATGATCATTGAACTAATGGACTCATTATCATTCACTTAATGGGAGGCTATGACTTAGTTATCATTATAACTTAATCATTTTAGGGACCTAATAATTTTGAGGATTTTATTAAAGAATAGTAGAGAAGAAATCATCCAGCCAATTTCAATCCTCCCACTGACTTCACCAAGTCAGATTAAAAAGGATTTAATTAAAGCTGGTATTAGGAGCACCTAAATCAGTCATACTGATTTACCTAATGACATGGGTGAGCTCTAATCACCAAGTGATCTAATCAAAATCTAACTTACCAGATTGGCCAGGTAAGTGAGATCAGTGATGGGGATTTGCCATTAACTCGTCAATGATCGAATCAATGCGAGTAGCTCCCGCTTAAGAACCACTGGTCAAAACTGCCGAACTTACCTTAGACACCAACCGGTTCATTAGTTTTAATTTTGATCAACTTAGTAAATAGAGCTCCACCGCGTAGCCATGAATTAAGTCCATCTTGGTCTAGTTAAAGACATGGACCCATTCAACTACAACTATTGAAGTTGAGTCTAGAGTATCCTTGACCTAATCTAATTCAACTTTTGATTAGATTTGACCAATTACTCCAATTAGTCCATTTTTTTAAACTAACCTTAGGTCTAACCCAATTATGGACCTAATTCATCTAACCCATTGACCCAAAAGTTTATGCAATTGTCTTAGGTCTTAATTCACAATTCTAGACCTACTAGACAACACTTAATTCTTTTAATTAAGTACTTGGGCTGATGGATCAGGGTTTGGCATTTCGAAAATAATTTTCAAATTTGAAAGATTTTATTTTCTGTTCACCAAATGTGTTAACTCATTTCACAAACGGGTCAGCACATTTTATAAACAGCAATTCTATTGCTCATTTCATAACAGAAAATAACTCAAAATAAATCATAAATTTTCTTTTAGATCTAATCTAACATATTCATGATAAATTTCTTAATTAAGTTCTTTCGCTGCTCCATCGGCATGGGATATAATTGCATCGGCACCCCTACCGCCATAGGAGACCCCATCAAATGGGAAGAGAGGGCCTTTAAACCCTACTTTTCTCCTATGACCGGACGGCCATGGCAACCAACCCAATTAGATTACTTGCTACTTGGATCAAGTATATCTAAATATACAAATTTCAAAATTTAAATTTTGAATTTCAAATTTCAAATTTCAAATTTTAAATTTCAAATTTGAGATTTCAACCAAATTTCAAATTTTGAATTTTCAATCTTTGAATTTTAAATTTTGAATTTTAAATTTCAAATTTCAAATTTCGAATTTCAAATTTCAAATTTCAAATTTGAGATTTCAACCAAATTTCAAATTTCAAATTTTAAATTTTGAATTTTAAATTTCAAATTTTGAATTTCAAATTTCAAATTTCAAATTTGAGATTTCAACCAAATTTCAAATTTCAAATTTTGAATTTCAAATTTGAAACTTCTAACAAATTTCAAATTTCAAATCTTTTTGAATTTCAAATTTTAAATTTTGAATTTTAAATTTAAACTTATAGATTACACCTTAATCTACACATGCATATGTATATCATATTCTAGAACCTGCTCTGATACCAATTGAAGCGAAAATTTAGTGCAGGGGCAAAATGGTAATTTTAAAACTTTTTTAAAATTATTATTTTACAGTAGAATTATTAATTAATCTTATTAATTAATACTAATTAACCCTACACTAGGATCTAAATATGATACAACAGCATGCATTTAAATTTGAATCAGTAAACGTTTTACAATACTGTGTTCAGAACACATCACCTTTTGCGGGTAGTCGATCACCGTAATCTGATCACTGTCGGAGGGCTCTGATCGTCACATTGCAGTCACCCAACTGTCTGGCCTCTGCGGATCGTCCACACGAAGCTTCCGTCTGATCAGCTCCTCACGAATGCTAGTTCGTGATTTCACCCTTTTGATGGCAGATGTTGATCGAACTCCTTCGATCGATGTGTGCCGACTTCTCGGATGCTCCGAATCGTCTGCACAGTTATTTGAGAGGCTGATGGATCTCTCTCTGAAATTTGGTGGACTCACGATACTCGTGGCACACCAATCTCACTTTTCGAACCCTAGGTAGAAACCCTAGGGTACACACCAAAAACCCTGCGCCCAATTTTCTCTCTTTTCTTTCTTTTTCTCTCGGAAGGTTTTGGACCTTCACCTTGTGCAGAAGCCTTCCTCACGCCTCAAAGTTTCTCTCCTAATTTTTCTACGCACGTCCCACCTTTCTCCTCTTTTTAAAACAACGTCGAACGTGTCTTATTCGCGTGAGAGGATAAAGACAAGAGGTTACACATTTGAATTCAAATCAAATTTGAATTCAAATGAAAACCAACTTATCCCTATCCTTTTGGGTGTGAGAAGAGAAGGGGCGTGGCTCTTTGTGCGTGGAAAAGTTTCACGAGAAACCTTTTCTCGTGTAAGTAATGTGGCGCACAAAATGGATAAAGATGAAAGGGCAAGTGATAAGTTATCCATTCAAATTCAAACATGCTTTGAATTTGAATGGCTAACTAATTAATTTATCCATCCATATGGCGCACAAATGAGGACGTGGGGAAGGGTTTTACGTGAGAAAAATTTCACGAGAAGTTTCTTCTCGTGAATTCAAATGGGTGCAAGGAAGTTGGGTGATGCAGGGAATTTAAAACAAGGTGGTTTGATTCAAATTGAGCCAACCTAGTTTAAAATAGGTTGAGCACAATTAGACCAAATTAAACCCAACATAATTAAGCTTAATTAGGCTTAATAAAATCCTAATCAAATCAGAAATTAACTAAACATAATCCCTGATCAAATCAGGGACTAAACCACCTTAGCGATTAGGTCAACATTTAACCTAATCGGGTCAATCCAAACTGAATCCAATTCAATTGGACTTGATCCAAAAATAATTACTCAATCAAATTGCGTTAATTAGTGATTAAATCACTAATTAAACCTCTCATAAATGTTGAGTCCAAATCCGATGGGCAATCAGGCATCAGAGACCATCGATATGAAACCCTGATCAAAGAGTTCAAATTTCAAATTCAAAATTCGAAATTTAAAATTTTGACCCCGATACCCAAAATGTGTGGAACTCATGATTAGAGAATCTTAATTCTCAATCATAGAGTTCCAGATAGATAAGACTCATAATCAGCCATCAGATCAGAAAGGAACCTCTAATGTGTGTGACCCCGCAGGTTCGAACCTAAGCCGGTAGCACAGGAACCAATTTCTGTACTAATCGAAGTGACCATCTAGCAATGGTACCCGATGACCGGATAGGTCGAATAATCGCAATCGCAACATTCAGAACCTACGTGAATATGGTTACCGTATAATTCATCCCTTTTGACCCCTGTGTTTAGGATGACTCAGGGTTAAACTGTCAACCCTGATGATATCATCCGAATCGTGCTCAACTCAATTAGTCCTGTGACTCCTCACTAGGACTACCCTGGCCAAGGTTTTGCTAAATTGAAACACGACTGTACACAGCTCCTAAACTGGAGTGGTCAATCCCATCTTGACACACGCACCGATAAGTCAAGTACTTGACTACACCCAGCAACCTTCCGTCATTGAATTAGAAATTCAGGTAGTCCAGTGCCTAAGTGCAGTGAGTTGCTTGCAAGTCACCGTGGCGGTCTCAGGTCGGAGGGACATTTATACCCATATCCCATCGGAGCAAATCTTGACAGCAGAAATAGCTCCGGAGTTGGTCACGTTCAGTGCAGATATACCATTACATCTCACCTGTATGCCATACCAGTGTCTCCACACTCTTTGGTTATGAGGACAACCAACCCATATGGCACACAACGACCTATGCTCGATAAATATTGTCGTCCTTGGTAACAACGTATCATTTGGTCGCGAACATGTTTAAGGACTAAACGACAAATCCTCCTTTGTCGAGTCTAAATAGTCCTAAGGACTTCACCACAACATAGGAGTTCATTAGAAGATGAAACATTTGTGATGAAAAAATACCAAAATAATTTTTATTTATTTATAATTCATGTACTAATACAAAAGGAGCACAACCGTCAACAGGCTGACGATTGGCTTTGGGACACTATTCCCAACAGCCGGAGCCTGAGATCTGATCGCGGAGGTCGTAGATCACCGTGTGGATGCTTTGCAGGGAGGCATCGGGCGAAGATCAAGTGGGGGAAGGAGGAGTGGATGTCGGAAAAGATGACCGGAGGCGGTTCCGTTGAGCGCTCCTTTAAGAACAAGGGTGCTGCGAAGACACAGGACCCTTCCTCTAGCGCCAATCCTGTTGGTGCAAAAATTCGCCTGCGCCGGAGAAGCTGGAGTCGAGGGAGTCGCGGTCGCCACCGGGACCTGCAAAAAAAGTCTAAACCGAAGGTGGGGTTACTCCGGCAAGACCCTCCGATGCTTAAGTCAGTTCTCTGCCTCAACAAGAATGGAGTGCTCGAACGAAAATTTTAGCAGAGTTTTTAGGTAAGAAATGAGAGCTTAGAGGATAATGTATCTGGGGTCCCCCTTTTATAGGCGGAGGGAGCAACAGACTGATAGCGATGTTTGTAACCGTCTGGCAGTGGGCTGCCCATGGTCAGGAGGAGTTTGTTGCGAAAAGTAGTGGAGTGAAATCGTGGCTATCACCGGGACATGCCACGTGGGATCTGTCGCGGGGAGTGGAGCGGCGTCTGTTGTCGCGACTTGCCAGAGGATAGAGAAATCGTGCGGTATCAGTCACAGGAAGTGGAGCAGGATCGTGGCCATTATTGTGATCTGCCAGGGAGTGATGGAGCCGTGTGGAATCCATCGCAGGAAGTGGAGCAGAGTCGTGGCCGTTATTGTGGTCTGCCAGGGAGTGATGGAGCCACGCGGAATCCATCGCAGGAAGTGGAGCAGGGTCATGGCCGTTACTGCGGCCCGCTAGGGAGTGATGGAGCCGTGTGGAATCCGTCGCAGGAAGCGGAGCAGAGTCGTGGCCGTTAATGCAGCCCGCCAGGGAGTGATGGAGCCGTGCGGAATCCATCGCAGGAAGTGGAGCAGAGTCGTGGCCGTTGTTGCGGCCTGCTTGAGGGTCCAGGCCTGTCGGCCGAAGTCCGGTTGGAGTACGATCTCCGTAGAAATGCGGTGGCCCGCTAGAGGGTCCAGGCCTGTCGGCCGAAGTCTGGCTGGAGTGTCTGGCGGAGAGAGGTGGCTAGCTACCCGTCTGAGAGGAGCTCGGAGTCTGGCTCCAGTAGGAGTCCAGACGAAGTCTTCCTTCAGTCGAAGTCGAGGATGAGGTCCGACTCCCGTGGGAGTCCGGACGGAGTCTTCCTGCAATCAGAGTTGGGGATGAGGTCCGGCTCCCGCAGGAGTCCGGGCAGAGTCTACCTGCAATTGGAGTTGGGGGCGAAGTCCAGCTCCTGTAGGAGTCCAGACGAAGTCTACCTGCAATTGGAGTCGTGGGCAGAGTCCGGCTCCCGTAGGAGTCCGGACGAAGTCTGCCTGTAGCCGGAGTCGGAGACGAGGTCCGGCTCCCGTAGGAGTCTGGGCGGAGTCTTCCTGCAGTCGGAGTTGGGGATGAGGTCCGGCTCCCGTAGGAGTCCGGGCAGAGTCTACCTGCAATTGGAGTTGGGAGCGAAGTCCGGCTCCCGTAGGAGTCCGGACGAAGTCTATCTGCAATTGGAGTCGTGGGCAGAGTTCGGCTCCCGTAGGAGTTCGGACGAAGTCTACCTACAGCCGGAGTTGGGGACGAGGTCCGGCTCCCGTAGGAGTCCGGGCAGAGTCTTCCTGCAAACCGGAGTTGGGGACGAGGTCTGGCTCCCATAGGAGTCCGGGCGAAGTCTAGAAGATGGTCGATCATCGTGGAAATTTGAGTGGAGTCCGTCCGTCGTGAAGAATCCGATCGACGCTGGTGGGGGCTTATCCGTCAGCAAAACTTGGGAGTGTTGCGGGGGCTCGACCGTCTGGAAGGTTTGAAGAGACGTCGTCGGAGGTCGGAAGTCGGTTGGATCCCCGGAGGGTCACTCCTGACACGAACTTCGGCTGGGGGGGGTTTTACACCCAACAATTGTATATAGTAATATTTCTATAATAAGGATAGTATAAAAAGTATGGATAGATTTTAGCAACTTACGTAGAAAATTAATAATACAAAAGAATATGAATAACAACTTTCAAAATATTTTTAATATACTAAAAAATATAAATTAATTATATTTTATTACCAAAACATTATGGCATTTGCTACAATGCTTCTTTAATAATATTTTATTATAAAAAATATTTAAGACATTACTCTATTATTATTTTTTTTTTTTTTAAAATAAATATTTTATTATTTTTAATCCTCCTCCTTCGTAGGTTTGTCTCGCCACTGCTCGCCTCCTCGCCATTGCATGCTACCCCGTCCTCCTCCTTCTCAGTCCATCTCTGTGTAACTCAGGTCCGTTGTTGCAACCATTCCCATTCCTTGTTTACTCACCTCTTCGCAGATCGGGTCTATCGCTCGCCTCCCCACCACTGCCACTCACTTTGCCACCCCTTTTTCCCTTCCACCACTCGGGCGCACTACCATCTTCCTCCTCCACCACCTCTCAGTCGATTGGACCCATCGCTCGCCACCCCATCACTGTTTATCTTCCCATTATCGCCACTCGCTTTCCCACCCCCTTTCCCCTTTCGTCGCTTGAACCCACCGCCCCTTCCTCCATCTCTACTGCTTGCTTCTCATAGCCACATGCCACCTCTTTTTTTCCTCCACCACTTGGGCCCACCATTCACATCCTCATTGCTGTCACTCGCTTCCTCACCTCCTTTCCCTTTCTGCCACTTAGGCCTACCACCCCTTTCTCCTCCGCCTCTACCATTCACCTTCCTGTAGCCACACACTATCCCCTTCTTCCTCATTTGCCGTTCAGACCCGCCGCTCACCTCTCCATCACCGTCGCTTGCTTCTCCATTCTCTTTTCCTTTCCGTTGCTTGAACACGTTGTCCTCTTCCTCCTCCACCTCCGCTGCTTGCTTTTTATAGTCACACACCTCCCCTTACTTCCTCTTTTGCTGCTTGGGCCCATCGCTCACTTGTTGCCACATGCTGATCTTCGATGAAAAGAGATGGTGGTCCATCAGGATGAAGGAGGAGAATGGGTGCAGTTTTCAAAACTTCCTACCAGTCTTTTGGTTTCCAAATTTTGCATGAAATTTGAGTTATTTATGATAGTATCCATATATATAATCAGTTAAAACAGGTTGATGATAAATAGATTAGTGCCGTCTATCCTAAAATAAATGGTTAAAAAAATCAACAGTAAAATAACTAAAAAAATTTTGAAGTATTGCAGCAAAACTTAAATATTATTTAAAAAAATATTTATTTAAAAAATATAAATATTTGAGTCACTTGCATACCATGCATGCAATAATTTCTTCTGAAAAGAACGGTCGCGATGGGTGAATGGATGAAAACAAACCGTGCCAACCAGCGAGGCCTAGGTGCGCTGGATTATGCGCGTGGCGCGAGGACCCACCGGCTCAGAAACCAGTGGACGTAATCAAAGCTCAATGGATAGCGTGGCCAAACGCCTTTCAAAGTCGGGGATTTCAAATTGAGCCAAACTCCCCGGTCCATTCTGCATAGTTGAGGCAGAGTACAACATCCATTTCCAGCCACTCCTCCTTTTGAAAAGAGTGAACGAAATGGTAGTGTCGATGGTAAGCCGACTCTGCCCGTCGGCCACGGCCCACCACCGCCTCGGTGCGGCCGGGATCGGGGCGTTCCAAGAAAGAGAGGTGATGGGAAGGAGGATGGACTCGTGTCGCCGCCGCCGCCACAACTGCTCAAGCGGTGGCCGGAAGTCCTCCGTCCGAATGTCCATTGCAACCCCCGACCTCGCCTCCGAGGTCAAGGTACATCTGGGCTCCTTATTATTCTTCTTCTATTTTACTTCTTTTCTTTGTTGTTGTTTTTTGCTTGGAGTGATGGAGTCTAGGGCCCTCTTGCCTTTAGAATATTAGAGTTTCTGGCCATAGGGAGGCCCACCGACCCAGGTAGGTGGCTCTCTTTATGAAGTTTGGATTACTTGTGGAAGTTCCAAAAGCCGGCAAAGATTTTGCTGGCGGACAAGAATATACCACCTTTGCAGCCTTGCAATGTCTGCTACTTGTTAAATTGTTGGCAGCGGGCCTGCACTGTGACCGGCCGAGGCTGAATGGTTGGCATCCATCATGACCAGGGCTTTATAAGATTCATCATGTTGTTTAGTCATTTTCTTCATATTGTTGCTCCTAGTGTTAATCTGGATCAAAATTTCCATAATGCCGATATCCCTGTATAATTGATTCGCTAAGATTGTTAATTTACTGTTATAACAGAAATGGTGGACGGCATTTGCCCAATCAGACTCGAATGCCTTATCTGGGAGTAAAATGTTGGCTGCTATAATGGAATTAGGAAGAAAACATTAATCTATTGGCAATTTTCTTGCACAAGCCACTTCACTAAACATTGTGCTCAGAAGTTGAACTGGAAGACTTTAGCTTAATTGTGAAATGGCTAATTTTGAGCTGCTTATTATTTGAAAATTGTCTGTTATTGCATGAGGAAAAAATTGTCACGATAGTTTGAGGACAGCAAATTCTTCAAGTCTTGATGCAGCTTGTCACTTGATGTGAGGTATGATTGACAACTTCAACCTGATTTGGTTGGATAGATGGTGCCACACCATCATGTCAATCACCTCCACCTGTAATTGTTCCTCAATTCTTGTATCATGCTACTAGGGCTGAGCACGGGTCGGGTTTGATCGGATTGAGAGAAAAATTTCATCCAACCGAATCTAATCAGATTGAAGAAAATTCAACCTGTTGTTAACCGTTTATCATGTATAAACTATTTGAAACCGAAGTGAACGGTTTGTAGCGGGTTCGGGTGGGTTGTGTCGGTTTGGGCTTCAATATTGATCTAATATTGATTTTAAGTCTAATATTGGCCCACTTAAGTTTATTTATTTATTTATTTTTGTCAATTTAATGTAAAAAAGGCCTAAACCTTATAAGTTATAAATTTTGGGCTTATTTTTGAACTTGTACAAAAGAAAAAAAAAAAAAAAAACTCATCTGAAAGTAATTACATCTGAAAGCTTTCACTTTAGAATTATCTCAAATTGATGTGTTTCTTTCAACAATTCAACATTAATATTTTCATGAATCCAAATGGATGATGGAATTTTTTTAGAATGAAGTATTGAAGTCTAAATAACGCCATCCCAAAATGAAAGTGAGTTTGTGAAATGCTACATTGGTTGGGTTCGGTTTCATACGGGTTAAAAGTATATGAACCGAATCCGACTGTAAATAACCGATTTTTTACAAACCCCAACTTGATTCCACCCGATTTATGTCTTTCAATTGATTGAAACCGATGTTCATTGGGTTGGATTAGGTGGGTTTCTTCGGGTTTCGGTTATTTACTCAACCCTACATGCTACCTACTAGAACATCAGTGTGTAACTTTAATGAAGGTCCAAGAAAAGTGTAAACCTAAGCTATCATACAAACTATTGGTGAAATGCAAAATGCTTTGTTCCCTGGATCAACAACAAAACTGCATTTTAAATGTGTTTTTTTTTTATATATTTCTTTTGAATGTAAAAACGTGAAAAATCTTTTTCCTTTATACCCTTTTTTGTTATTTTGGCTTAGCAGTGCATTCTTAAATAAATGGCGTCCCCACTCCCCAGGCATGTCACTAAAGTAATATTTCTTGAGATTACTGTTAATACTACACATAAATTTATATACATATATTTTTGCAAATTTCATCTTGAAAGTAAACAGAATGTGCTACAGAGTGAGAGTAAGGTCTTAGGCACTCAATACAATGCACTATTTTAGATATACCCATTTCAGTAGGATATTATTATTAGTATAATAAGCCAATGGTTGTATTGGCTCAAGCCAACTGCATTTTTGGCTTTAATGAAATTCTAGGTTCTATGTGAGAGGCACATTTTTGGGTGCTCAGGAGCGTTTCTCTCTCTCTTTTCTCCAAGCATGTGATATCTTGCCTTACATGTTACAATAAACTTCTCAACTAAATGTTAGTGGTTTATAATATGGATGCCAACTTTATTTGCGTAAGATAATGCTTGGTATGTATGCAGTTCAAAGATTTGGAACTAGAGCGGCGAAACCCCCGGACAGTTGTGGCAGTTATTCTTGGTGGAGGAGCTGGGACCCGTCTTTTTCCTCTCACCAAACAAAGGGCTAAACCAGCAGTAAGTGCTAACAACCATTTTATGCACCTATTTTTTAACTTTTCCTCCATTCAACACCACTTGTTTTTATGTGCTTTGTAGAAACAGATTGTTCAAAATTCAAATAGTGGCTTCAGGGTTATGGCTATAAACCATCAAACACTCTATCATGCAAATTCTCCATGCCTCCTATGCTAACTTTTCTTTTTGTCTTCAACTTTGTATTTAAAAACTTTGGCAATTATACAGGACCCATAGGAATAAGTTACCACTTAGGTTATGCCTAACAGAATTCATAAGATACCATCATCAAATTTTAATGTTGTTTTCTGTCTTTGATTTGACTGAGAGAACTCTCCATTTTAATTCCTAATCTTTTTGCACTATCAAGGGGAGAGTAGTGAGAAAATGATAGTTTAAGTTAGTAGATATTTATGCGGTTCTTGAAGGAGATACCTCGAGGCTATTGGAGGCTAAACATTCCCTTATCCTCTCTATTGAGGAACTGACATTTCAAGTCCCATTTAGCCTGCCCCTAACTACTTCACCCCTCTTCACCTGCCTGAACACTCAATTTGAAGATAAATGAAACCAGTGAGATCCATTGAAGAAATGTAAGATCTGTGACCCCACCCTCGTATTTGGTTGTTATAAAAAGGGAAAAAATTAAATCTTATCAACAAATTGAGAATCTAGATATATAAAAAATTTCTAGAAAATGGATAGCTGGGTTTTGAAAAGTGATCAAGGATCTTGGAAACTAAGCTCTCTTTTTTCTGTACTTCAAAACCCACATCTCACAGTCCCCTTGTCGCTAGCACCCTTGCTCCCCCTCAGCCTAAAACCACCATTAATGGAGAGAAATAAAGCTGGTCAATCTCAGCAAAGGAAACTAGGATCTATGCACCCACTATCTTGTCTAGTTTTCATGAGAAAACAAAATTAACATGTTATGGATGATTTTGAGAAAACAAGGAAGAAATGTAAATAATTGTAACCTCATTTTCTCATCAAGTTGTTTTAGAAAAGATGAGTTCACTCATTACTCATACAAGGAGAAATACATATTGATCCAATCCAGGAATTAAAATCAGCGTTAGGATTTAATATCTATTCGAAGAAGAAGAAGAAACCGCATTTGCTTAATATAATTTTTTTTTTTGTGGTATTATCAAGGCATATTGGTTCTCATCTATTTCTATATGTTTCTTGTTTCTCATATTCTTTTCTAGATCTTTCCTTCTTTAATATATACAAATGCTATGTTTTGAATGCTTCAATCTATCATGATTGAATTGGACTTGCATGCAATGGCTCAGGTATAAAATTTGGGTTAGAAATCAATCAACTTATAACTCACTTTGTGATGTATTGATAGTTGAGAACACTCTAAAGAGCAAACATGGCAATCTGATGGGGTAATTCTGTGACTTTTTTACAGCTTGTGATTATGATCTTGCGTGGTGCGTACCTAACCAATAATCTAGAGTCTTGAGGCAGCATGAACTGGAGCAAGTTTTGATTTGAGGTTGTGCACGTGCGCACATACATGTGTGTCTGAGAGAGAGAGAGAGAGAGATTAGTCTATTTATAATGAGTTATGAGAGGACGTCATCTTTCTTATTCTTAAAATTACCATAGGCAAAAGGAGGTCATAGATATTTAATTCTTAGTTGGGTTATCATAGTTTGCTGATGGAATCTTAATTTTATATTTTTGTGACAACCAGATGAGGGAATCAGCTGACTTAAATTTCTTTGTGGTTTTCACTCATTATATATCTTAATAAATAATATGCTATTGCAGGGAAGGCAAAAGAGAGAAGGGCAGTCAGGTACAAATTGCATGGGATTTAGGGGTGTAGGTCTTGAAGCAGAGAGGATAGTGAAATGGTCATATTTCAAGAGTCTTTCGAACCTTGTAATCTTTTATTTTTAGAATTTGATAATTATAACTTTTAAACTACTATTTTCTCTCTCCATCCATCCCTCTTTGCATTATGGGGAGATAGTGACATCATTTGGTTAGATATTCCCTTGGTACTAAATGTCTAAATCTACAATTGGCTATGTTTTCCCTTTAAGAGATGGTGCAATTTCTTGAATTTTTGTTAGACAAGCTTAATTTTTAGGAGCAAATGGAGGATGAAATAATAGCATTAGACTCTAGATCTGTATTTGGTTGCAATAAATTTTGAAGGGACAAGGGAAACTTATTTGGGTACTAGTGGAGGGATAGGACTTATTTGAGTTTTTGGTGTTTGGTGAGAAAGATAAGCGTAGGGAATAAAGTGCATAAAAAATGTGCATTAGATTTTATAATGATTTGAATGTTACCACAAGGATGAAATTGCTCTTTGACTTTTTTCTATTTGAAGATAGTGGATAGGTATGGAAAAGTAATATGAAGGGGATAACTTTCCTCTTTTCCATGGTACAAGTTTATTCCACCAAAATAGAATATAATTATGTTGTTGACTGCCTACTTATCCTCTCCTGTGGTATAAGCCTATTTGTCCATCCCTTTTTTTGGGGCTTTGGCAGGATATCTCCTCACTTTGTGTGGTTAGAGGTTGGATAATATAAGGTTATAAATCCAACTAACTAGCCAAACAAAAGGGTTCGAATGATCCTATTCGGTCAATGAGCCAAAAAGTTAGATAAGTAGGTTAATATTATTTTGGGAGAGAGTAAAATAGTGGCATCTAGCTTCATTGGCATCCTCTTTAGGCTTGCTGCTGGCTTCTCCCACCTTCCTAGCCTCCATTTTAGGATTCAATCTGAGGAATTTCCTCTATAGCCCAGTCTTGTTGGTGGAAGGTCTGAGAAGAAGCTTTCTCTTCACTCTGATGACATGAGAAGGTTCATGTGAGGTTTGTCTTTGTCAGCCTCTTTGCCTCCCTAACTTTTTCTCTGTTATAATCCATGGCAGTGCTCGAGCATCATCCTTGGCTTATTTGCTTGGTAGAGCTCTGATTGAAGCCCCTCCTAAGCTGCCATTGGCTACCATAACCTGGCCATTGGTGCAAGCTACGGCTTTTGGAATTCACTCGGCCACCATGGAGGCTTCGACAAGGCTTTATCATGTGGTGCCATGGAAGCTTGCTCTGTTGATCTCTTTTGATTTTTTGATTGATTCTGTGATATAATTTCCTTCTCTACATGTGTTGTTGGTAATATATTACATATGTTTATATGTTGTTGAGTGAAGGGCTGCAACTTGGATGGCCTTTAGGAAATTATTCTGGCCCTAGGCTTAGGCAATCATGATTTGGTGGCATTTGCTAGCACCATGGCATGGTACCTTAACTATATGAGGAATCACTGTTCTGAGCCCCTGCTATATGTCATTGTAGTTTCAATTTGTGGTTCCTAAGGATTTTTTTTGATGTCAATATTCTCTCTATTTTATGTCTGACTACTTTGATGCCCTCTTATATTTATATGATAGTGATGATCAGAAGGCCAATAGGGGTGCATGCATGGCATAGTCCTAGAGTGAACTGATGGGCAACTGCATTGTGTCGCAATGATGACTCCCTATAGTCAATCGATTGGCAACTACATTGTATCGCAATGAAGAACCAAGTTTCCAAGCCCATACAAGTCATTATTTTTCCTCTTTATTATATTATACTATTAGAATTGGGATGGCTGTGATGCAAGGGGTAAATTTAGATGCTATTTGACCAAAAATAATATCGTAAGGCATTCTTATGTGTCGATTCATGAATATAGGGAGAGGTACTTAGCTATCTTTCTACACATTGCATGAGGGATGTCTTGTCTAGGGAGTGAAAAAGGGAACCAGCTGACCATCACCATTTCAACCAAACACCAAAATTTCTGCATAGTGGCATGAATAGTGGGGTAAACGAGTACAAATCAAACAATGAATAACTTTATTCGTTGGTTGGCTAGCTAAGGGTGAATACCAATGGTTAAAGTTGTCCAGGGGTGGCTAGCTATTTAGCACCCAAACACAACTTATATGTTTAGGATTTGAATAAATTGCAGGTCTACTTTCAGGTTTCTAATAGGCAACATTTTTAACTGCAATCTTGTATAATGTTATTGTAAATTAGATATTTACAAATACGATATAAAAAGATTCTACTGCAAAATGAAGGAAAACTTGCACAAGAGGCATGCTGCCAAGATATTATGTCAAACATTATATAATCTCTTTAAGTTTTTTGTTTCTTAAAACTATTTCCTATCGGCTTACTGAGCATTTGTTGTGGTCCATGATAATTGGAGTCTCCATATTTCGTACGTGTATTGGCACCAGCATGGGTCATATAGTATGGAATTTGATTTGGACCCATCAACAAAACCTTGGACGCATTGGATAGATCAATAGGAGGAGGTGGAGGAGAAAAAAGGGGAGAGGTGGAGATCTTCTTAAAAACAAAGGGTGAAAAATAGAGAGGAGTGAAAGGGATGGAGAGGAGAGATAGGGAGAGGAAGAGGGTGCAAATAGATAGGAGAGAGGAAGGAGAGAGGGAGAGATAGGAAAAGGGAATAGGAGTTGGGCTAGGATGTGCTAGCAGCAGACCAGATTTGACGGACAAGACCAGTAGAGGTCAATGGATGGTGGAGGACCTGTAGGTCTAGTGAAGGTAGAGGTTGGTGATGAGACTATTAGTTGGTGTCCAAAGTGGAGAGAGGGATAAGTTGGGCTGTCGAGCTGTACAAGGCATGTGGATCTCACATGAATTCCATAAGACTCCCCTCTCCTTTTCATTTCTTCTTTCTTTTTATGGATGGCAGCATATGGCTTGTTAAAGGGAGAATTTGGTGGATAACTATGATTCCATCAATAAATCAGTATATAAGAAAATTGAATGGATGTCCTTAAATTGTCTGCATTTAGTATTAGCCCCTACTGATAAAATTTTTTTTATGCTAGTTCTTTCTTTTGACGACATGTAATATGCAGTCCTAGACCTATTTATGGAGCAAGATATAAGTGTATAAAACTTGCATAAATATTTATATAACAAGCATTACTTTGATTAACACAATAGTAGAATACATATTAGGGGCTAGAAGGCAAAAATGAAATCATGGCTAGGTCTATTTGTTAAGTAGTAGTTAAGCTTAAAGTCTATACCTGGATCCACACGTGAATTTTGGACCCTTTTGCACCAAGTCGCCATATCATATGATTTGTGATGAACCTGACTCTTAGACACATACCCACACTTGACACCTTTTTGCAAACTCATGTAACACGAATTGTGGTTATGTTCCCAGAATCCTCAAGGATGTTGGGATTAAACCATATGGTAACTGGCCAAAGCGGTATTTGAACCTATATCATTGGACTTTGGAGATCCCATGAATGAGGTTCTCTAGCTATAAACAAGCTGAATGAATGACTAGTTTGAGCACTTTTTTGGATTACATCTCCTTCTTAACATTAAAGTGCTTTTTGAGCTTCAATTGATTAAGTTCATGGCCTTCTTAGGTATATAATTATACTACACCTTGGAGACTACTATATGAGCATTGAGAATTGGACTATTCTCTGCACATACTCATGATAATAAGATGCTAGCACATTTCCTACTCAAACCAATTTATATTTGTAGAATGTCGTTCATTTATTGCAGCTTAATTCAAAGGTCCTTGTTCAAAACTATGCTGGCTAACAAAAATTTAAACGAGGTGGATGTTCAAGTCTTAAAGATACCGTCACCCATTTCATAATATTAGTTGGTTGATGCTTTCTTGTTGTTATCATGTCAAAAGAAAAAGGAATAATGGCGAGGTATGTTGGAAACAAATATTTATTTTTGGTTGGTACTTCATTTTGATTGGACCTTTTCTATGAAGACTTGTTTTTGCCTTTATGGACCCTCTCTCTCTGTGAGTGAGAGATTGTTAAGGATTCTTTTTGGGGATAGTTTAATTTGTTGTGAGTAGTAGGTTTGCTGTTAATAAAAACCATTTCTTTTGTCATCATATTCTATAAGACTAGGATTCATCAAGGTGACTATAGAAGCCCATTCGGATATTATAATCCCAAAATTTCTCCATTATTGGAAACCTTACCTTCTCGACTCTTTTTTACCTTTTGATGTTTCATTTTCTTCTACTCTTCAATGTTTGTGGAATGGGTAAACCTTGTTTGTTGCACCATTTTTAGTCATTGGGTGGTTAAGAAACATTGGTTCATTTGCTTCTTTATTGTTGTGTACCATGGAGGAGAATTAGCAAGGCTACATATCATCATATATTAAAAGAAGATTATCAAAATCTTTTGGGGTGGGGGGGGGTGCGAGCACTTCTCTTGGATCAATATCTAGTGCCCTTAACTTAGTCCTTTAAACCATTTCTTGCCCTACTATTTTCTAGTCATTTAACTTTTTTATTAATTCTTTCTTAAATAGCTTTTAAGTTGTGTCTATAATTTCTAACATAGATATCCATATTCAATGTTAAGCAGGTATACTAATATAGGATAGCTACCTAGAGGGGCCTTCGAGAATGGAGAGCATAGGCAATGGCAAAAGGAGATTGAGTAGCGGAGAGGAGAGATGACGAGAGATCGGAGAGGGCAATTGAGTTATAGTGAGAGTACAGGATAGGAGTTGGGATGGCAATCATCAGCAAAAGTGGGAAGGACAAAAAGTGATCGGAATGAGAGAGAGAGCGAGGGGATGCAACACAATATTCTGCATATCTCCATAATGCAAATCTGTAGTCTTAATAACATAGCTAAAGGCTAATATAGGCATCCCAAAACCCTAATAATGCAAACCCTAGACTAATTAGAAATTACCAAGAGATACAGAATTGTTCTAAACTGCTTGGTTTAAGGTGTTCCAAGCTATGCCGGTTGCGGATTATGATGGTTCTAGTATTCGAAACAAAAAACCAATGGAGGAGGAGAGGGAGAAAGAAAGAGAGGAAAACAGAGAGAGAGGGGGAGGGGAGGGAGGGAGGGTCGCTAGAGGTCACTGGAGCGTGCAGAAGGCTAGAGGGGCTCCACCCTCTGACCAATAGAAACAGGGGCTTGATGGCCCTATTTTATTATTTTACAAGTTTAAAGTGAAGTGGCAATAGGGTTGCTAACTTCATTAAAAATTTTTTTTTTTTTTATTTCAGCATTTTAAAGTGAAGTTGGCGATCGGGATACCAACTTTACTTAAAAATCGTGAAATAAAAAATAAGATTTTTAAGTGAAGTTGGCAACTCTACTGCTAACTTCACTTAAAACTCATAAAATAAAAAATAGGAGCCATTGGGTTCCTATTTCATCGACTAGTGGGTGGAGCCCTTCCTCCAACCCTCCGCGCCTCTGACAGCTTCTACCACCCTCTAATAGCCTTTGCAGCCTTTTGCGGCCATCCCTCTTCCTTTCTCTCTCTTTTTCTATCTCTTTTTCTGTCTCCCATTCTCCTTTTTCGCTGCTCTCTTTGTGGTGTCGGTACAGATCCGGCATGGAACAGCAATAGAAAAGTACGCAACTATGCTGCCGGCTAACTGGTCTAGCCCTCGGTATTGGCACAATGGCCACTTTCTACTCATTGGAGTCGTTCTGAAAACTAGCTGTTGGACTATTAGACTCGGAGGGATCGACTCATGATATTCAGGGTTGACTTATCTTGATCAGGGCTTGACTCGACTTCTTTAGGGGTCGACTCGTGAAGCATCGGCTCAGGATGGCTCTCTATCTTTTCACTGTAGCCATTTAGGGATTGACTCATGAAATGTTGGGGTCAACTTGAGAACTGGCCATGTTTCATTTCTCTCTAGCTTCACCATGAGACCAATTAGGGGTCGACTTATGTCATGCTGGGGTCAACTCGAGCTTAGACAATTTTTTCACTGCTCTCTACCTTGCTCCCTAAGACTATTCTGGGGTTGACTCTTGTTCTATTGGTTTGACTCGAGTTTAGATAGTTTTTTGCTTCTCTCTGCCTTCTCTCCTAGACCAATCTGGATCGACTCGAATTCTGCTAGAATTGACATAGATGTGCTGGGGCTAACTCTTAAAAGGTCTTAATTTTATAGCTCTCTATCTTGCACCTTGAGATTGTGTTGGGGTCGACTTGAGTTTTGATGGGGTTGACTCATGGACTGTGTTAGTCTTCTTTAGGTATGTCAGAGTCGATTTTTGATATCTTGGGGTTGGCTCTTCTCTTTCATCTTTTAGCAAAAGCTTTGGAAAACTATTTCTTTGAATAATTTGAAGAGGGCTTCTTGATTTTGTGTGCAACCTTTAAGCATTAAAAGATTTTCTAGAGCCATACTCTCAAGCTTGCATTAGTACCAATTGTACTCAGGTATTTTGGCATCATCAATCTTTGGGTCAACAGCAATGAACCTTTGAAATTACAAAAGAAAACCTACAAAATAAAATCAATGAGACCCACATAAAATAAATTTCTTAATTTCTATATTGCAGATATTATAAGCGCACCTAAAGTCCTTAATAGTGGGTGGTCTCCATTGTACTCTCTAGGTTGGAAAGTAGACTCTGCAGTGTTTGATTGCAACTACCACTCTAGAAGCTTAGGATCCAAGGTGCGAGGCTAATCCTTTATAATCTAAGAAGCATCGGATGTGGGGCAGCCTTTCCATTGAACAAGATAACAATGGAAGCCACCATTATTATAAGCAGCAACCTCATCATCCAAAATTGCCTTGATCTCATCTCTTTGCCAAGGAAAATGGTGCGTCTTAGGAACTAAAATGCTTGTAGGAACTCTAGAGGGCAAAACTTTCTACATGTTGAGAAACACATGTATCGGGTGGCAAAGGAACAAAATCAATAGGAGTGTAGGATTGATATCCATAAACACACTCAAATGAGCTCGTACTTGTAGATCTATGAATAGAATTATTATAAGCAAATTCAGCAGTAGGTAGTACCAAGCCTAATGATCTTATTTGTCTCCATCAACATATCTAAGCAAATCACCCCAACTATGATTAAGTGTTTCTGTCCGACTATCAGTTTGGAGGGTGGATTGCAGAGAAAAACATCAAATTAATTCCATAATTTTGAAAGTGTCTTCCAAAAGTAACTAACAAACTTGATATCCCTATTAGGCACTATGGAACTAGGTAACTCATGCAGGTTGACAACATCTCTAAAGAACAATTTGGCTACATGCATGGTTCGTTGAACTATCTGGTTCGAGGCACGTCGAACTGTAACAGTAGTTAATTGATGCAGTTCGAATGTTCAATTCGGAAGGCTAGCAAAAACGGAGCGAGGGAGAAGGAAAGAGAGGAAGAGAGAGGAGGGGAGAAAGGAGAGGGAAAGACGGGCGGTGGGCCGTCGAGGCTATCGGAGGGCCGTCGAGGCCTTCGGGCTCTACGGTCCTCTGTGAGATGCGAGATGAGAGATATATAGAGAGAGGAGGGAAAGACGGCCGTCTGATGTCCCAGATCCATCCTGTGGTCGTCGGCTTCACTATTCATCGTATTTTAAAAAAAAAATGCAATGAAACAAGGTTGTCACAGTTGTTTCGAACTCGTGGCGACCATGGGGCGGATTTGGGCCATTCGGTGGCCCTCTGGCAGCCTCTTTGCCTCTTTGCTACCATCCTCTTAGTCTTTTTTTCTCTCTTTCTCCCTCTTTATCTCTCTCTCTTCTCACATCTCACAGAGGATCGTGGAGTTCGGGAGGCCTTGATGGCCCTCTGATGGCTGCTGCTAGCATCCCCATCGTCCTTTCTTTCCTTCTCTCCCTCTCCCTCCTCCTCCCCTCTCTCTTTCTCTCTCTTTTCTCCCTGGTTCATCCCTCATTTCTGAGTTGGTTGGGCCTAGTACATTCCAGTACGGGGCCATACAGACTCGTACCACCGGTCGGCTGGCATGGGGTTCGATTCCGAGCCGGCAAATCTTGATCATATGTCTTACTACATGGAATGAAATGTGCCATTTTGAAAACCTATAAACCACAATAAAGATGGAATCATAACCCTAAGACAAAGTTGATGCTTAAGTCTTTCCAACTTGTGTGGCACAAGTAGAGGGGTGTAAAGTCCAGTGTTTTATTTCTCGGCTTTAGGTAGCTCATAAGTACGACACTGGAAAATTATATTAGCTACATCCCTTTTAATGAAGGCCAATAAAACCTATCCTCAACTAAGGCGAAGGTCTTTCCCTTTATAAATGACCAGCTAGACCTTCCGCATGCATCTCCCAAACTAGAATGCCTAAGTGAAGTACACAGGATGCATAACCTGTTAGCTTGGGTAACTATAATGGATAGCAAAGTCAACTTACTCCTAAGATTACCACTCTTAACCTCCTGATAAATCAAATCAAGATGAGGGCAGATAGCATAATCATCCTTCAACCTATCAAATCCTGTAGCCTCAGCACTCATGGAGTGAAGGAAGGAAGCTACCCTACTAAGACCATGAGCTACTTTATTCTCAACATCTAAATGATGTTTGAGAACAAAAAAGTAATTTGAATACTCTATTCACTTAGCATGCATAGAGCTCAATTCTTTTGTGAGTTTAGGCACCGTAATGCTAAGTGGTTAAGAATAGAGTACAAACTCCTTGGGTAACAGATAATATCCCCAATGACATAGGGATGGAACCATGGTATTAAACTCTGGCATATGTGAAATCCTTCTCCTTAGCCTCAGAAAGTTTATCACTAAAGAAAGCTATGGGATATCCCTCCCAGCTGAAAATTCCGCCTTTGCAAAAGGCCGAAACTTCACAAGCAACCTCAAAAACCTTATCAAAATCAGGATGCCTCAAAACAGGTGCCTTAATAATCTTTTGCTTAATTTCTGCAAAAGCTCAAGCAGCTGCAGGGTCCAACTAAACTCTCCTCTCCACAGACGATCAGGGATAGGAAGCTAAACCATGCAAATTATGAACATAAAAAACAGATGTAGGTTCAAGCCACTCTCTAATAGCTCTAACATTTTCAGGATCTGCGGTGTAACCTAAATTTTTGTTAGACAGCATAGTTTTGGACTAGGACCTTTGGTTTAAACTGCAATAAATGAATGAATACATCGAATGATACAAATATAAGATTGGTTTGAGAAAGAAATGTGCTAGTATCTTATTTTCACGAGTCTATGTGAGGAATGGTCCAATTCTCATTGTTGTGATCCATAATAACTGTTCATATAGTA
The DNA here is from genome assembly GCF_000442705.2 of Elaeis guineensis. NCBI lineage: Eukaryota > Viridiplantae > Streptophyta > Magnoliopsida > Arecales > Arecaceae > Elaeis > Elaeis guineensis. The sequence goes on along the minus strand of NC_025995.2, from coordinate 26,567,443 downwards.
GTCTCCAAGGTGTAGTACAATTATATACCCTACCTAAGAAGGCCATGAACTCATTCAAATTCAATTGTCCCCTCAATTTCTCCATTCCCCTCAATTTCTTGGGTTTTGTGATGCATCTTACCACCCCCTTGTAAGGTCCAATGCATCAAACTCGCTGGTTAATTCGTGTTTCTTAAGGTTCCTCCTGTCAGATTTAACATGAGGGGCGAGTCTTCAGTTTTGAGGCTCATGAGAACATCGGATTCTAACCTAAAGAGGGAGGCCTCTTATGGTTGAGAGCCTTGACAACCTTGGTTCCTGTTAATGGAGGGAGGGGCTACGGTTGGGAACTTGGTTGACTGATTCTCTACCTCAATGGTGGCACCCACTCAACCATCAAGGGCTATGGAGTCGTTCGTGGTAGAAAGAGCCATCTTTGGGCACTTGTTTGCTTTGCAGACCATTGGCTTCAGGGTTGGATTGGCCTGCTCGAGCTTGGTTTGATTTTGGGCCCATTTGGGCTTCGGCCAAGCTTAGATTCAGGTTTGGGTTGGGGTTGGGCTTAACTTAGGAAAAATCTCTTGGGCCTAGGCTTGGTTGAAGCCTGAATATTTTTTGGCTGGGCCTAGGCTCCATGGAAACCCAACCTTGCCTAGCTTAGTTCCAGGTCTACGAATAGCACTTTAGAAGTAAAAGGGCACTCAATCAAGCAAACAAAAGAGCAGAAATTGAGCCCAGTAGCAATACGGCAAGAAAAAGGCATTTGATAAAGTAAGGAAAATTGAGGAAAAACCTAAGAAAATGGAGGGGGAATGGAGAAATGGGATTCCATCCTTAGCATGGAAAACATAAGGACTAGGAAGAGGAATGGATGCAAAGTAAGAGAAAGAAGGATGGGGTAGAAGAAGGAACGAAGAAAAATAAAAGACAAGAAAAATAGAAAAGACACCTAATTGGCATAGTTGATGGCCATTGCCATTGCCTCTGTTGCCCACTATTGCCCCTGGAACCACTCGTAACCATTTATCTCTCTCATATAGCAGCCAGGGTCAATCATTGCTTCAATTCTCGGGATTGATTGTTGGAAAAGGGAAGGAAGAGGTGAAAGAAGTGGGACAAGTCTAAGGTTTTAAGTGGTTGTAGCCTAGGCAACCAGCCTAAAAATGCACTTAGGTAGCTATGCATGCTCCTTTAATAACATTATTCGAAACCTTGCTTAGAGTTAAACCGTAATGACTTAAAGACTTCCCTAACCCTTCTTATATCTAGGATAAACTTTGGGACTAATCCTGGTAGAAATAGGACTCCATAACTATATCATAGATATGGTTAGAGGTATCTACTCTAAAATCATAATAGAAACTACAAAGAGTTCTTAATTGACTTTGATAAACTTAAATTACACATGATGATCCCCCAAGTCAGAAGAACACTTCAAGTTACTTTTATAGCTATGAGCTATTGTCATATTAATATGAATAACTCATTATACATGACACATTGCACTTTCATAGTTATGTGGATACGATTGTCTTTCAACAAAAATGCATGATGGTGATGTGCAAGCAAGGTTTTAAATCCCATGGGATGGAGGTATACTGGTTTCTCCATGGAATGGGACGACCCACTATCCCATCCCATCCCGATAATTGTCCCGGTCATGCATCTCTATAGATATCCTTTATCTCTCTCCTACTTTTTCCTTTCTTTCTTTTTTTTTTCTTTTTCTTCTACCTTCCTTTCTTTTCTTTTTTCTTTCTTTTTTCATCCATTCTTTTTTTTTCTTTGTTTTTTCTTCTTTCTCTTTTCTTTCTTCCTTCTTTCATTCCTTTCTTTTGTTCTCCCTTCCCCTTTGTCTTTCATTTTTTTTTCTTCTTCTTTCCTTTCACTTTTCTCTTTTTTCATCTTTCTTTTTTCTTTGCTCTTTCTTCTTTTTCTTTGTATGGATGGATTTTGGAGTCCCGACCTATTCTGGTCCTGTTTTCTCATAGAAACGAGATGGGATGGCTAGGACGCCCCCAGTCCCCCTGGGACATAAAATCTTGGGTGTAAGGGTAACATATCACAAGCTCTTCTTTAATTTCCTTTTGCCCAATAGGAATGATCCTAGACCCTACATTTATTTACCAAGAGGGCATTTATTTTTGTTCCAATCTTATTTATTTTAGTTCTTTTTAATAATTTTGCTTTGAGAGTGAGCCTTGGTGCAATGGTAAGGTTTCTCTATTATAACCTAGCAGTTAGAGATGCAAAACACAGAAATAGTCTACTCGAATGAAACGATAAGGTTGCCCAAATTTGACCTTCCCGATACCCTACAATGTTTAGAGCCTCGTGTACTGGGCCTCTTTATTTGAGATATTTTCTTTATGATTTTTGTAATCAAACAAGTGAAACTATTGTAATATGGATTTTGTGTGCAGTGTTGTAGTCTATCTTTTGAAGGGTGCTCAAATAGCTATTCATAACTTGAGTTTCTTTGATTCTCAGATTGGTAGAAAATCAAGGACCAATTTATTTATTGATTGTTTTCTATCGATGATCAATGAAAATTGAGAAGAATATTCATGATGATCATTTTTTGTCAACTGCTTCTCTTCTTGTGTTTTAAGTATCTAGTCAATTTTCAATGATGCCTAGAACCTTTGTCTTTATAGCACAAATATATTTCACTCAATTACATGCAAAAATTTTGGTTTGTATCTCATTTATTTATTTTCCTCTTTCTTAGAGGTTGATTGTTTGGTAGTTTATTTTATATCTCATGCACTTGTTTAGAAACACATATTGGTACCAGTAAACTATGAATGAGATTGTTTGCAGACTTTTACTTGCAAGCCGTGGAGTCTTCCTTATTATCCACTGAAACCTAATCTTATAAATAATGCTATTGTTAAAAGTTAGAACTCCCTATCATATTAATTGATCTTCATGCTTTGTAGGTGCCTATAGGAGGCGCTTACAGGTTAATTGATGTGCCAATGAGCAACTGCATAAATAGCGGAATCAATAAAGTGTATATCCTCACCCAATTCAACTCTGCATCGCTTAATAGACATCTTGCACGAGCTTACAACTTCAGCAGTGGCGTAAACTTTGGAGATGCCTTTGTTGAGGTAAATTCGTAAATGTTGCTTATAGTCATCTTGGTTGGTAGAACTTATGTATTGTTGATGTTGGTGATGTTGGGACAAATCATTTCTAACAAATTGTTACTTGCATTTATCATTTTTTTTATTACATGGTTTTTCTCATTGTCATACAGTTATATCCATTGTTGTGTAAGTGATCCATGAAATTGGGAATATGTCTATATCTTACATAGCTTTGGATCTTAAGTTTTTTTTTTTGGAGGACAAGTGCAATGCCTTGCTTTCTTTTGTTGCTTGGTTAGTTTGGAGAGGCAGGAGTGAATGGATCTTTCAAGCAAGCCCCTTTTACAATGGCATTCTTAGAGGGGCTTTCACGCTCATGCAGGAGTTCATTGGGAGCTAGTTATCCCATCCTCAGTCATTTAGGCTGTCCTAACCTACTGGAACATCCTTTTTAACATCTTCCTATCTTGGAGAACCCCCAATATTCAAGGCTGTGAAGATGAACTTTGGTGGTTCAATGAGCAGTGACTGCACTCATGCATGGTGTGGTCTCATCATGAGCTAAGTTGTGGAGCTATTGGGGTTGGATCTATTAGTATTGATATGAGTTCAGTCCCTATGGTGAACTTTGTATTGGGAGGGAGTATGGTTTGCTGTATGCACTCTTCTTGTATGCAAGATATGGCTGGATGGAGGCTCAATGATAGTTTTTGGTTGGAGTATATGTAGCTAACTTGATGTGAAGCTAGGATTTTAATTGAGGAAAGGGAGATGATGAATAAGGCTATTATAATATCTACAGTGAACTAATTGTATGCCTTTTTGTTGTAACTATAATTTTTCTATGAAAAGTTGTTGTTAATAACCACAACTACACAATCGTGATGTTTTCCTAAAATTAGCTATATTATGTTCTGTTGACTCTTTTCATTGGTCTCAATAATAATTATCATGAGATGATGTTATTAATTTTTTACCATAAATTCAACTAAATCACAAGTACTATTAGGCAAGGCTTTACATAATGTTACCAACATCTTACAGGTCAAATGCTGGTTTAGGATGGTATTGGTATGGTACCATTCCAATACTCGATACTATGGACCATGCTAGTCAATACCATACACCATAACAATTATATTTATGGGTTTATTTGTGTTTCCATTACTATGTCATGGTTAAAGAGAGTTTTTCTGTCAACTTTTCATAAGTTTTCTATGTTCACATTTTCTATAAATAGATTTTAGACTTTTAGCACTGAAAAATAAAAGAATAACAAATCAAGGTTAGGCAATGAATAAACTGAATGAATAAACTACAATTTAAGAAATAGAAAAAGTAAGTGGAAATACAATAGCTAAGAGAGGGGGTAAATAATGCCCACTCACATTTAGTCCTATGTAGAGTGTCTGTGGGTCTCAAATATCCAAGTCTTGTTCATAGTTAGGTTCTTGGTTTTAATTCCAACCTAGACATTAGTCCCACTTGGATAGCTGTCTTGATACCGATACTTCCTTTGATCCTAGCCTGGCCATCCAAGCTCAATAAAATATGTGGCAATGTATATTGTATTTTGCATTGATGCTCCATTAGGAATGTGGGGCTGTAGAGGATTGTACTAACTAGTAACTACTAACTGGAATATGAAATATTTGGGGAATGCATATGCATTCTTATGTATGATATTGGGGCTGAAGTAATCTAGTAGATGGATGTGGCAATGCACTGATGGATTCGCATATGATGATCTCGTGTATCTATCAAGCCTTGAGATGTCCAAGAGGTCTGCATAACATATGACATCATATCATTGGATGCATCTCATGCTCAAGATCTCTTGGCTCTCCTCTGGTGTTTTCTTGCATCTTCCGAATCTTTACTTTATACCTCATGCTTGAAAAAAATCTCTAGCCCCTCCTATATGATATCATCTCCTTCCATCTACATTGTGCTTGTGGTTTGTGATGCTTATCTTTGTGGAATGGTTGTATTTGGACTCCTTGGTGAATAGTTTAAGACTTGTGGTTGAAAGGCACTGATGCCAACTGATCCAAAGCTGACACTTATGGGGCTAAGTTATTATGGAGATAGCAAGATTGGTGGATGCAATATCACTGGAATTGCTCATGGGGTGTAATATGGTCTGCTTCATTTATTAGAGTTATTGAGCTAGCTTTGGAGATTATATTATTATCTTCTCTTGATCATTTTATGTTATCATTATTGCTTGGAGTAAATAATATGGCACCATATATGTTTTTAGTAATGTTTATGAGGAAAAAAGAAAGGAAATATTGCAACTTTGATAGGACATCTTGCTGTGTATATTTACAAGCCAAAAATGTATTCTACAGATTCAAACATGTATTTTCTTTACTTTTTTCAAGGATATCTAATGAAAACACTTTTGGATACTTGGTGCAACATAACAAAACACACCTTGGCACCAAATACATGCAGTCCAAACTCCAATGCTTACATCAACTAGTATTGTTGGGGTTTGGGCCCCCGTTTAAGATTTTCCTATCAAAGAGCAGTTTAATGTGAGTGATGGCAGTAATGGCACTTCAGTTCTCTTTTAATTTGGATGCTAAACTTTATATCATGCCGTGTTTCGCTAATAACAATTGATGCTAAAAGCTTACAAGTCATAATTCAGTCTTTTGATCTTTGGTAGTAACAATTGATGCTAAAATCAATCCGGATGTCAATTGGGATAACATGGTTTAAGTCAAGGTTTGAAGAACCATGCATGCTAACCTTTACCGGCCATTTCATGCTGTATTGATTGGGCACTTAATAATAATCCCCGGTATTTGGGTGAAATAACTTGAATTGATCGGGCCCGCTTGAACCTACAGGCATTAAACCTGTGAACCCTATGAAACATTGTAGATTATCAAAATTATGTAGTCTATGCTTTACATGACAACATTAACTTTTACTAGCTTGTTTTTACTTGTTAGTCATTATTTCATAGATAATAATCTTTACTTCATTTTTTTAATATTGATATCCACTGATCCTCCCTCTCGTTATTGAGAGGGAAGGTAGGCTGTATTGTCCCGAACCATCCGATTCTAGGCGTACTGAACCGAACTAGGGTGGGGCCAAGGTGGTTTCACTCTTCAGTTTGGAAAACCCCACTACCAGCTCTGAATTGGGCAGGTTCCGTGCGGCATCTGTGCAAATCAAGGTATGCTGAACCGATATCGCCGGTCGTATCGATCGGCCGGCGGTACGGATCGATACGGTTTCGTATTGTATCGAACCGACGAAGGCAAGCGAACCCGAATCGGAAGAAAAAAAGAGAGAAAGAGAGAGAGAGAAAGAGGAAGAAAGAAAAAAAGAGAGGGGAAGGAGCCGGCGGGGCCGCCGAACGGCCTCCAGCTGGCCGTTGTGGTCGTCGAAGGGCGCAGTCCACGCGCGCGGTGCCGCGGGCGTGAAACAGGGGCGTCGCCCCTGTTTCGTAAATTTTTTTAAAAAACTTAGTTTTAAGTGAAGCCGGCAAATAGTTTGCTGGCTTCATGATTTTTGTATTTTTTTTTTAAAAAATCCCTTAAGTCGGCAACTAGGTTGCCGACTTCATAAGTTAAAAAAAAAAAAAAAAAAAATCGAAACAGATGGTCGTCTGTTTCGAAAAAGAAGAAGAGGATAGAGCCGTGGAGGAGCTTCGTCCGCTCGATCGCCCTCAGGCCGTCGGCGTTGGTTCGCCGGCCATCGGGGCCCTCACGACGGAGGCGCCGTCCATCTGGTAGGTCTCTCGCCCCTCCTTCGAGTGCTCTCTCTCTCTTTTTCGCTCTCTTGAAAGTCCTATCGGGCGGTACAGGACTCGAAAGCCCTCTGGCGGCCGCAGCCGGCCACCGTCGGCCTCCAGCAGCTCCCACCTCCCTCCCTCTCCTCCTCTCTCTCTCTTTTTCTCACTTTCCCTCTTTTTTCCTTTCGTACCGCCCGTGTATTGAATTTACCAGCCGAATCGTGCCGGTTCTCCACCGGTCCGGTACGATACAGAGTGTACCGGCCGGTTCGGCACAGCATGGAAAATCTTGGTGCAAACCCTCTTAGTTATTTGAGAGAGGCATTGAGAAGGCCTCCTGTGCCTTCTCAATGCCTCTTCTCTTTTTTTTTCAAACCATGAAAAATCACAAAAGGTGGGGTAGATTTTGATGATTTCACACTAGATTCAAGCCGAAATAAGGTAATGTGCCGCTCCTCCTCTTCACTTCATCAATCTCATGCCATAATGGGTGCTAGCTATAGGTCTGCTATCATGATCAAGTCCTCTAGCATTATCTAGCAATTTATATTTTTGAGCCGTAATAGCCACATGCAAAGGTATTTAGTTTTACTAAATTATTAAATTCTACAAGACAAATAATAACTAGATGGATACATTTACATTGCACTAAATTGAGTCCTCTTTTAGGTGATAGATTTATTTTAGTTTTGTGGGGAACCTTTTTCTTTTGTTTCTTTATGGTAACATAACATTGATACAGGTTTTCTCATCAAGACATGTTACTCATAAACTTTAGTGAATTAGCTAATGTATTGTGATGTGCACAAATGTATGGTGTGATTGTGTGAATTTCCATACATTTGAAGATACCCATGTACATAAATATATGTATATGTACTACATAATTCTACACACATGTGCATAGTATTTATTGCACTGATGTGTCCTGTGTTAAGATTATCACATCAAAGAAGTTGGGATATATAGAATATATATCCCAGAAAAATTAAGAAAAGATTAAGAAGATTTATATATAGAATATGACTGAAAGAATAATGAAGGAGTAGAAACAAAGAAGGGCCAGATGTTAGAATCAAGGTTTTAAATCTTGTGGGATCGAGGTGTCCTAGTTTCTCTGTGAAATGGGACACCCCATTGTCCACTTCATCCCGATAATAGTCCCAATTATGTGTCTCAATAGATATCCTCCGTCTCTCTTCCATTATTCTTTCCTTCCTTTCTTTTTTTCTTTTTTTCTTTCTTTCCTTCTTTTCTTTCTTTTTCTTCTACCTTTCTTTCCTTTCCTTTCCTTTTTCTTTCTTTTCTGATCCATTGCTTTCTTTCTTTTTTTAATTTTTCTTCTTCTTTATCTTTCCTTTCTTTCACTTTCTTCTTCTTTGCTTTCACTTTTTCCTTTGTTCATCTTTCTTTTCTTTCTTTTCCCTTTTTTCTTCTCTCCTTGTGTGGATGGGTTTTGGAGTCTTGACCTCGTCCGATCCTGTTTTCTCATAGGAATGGGATGGGATGATTGGGACACCCCCTATCTCACTAGGATGTAAAACCTTGCTTAGAATATCTGATTTTACAAATCAGATTTATTTCAGCTTTCAGCCTTTAATAGTGTTTTAATGCGTGCTTGGTATTGCTTCTGGCTTTCAAAAAGTCAATTCCAAAAATGTTTCATTTAAGTTCCTAATTATAAAGTGCATTTTAGTAAATCAGTTTGGTAATTGGATTTGTATAACGATCTTTATGGATAGGCTTACCATATAGTTCGAAAGATATGAAGCAATCTCACAAAAAAAGAAGCTAGAAGTTAGTTTTTCTAGCCTCTCCTAAACGTGCATTTTTGACTTTTAATTCTTGTAAAAGCATTTCAAATGATGTTACCAAACTCTTATGTCTTTTATGAAGTACTTTTTTTCCTTTAAAATTTACAAAAGCACTTTTTTGAGCCGCATCAAATATGCCTTAGGTCATCTTACCATAGTTTTAAAGGGCTTTGTGTCATACTCATTTCAGAGGTTCACACTATCGACACATTCCCTAGCATATTGACATGCAGTCTACTAGGGCATGTTCATCATCAAAGTGGCAGCTTATTTTTTTGTTTCTTTATTTTTTTTCTTTTTTTTTGGTTTTTGCAATTCTTTTTTTGCTCTATGATTGATTTCAACCCTAATATTTTTTGATGTGTGATTTGTTGTTCTGATGCCTCTTGATCCTAAATTGACCATAACTTTCTCATAAAATGCAGTTAAAGTAGATCAATTAGTATTTATATAGAAAATTAGTGAAATACAAAATATATAATCAACTTAGTGTAGTACAACATAGATGTCGACATCTAAAATCTGATGGAGTATTGATGTTTCTTGAAGATGTTAGGATCATCTTCATAATCAAGAGGCACATCATGCCACACCTCCAACCACATGACGTTAAAGTCCTATAACCTCATCTTATAAGGTATGTGCCCTAGGTTGTAATTGGTCTCGGTACTTTAGCTGTAGGCCTGTAGCTCTGGCCCTTAAAAGACTCATCTGTTTGATAATGTGGTTGTGGGGGGGCCCATCCAAAAATGCTGGAAGCAAATCCAAATCATAAGGTACTTTAGGCTGTATGGGGTAGTAGGCTAGTAGCTACTAGAAGACAATGCCTCAGATGTACCATATCCATATCAGTATAATGGTAGCCAGCTTGTGGGTAATAAGATCTTGATTGGAAATCTGATGTCTAAGGATGGTACTCTACATAGCATTGTGTCCTGAATGACCCTGAGGAGCCTATATTTTGCATGCAATGGTATCCTTGTGGGTTTTATGTCGTGCACCGTGGTTCCGACATTGCATGATGTGAGTGGGCTAGGACCCTCTATTGAATCAAATACCACCCTAAGGCTATGTCTTGTAAATGATGGTCTCATGTCCTCCACTCCTTCCCTGGCCACTAGATGCATCATCAAAACTGTTGTCATTGCTCCATCTAGTCTTTGAGTTCGAGTGAGCGGACTCCACTATCATGCCCTGAACTGAGCGCGTAATAGACGCCGCATACCTATAAGATGAATCAAATAGACATGAAAGGATACCTGAAAAACAAATCTAATCATTTCATAATAATTTTAAATCAACAATAAAACAACCTCAATTTTTGAGAATTAAGATCTACTAAATGCTCCAGACATCTAGCACACTCCTCCAAGTCCTACAGCCAATCATGGATCAATATCTGAAAAATAAAGAAAAGAAGAATAATGCACTACAACAGCCTAATAAGCAGCATAACTTTAAAGTGGGTCAGAGCATGTTAATAGATAACAAATCAAACATAATAGCATATAATTGATTGGGCAAAATTCTTCTCTTTTCAGATATCAAAGAATAATACTTCTTTATCTTTCAAAAGTATACTTTTCACAAATTGGTACTAGATCCAACATTTGGCTATGGCCATACAATCCATGCCATGTAACCTTGCGCCATGGGTTAGAAATATATAATGGTGCCCATATACCCCCATTCTAATCATCTGTGGTGCAGTGCCAAAACTGATTTCTTAGATTACAGGTCAATAGGATCAACGTACAATCCCCATCGATGGGTTCAGATCATAGCCATGCTGAACATAAATACATAAGCATTTTCACAAGTTACCTAGTTAAATTTTTCTAAATCTTCTCCTCGGATGATATTTTCAGGAATATTAAAATACATATTTTATTCTTATATCATTTTTAGAGATAAATCGTAACATACTTGATCATTTCACTAGATAGATGTAGAAATCATAAAAACTATTTTAGCAAGCAATATTAGCTATAATTTTCTAAAATTTTTTAGTAAACACACTGTGAAGCGTTAAAAATCACTTACCGATTGACTGACGAGCATTGAAAATCACTTTAACCAGGTTATGCATGATCTAGATAGAGTATATTAAAAATTAGATTTTCTTTTAAAACATATTTAATTTACTTAGGGGGCCCATCTAAGGTTTCTAACCCCAAATCCTTTGGAATTAGGGGTTGTGAGGTTCATCAATCAGTCATCAAGACCTAGGTACACATCAAAGCCCATAGTTAGCCCTTAAAATCTCTATAATTCCCTGATGTAGTGTGTATTGGGACTCTTTAATCTGAACTTATATGGTATGGCTGTAGTTGGGTAGGCCATTCTCCAAGTTCCACAAGCACCCAAGGAAGAGGTGTGTGCCAGAGAGAGAGAGGGGGGATAGGAGGCTTGTTTGGGTCCTGGCATGGCATTGACAGCCCAGTTTCATTATTCCTAAGTGCAAACAAGAAGGAAAGTAAGAAGATGAAGAAGAGAGGGGACTTACCGATCGTAGGCATGGGTGCGGCGGGGAAGTGATGAATCTCGGCCATGGAGTGTGGAATAGGGGCATTGTAGGATGGGTCTAGGAAGGGCAAAGTGAGACGGGTTGTGAGTGAAGGGCATCATGATTCAGGATGGTCTTGCTGTCCATAGTAGGGTTGTGTGAGAGAAAAGAATGAGGAAAGAGGAAAAAGAAGAATAGGAAGGGGACCTATGAGATGGCTGCAGTCCTAATGGGTGAAGTAGCGGCATCCTAGCTCCTATCCGGAAGTAGAAAAGCATGAGTTTTTCAAGTGAAATAGGGAGGGTGTGGGAGCAAAGAAGAGCAAAAGAAGAGAGTAGGAGTGTAATATCTCGACCCAAAATGGGCCCAATTTCGAACTAGGCCGGGTCCACTTAACTGGCCCAGCCACCAAGGAAAAAGGCCCCAAAAGGACTTGTGCATGAATATTGAGGCACCACCCCCCAAAAAAAAAGGAAAAGCGATGAAGAAGACCCTGATGGGAGTCTTCTTCTTCTGTAAATCTTAATGAAAATTCGAGTCTAAGAGGAACTGTAACATCTTCATCCAGTCTTAATTAAGGAAGTCGAGCTCCCCCTTCAAGCCCCACCAACTTTGGCCACTCGCAATCACCGAAAAATATCTCTCTCCTTCCAGAAGTTTTCCACCAAGTTCGCTGGAAATCAGGACCCAATCACTACCAAAAAGATTGATAAGATGTCCAAAATTTTGACCCTTTCCTCCACCTCCTTAGGGCCTTAGATTTTTGATCCCAATCGATAATTGTTGGAAAACTTTTGAGGAAAACAAACCCTATTTTCTGTAGCCTTTTTCTTTGATTTCCAATGTCATTTGTAGGGCTGGAAGTGGGCTCGGGCCAGCCCGAGGCCCATTAGGTTGGGCCGGCTTCGGATCGGGCTTCGGGCTTGGCTTGAAACCATCTAGGCCGGGCTCGGGTGGACCTTTGGTCCAGCCCGAGCCCGAGCCTGAAATTGAGCCCGATTAGAGCCTGATTAGAGGCCCGAAAACTAGGAAGATGAAAAACCATCAGGCCTCAGCAGCCCTCCCCCTTCTCTCCATTCGACCATTCCTTCGCAAAACCGGATCGGAACCCTGAGTGGCTGTCGGCGGAGCCTTGAGCGACTGTCGGCTGAGCCCATCGCCTCGACGGCGTCGAGAGTTCCCGTTGCCCTCTTCCTCTTCTCTTCTCCAGTTCTTCGTCTTCAGTTCTTCCCCATTGAAGTCATTCGTCGGCATCGCTGTCGTCGGTCGAAGTCATCTTTCGTTGAATTTAGGGTAAGGATCCTCTATCCCTGGTCCGTGTTTTGTCCACCGACCGCCATCATCGTCGACAGATCCTCTGAATTCTGGGTAAGGATCCTCCTAATTTAGGGTTTTAAAGTTTATTGCCGTGCTCCCATCGCCGTCGTCGTGCTGCTTCAATACCGTGCTGCCGTCGTCGTGCTGCCATCGCCCAAGGTGAGACCTCCATTTTTTTAATCTCATTAAACCCTCAAACCCATCCTCTTCTGCTCTTCCTCTTCACTCTTCTGTCTCCTGACTTTCTCAGTTTCGTCCATTGACCGACGACTGCCATCATCGTGCTGGGCAGTTGGGAGCCTGGGGTTCAACATCGTGCCGGAGCCAAGGTTAGATCTCCATCCTCTGTTTTGAAGATTTTTGGTGCCATTTAAACAGGCCAGATAATCGGGCTTGGAAGCGGGCCTGATTCGGGCTTGAACAATGGGCTCATTCGGGCCTATACGTGGGTTGGGCCTGATTCGGTCTTGGATGTGGGCCGGCCCAATCGAGCTCGGGCCGGGTTTGGGCTATATATTTTTAAAAAAATTTGGGCCTAAGCCCGGCCCGAAGCCCGACAAAAAAATTTGGGCTGGGCTCGGGTAGGGGTGTGGCCCGGCCCAACCCGGCCCGATTCCAGCCCTAGTCGTTTGTCATTGCTGATCATCGGGAAGGAAAGCACCAATTGTGTCATTGAGGCCCCGACCACTACCGACCCTAACCACACCAATGATGGCCTCTATTCCGGAGAAAGAACGGGGAACATCAAGCCCCTGATCCGCCAAGGAAAATAAAGAGAGGAAACAAGAAAGAAAGAAAAAGGAAAATGAAAAGAAGCAAAAAGAACAAAAAGAAAAGAAAGAGAAGAAAGTTCTCTCTCCTCGTCCTTTTCTTCTCCCTCTTCCCTCTCTTTCTAGTTTCTCTCTCCACCTCTCTATCTAGATTGTTTCTCTTCTAGGTTTTTCTCTTTAAGAAGACTGTGTCAATGAGTTTGAACGATCCTGATGAATGGGTCCTGACTTGCGGTCATTGGGCAGCATGCCGGCATCGACCATTACTGGATTAGATACCACTAGATTTGTTCATTCATGATTTTTATTGAACCATCTGTACACTACTTCAATCATGATTTGATTAAATCGCCTTGATTGGACTGGTTGGGATGTTGGGCAGTTTCACTTAGTCAACCTTGTTTCACTTTGTTAATTTCTTTATGATATTCTTTCTCTATTTGATTTATGAACCTAATGAAGGATCCTTAGTTTTGTCGTTTTGAATCTGAGTTGACTGGGGAGACAGAATTTGAACCATCTTATTGTTGGGAATAGTGTCCCAAAGCCAATCGTCAGCCTGTTGACGGTTGTGCTCCTTTTGTATTAGTACATGAATTATAAATAAATAAAAGTTATTTTGGTATTTTTTCATCACAAATGTTTCATCTTCTAATGAACTCCTGTGTTGTGGTGAAGTCCTTAGGACTATTTAGACTCGACAAAGGAGGATTTGTCGTTTAGTCCTTAAACATGTTCGCGACCAAATGATACGTTGTTACCAAGGACGACAATATTTATCGAGCATAGGTCGTTGTGTGCCATATGGGTTGGTTGTCCTCATAACCAAAGAGTGTGGAGACACTGGTATGGCATACAGGTGAGATGTAATGGTACATCTGCACTGAACGTGACCAACTCCGGAGCTATTTCTGCTGTCAAGATTTGCTCCGATGGGATATGGGTATAAATGTCCCTCCGACCTGAGACCGCCACGGTGACTTGCAAGCAACTCACTGCACTTAGGCACTGGACTACCTGAATTTCTAATTCAGTGATGGAAGGTTGCTGGGTGTAGTCAAGTACTTGACTTGTCGGTGCGTGTGTCAAGATGGGATTGACCACTCCAGTTTAGGAGCTGTGTACAGTCGTGTTTCAATTTAGCAAAACCTTGGCCAGGGTAGTCCTAGTGAGGAGTCACAGGACTAATTGAGTTGAGCACGATTCGGATGATATCATCAGGGTTGACAGTTTAACTCTGAGTCATCCTAAACACAGGGGTCAAAAGGGATAAATTATACGGTAACCATATTCACGTAGGTTCTGAATGTTGCGATTGTGATTATTCGACCTATCCGGTCGTCGGGTACCATTGCTAGATGGTCACTTCGATTAGTACAGAAATTGGTTCCTGTGCTACCGGCTTAGGTTCGAACCTGCGGGGTCACACACATTAGAGGTTCCTTTCTGATCTGATGGTTGATTATGAGTCTTATCTATCTGGAACTCTATGATTGAGAATTAGGATTCTCTAATCATGAGTTCCACACATTTTGGGTACCGGGGTCAAAATTTTGAATTTCAAATTTTGAATTTGAAATTTCAACTCTTTGATCAGGGTTTCATATCGATGGTCTCTGATGCCTGATTGCCCATCGAATTTGGACTCAATATTTATGAGAGGTTTAATTAGTGATTTAATCACTAATTAACTCAATTTGATTGAGTAATTATTTTTGGATCAAGTCCAATTGAATTGGATTCAGTTTGGATTGACCCGATTAGGTTAAATGTTGACCTAATCGCTAAGGTGGTTTAGTCCCTGATTTGATCAGGGGTTAGGTTTAGTTAATTCCTGATTTGATTAGGATTTTATTAAGCCTAATTAAGCCTAATTATGTTGGGTTTAATTTGGTCTAATTGTGCTCAACCTATTTTAAACTAGGTTGGCTCAATTTGAATCAAACCACCTTGTTTTAAATTCCCTGCGTCACCCAACTTCCTTGCACCCATTTGAATTCACGAGAAGAAACTTCTCGTGAAATTTTTCTCACGCAAAACCCTTCCCCACGTCCTCATTTGTGCGCCATATGGATGGATAAAATAATTAGTTAGCCATTCAAATTCAAAGCATGTTTGAATTTGAATGGATAACTTATCACTTGCCCTTTCATCCTTATCCATTTTGTGCGCCACATTACTTACACGAGAAAAGGTTTCTCGTGAAACTTTTCCACGCACAAAGAGCCACGCCCCTTCTCTTCTCACGCCTAAAAGGATAGGGATAAGTTGGTTTTCGTTTGAATTCAAATTTGATTTGAATTCAAATGTGTAACCTCTTGTCTTTATCCTCTCACGCGGATAAGACACGTTCGATGTTGTTTTAAAAAGAGGAGAAAGGTGGGACGTGCGTAGAAAAATTAGGAGAGAAACTTTGGGGCGTGAGGAAGGCTTCTGCGTAAGGTGAAGGTCCAAAACCTTCCGAGAGAAAAAGAAAGAAAAGAGAGAAAATTGGGCGCAGGGTTTTTGGTGTGTACCCTAGGGTTTCTACCTAGGGTTCGGGAAGTGAGATTGGTGTGCCACGAGTGTCGTGAGTCCACCAAATTTCAGAGAGAGATCCATCAGCCTCTCAAGTAACTATGCAGATGATCCGGAGCATCTGAGAAGTCGGCACACATCGATCGAAGGAGTTCGATCAATATCTGCCATCAAAAGGATGAAATCACGAACTAGCATTCGTGAGGAGCTGATCAGACGGGAGCTTCGTGTGGACGATCCACAGAGGCCAGACAGTTGGGTGGCTGCGACGTGACGATCAGAGCCCTCCGACGGTGATCAGATTGCGGTGATCGACTACCCGCAAAAGGTGATGTGTTCTGAACACAGTACTGTAAAACGTTTACTGATTCAAATTTGAATTTCAAATTTAAATGCATGCTGTTGTATCATATTTAGATCCTAGTGTAGGGTTAATTAGTATTAATTAATGAGATTAATTAATAATTTCGCTGTAAAATAGTAATTTTGAAAAAGTTTTAAAATTACCATTTTACCCCTGCACTAAATTTTCGCTTCACTTATCGGTCACACAACATATCTGCACCATTTGAGTCTTGCCGAGCATCGCAAGATCTGGTCTTTATTAATCTTTATCAAGTTCTTGCATCTTGAACGATCCTGATTAAATGAAGTTGATTTAGTTGATCCCTGATTGCCGAATGGCATGTTGACCTCCACTTTGATTCTTGTCGGATACTATTGAGCACTCTCGATCTTTGTTGAACCACCTATCTCTTATCTTGATCTTGATCGAATGAAGTTATAATGATGGGATCAGCCTAGACCGTTGGATGCGACCACCCATTAATCCTGTCTTTTCATAATTATTCATATTTTTTTAATATTGGATTCGATTTTATATAGGGGTGTGATTGTCTTGATAAGATGTCCGATAGTGGGATATTGTGACGATCTATTAATTGAAGATTTTGAAATGAAATTTGTGAAATCGTTGGGATCTATTGGAATATATATGAGGTAATTAATGCTTTATTTTTCTAGATTTATCGATAAATTATAAAATATTTTTTTAACATGATTTATGAAACGATGCATGAATTTGATGAACAATATTTTGTCATTGAATGTATTGTATTTTAAAACATTATCATGATATATGATTGAAAGTATTGATCTTATTTGAATTGTGCATGGTTGACTTCGAATTGAAATATGAAATGTATTTTATGAAAAGAATTTTGATTTAAGATGGCTCGTACTCTCAACCTAATTATATTAAGAAGCCCGCCAATGGGGGTACTACTTTGGCATTTGATTAGTCTTGAGGGTTTATGTTGCAAGTAGATATGCACCATACCACCAACAGATTTACGGTTCCTAAGGACTTTACTGCAAGATGACATGCAGCTCACCGTAAGATGATACATGATATTTTGACCCCACCACAGGAAAAATGTGCTTATAGCTCATGGCTGGTGGGATGAACTTGATATTTTTGAAAAAAATTGAATTTGTGAATGAAACTCGAATTTTAAAAGGTTGAATTTGGCATGAATAATGCTTTCATAATGTTGCATATTAGAAATTGATTTCGAACTATTGAATTCTATATGCTTATTTTCTATAAATGATTATTTATTTTGTTGCATAATTTAATCTAGTTGAAGTGTTCATTGCTTACTTGGCTTTTAGCTCATTACCCCAATTTATTGGTTTTACAAATTTTGAGAACTAAGATGACACAAGAATATGTATGAGAGTGATTAGAAGCAGAACTTCGATACTTTTTGTTGATTGATATCCCTGGCTATATCCCTTGATTTGTATCTGCAAATTAGGGATTATAATTTATTTCCATATCTAGAGTAGGAGATATTTGTCATTGATTTGTTTCCTATTGTAATTGATTCGTTTCCTATTGTAACCATGTAACCTCATGTATCAATACAAGGTGCTTAGGAGACTTCTCCTTAAGCAATTCTGATCATCAACAGTCTTAAGTTGGTATCAGAGTCTTTTTCAAAATCTGGTGGATCCACTGTCTTCCGTGGAAAAGCTTCTAGTCAGTCGGATCTCCTTCTCGTATATCTTTTCGGCGAGCCCCGGTAACACTGTCTCTATCCCCTCGTTACATTTCTGCCCCTGTTTTAGTTTTCGCCGTTCTGCCCTTGTTTTTGGTCATCATCTCATCATCAGATCTGTTCAGTAAAATCATTCTCTCATGGCTTCCATATTAGATTCGAAGAAGGGCCTTGTTTCCTTCGCTTTCTCTGGCACTCCTACCATAACGTCAGAAAAACTCAATGGTAAAAGTTTTTTGGATTGGTATGCTGCTGTTGATGTATGGTTTTTAGGTCAAGGACTCTTCGAGCATCTAACCAAGAGGGCAGAAGATATCGATGCTGATGAGACGGACCAATGGAAGAAGGCTGATGATCAGTTGGTGTCCTTGTTATGGCAGTCCATTGATCCAATGTTGTTAGTGCACTTCCGCTTATATAAAACATGCTATGACATATGGAAGAAAGCTTGGAGCATTTATTCCAATGATATACAACGTCTGTATGATTCTGTCTACAACCTGGCAACACTCAAAATGATGGATCATGACCTACCCTTATATCTAAACAAAGCTCAATTCACCATTGAAGAAATTAAGTTGATACTGACCAGTAATAACCATCAGAAGATGCTAGACAAGCTTGACAACATGTACATGGTGTTCGTTCTCCACGGTCTTCATAAAGATTTTGACTCTGTTCGGAATCAAATTCTAACAAATCCTAATATTCCTACGGTGGAGGATCTCATTGATCGTTTGCTGTGAGTTCCTCCTTTGGAGGCAGCATCTGGAGTTGGTTTCCAAAGTCTCAGAATCTTCAGCTTTTGTTCTAATACGGCTGATCGTGGAGGTCGAGGCCATGGTCGTGGTGGTGGTAGACGTGGCCATGGATCTGATAATCGCCCTCGATGTTCTTTTTGTAATCATTTGGGCCATACTTGAGACCGGTGCTATTCTTTGTATGGTTTTTTAGAGAAATCAGCTAATGTCATACAATCTCAGGCACGGATATTGGGAGTGACAATCAAAATGTTTTATCATACAGTGAATACAAGGAGTATCTTTAGTTTAAAGCAGCCCAACAAGCTTCATCTTCAGCTACTGTAGCCCATACTGGTAATTCTACGATTTGCCTCTCTCATTCTTCATCTGGTGGATCCTAAATTTTGGATTCTGGTGCTTCTGATCACATAGCTGGTAATCCTTTTTTTCCTTAAAATTATCATCTTCCAAGACACCACATTACATCACTTTCGCTGATGGCTCTAAAGCTAAAGTCACTGGCATTGGTCAACCTACACCTCTCCCTTCTTTATCCTTAAATTTTGTTCTTTTTATACCAAGTTGTCCTTTTAATTTAATTTCTATTAGTCAACTTACTCACACTCTTGATTGCTCTATAACCTTTACTGCTGATTCTTTTCTTATATAGGACCGGAGTACGAGACAGACAATTGGTGTAGGATCTAAATCACAAGGACTTTATTATCTCCGGCCTCCATCCTCTACCATATATGCTGTCACAGAGTCTTCTAGTCTCCTTCACCGTCGTTTGGGTCATTCGAGTCTACATAAGCTGAGAAAGATGATCCCTCATCTCTTTCATTTACAGTCTTTAGAGTGTGAGTCATGTCAACTTAAAAAACATGTTCGGACGTTCTTTCCAAGTAAGGTAAATAATCGAGCAGAGTCTCCTTTTGACATTGTTCATTCTGATGTTTAGGGTCCTAGTCATGTCAGTTCTATTTTAGGATATAGGTACTTTGTTACTTTCATTGATGATTTTTTAAGATGTATTTGGATATTCTTAATGAAAGATCGTTCAGAGTTGTTTATTATTTTTTAAAATTTTTGTAATGAAATTCAAACTCAGTTTGGGCACCCTATTCGCATTTTGCGTAGTGATAATGTAAAAGAGTATTTTTCTGCTCCCTTCAATTCTTTCATGGTATCTCATGGCATGATTCATCAGTCCACCTGTCCACATACTCCACAGCAAAATGGCATAGCAGAAAGAAAGCATCGTTATATTATTGAGCAGCTCGTACTCTTTTGTTACATGCTAATGTACCCTTAAAGTTTTGGGGTGATGCTGTCATCACTGCTGGTTACTTGATAAATCGAATGCCATCATCTGTTTTAAATAATCAAGTACCTCATTCTCTTTTTTTCTTAAGGATCCTCTTTACATTGTTCTCCCTTGTGTTTTTGATTCTACTTATTTTGTATATGATCTTTCTCTAGATCTTGATAAATTGTCTGTCCGTGCTATTAAATGCATTTTTCTTGGTTACTCTCGGATTCAGAAGGGATATCGATGTTATTTTCCTTCTACACATCGATTTTACATGTCTACAGATGTCACTTTCTTTGAGGATACACCTTATTTTAGCTCATTGGTGGAATCTGAATCCATCTCTCAGCTCTTATCGATTCCCTACCTAGGTCTGTCAGTCTCTGTTTCTCTAGCTTCATATGTGCCCGAACCTCTTGCTCTACCTGCTCAGCCAATACATTCCTCACCACGCCCACTTATCACTTATCAGCGTCGACCACAATCTGAGATTTTGAAGACTGTTTTCACTCAAGATTCAGGCGATTTAATTCCTGCTCTAGCATCTCCACCTGCCCCGAGCCTACCTGAGCATTCCACTGACTGGCTTGTAGCTCTCTGTAAAGGTATATGTTCTACCTGTAATCCTCATCCTATTTATAATTTCTTGAGCTATCATCGTTTATCTTCTTCCCATTATGCCTTTGTTTCTGTCTTGTCTTTCGTTTCTATTCCTAAAACTGTCTAGGAAGCACTTTCCCATCCAAGATGGCGTCAGACAATGATTGATGAGATGGCAGCCTTAGAATCCAATAACACATGGAATCTTGTTCCTTCCCCTCTTAAAAAATCTACTGTTGGTTGTCGATGGGTTTTTACTATTAAAGTGGGCCCTGATGGATAGGTGGATCGTTTGAAAGCACGTCTTGTGGCTAAGGGCTATACTCAGATCTTTGGTCTTGATTATGGAGACACATTCTCTCCTGTTGTTAAGATGGCGTCTGTCCGACTCTTCTTATCAATGACTGTCATGAACCATTGGCCTCTATATCAACTGGATATCAAAAATGCCTTTCTACATGGTGACTTGGAGGAGGAAGTTTATATGGAGCAACCATCTGGGTTTGTTGCTCAGGGAGAGACGAGTCTTATTTGCAGGTTACACAAATCACTATATGGCCTTAAGCAGTCTCTCCGGGCATGGTTTGGAAGATTTAGTAAAGTCATACAGCAATTTGGCATGGTCCATAGTGAGGCAGATCACTCTTTGTTTTATAAACATTCGTCCTCTAATCTATACATCTACCTTGTGGTCTACGTGGATGATATTGTCATTACAGGTGATGATCATGATGGTATTAAAGGCCTAAAGCAGCACTTATTTCAACACTTCCAAACTAAGGACTTGGGCTGGTTACGATACTTCCTTGGGGTTGAAGTAGCTTGGTCAAAAATAGGTATTGCCATCTCTCAAAGAAAGTATGCCCTTGATATTTTGGAAGAGACTGGGATGCTAGATCGTAAACTAATCGATACTCCTATGGATCCAAACGTGAAACTTCTATCGGATCAGGGAAGCCCTATTCAGACCCAGGCAGATATCGAAGACTGGTGGGAAAATTAAATTATCTCACTATGACCAGGTCAGACATATCCTTCGCTATTAGTGTTCTAAGTCAGTTTCTTAACTCTTCTTGTGATAGTATTGGGACGCAGTAGTTCGGATCTTGAGATATATTAAGGGTTTTCCTGAAAAAGGGTTGATTTATGAAAATAGAGGCCACACAAACATTGTTGCATATACAAATGCAGATTGGGCAGGATCCCTTAGTGATAGAAGATCGACTTCTAGGCACTGTGTTCTCATCTCATGGAAAAGCAAAAAGCAGAATGTCGTTGTCAGATCAAGTGTAGAAACAGAATATCGAGCTATGGCCCTTACTATGTGTGAACTTATATGGTTGAAACAACTGCTTCAAGGATTGAAGTTTTGCAAGGTAGGCTCTATGAAACTCATTAGTGATAATCAAGTAGCCTTGCACATTGCTTCCAATCCAGTCTTCCATGAGCGGACTAAATATATAAAGATTGACTGTCATTTCATATGAAAAAAGATCATCTCTGGAGAAATTACTACCTCATTTGTGAATTCTAACGATCAACTAGCAGATATCTTTACCAAATCACTTCGGGGTTTGAGGGTAACATACATATGTAACAAGCTTAATGCATATGACATATATGCACCAGCTTGATGGGGAGTGTTGATTGATATCCCTGTATCCCTTGATTTATGTCTGCAAATTAGGGATTATAATTTATTTCCATATTTAGAGTAGGAGATATTTGTCATTGATTTGTTTCCTATTGTAATTGATTCGTTTCCTACTGTAACCATATAACCTCATGTATTAATACAAGGTGCTTAGGAGATTTCTCCTTAAGTAATTCTGATCATCAACAGTCTTAGGTCTTTTATTTTAGATTGGAAACCCTATTGAATTTGATGTAAGATCATTGAATATCATTGAATGTTATGAGACTTTAAAGTTGGATTTTAGTTAGTTAAATTTGGACTTAATTTATTGATTAATTATTCCATTGTTGCTTTATGATCGTACGATAAGATGCCTTGCATGCTTATGGGGAGCATTTCTATGTGAGTATGTGGCGGTTGCTGCGACCCCCTAGCTCGCAATCTCGGATCGAGGTTGTGACAAGGAGAGTGTGGAGCAAAGAGAGGGTAAGATGGTGGGCATTCGTAATGGGAGAATGAGAGAGGGTGGGGAGCGCTGGGAGAGAAAGATGAGAGAGAGAAGGGAAAGGCGGTGGAGGGGTGAGGCATGGTGTGTGAAGGAAGAGGATATGCGCATGGGAAAAATCAGGCACACCTCTCTTCGTAATTGTCCACCCAAGTGAGGACACCACCTTATAGGTGGGCCCTTATATGGGTTGGGCTTGGGATTTTTATGGGTCAAGATATCACATCCCCCTCCCTCCAAACACTTCGTCCTCAAAATTTACATATCTAGGCTTTTAAAAATTTAGGATACTTAACCTCATGTCGTCATTGAGCCCTTAGATAGTTTCTCTCTTGCAATGATTACTCTTCAAAATCTTACACAAGGAATGAGGTGTCATCTTTAATCTTTATTCTTTCCATCCATAATACATATATGATTTTCTTGCTCACTTCCAAAAGAAACACTAGCATCTTGACTCCAGATTAAAATACTACAATGCTCTACCCTTGACATTAATTATTCTTGATTAACTGATCCATCATAATTGCTCCTAATTAATCTAGGGAGAAGCAAAATGATTTATGAACATAAAACTCACCCTTCAAATCTTAAATCCTTTTTCTATCAATATTACTTTTCCATGACTTAAGTCCTTTATCAATCATGCTCTGAACATCAATCAATGGTTCTAGACTTCTAGCCAGTCTTTAATGACTCAGCTCACTACTTCACTGCGCAACTCTGATTCTATTGAAAATAAAACATGAATCACAAATAATATTCAGATAAAATAACACAAAGGTATCCTCAAAAAAAGCAAATTGAGATGTTTCATTATTTAATTTCTAGGTTGAACTTCATAAAAAACCCTGAACTTTATGACTCAATTTGACTCAAACCCTTGACTTCAATTTCTCACAATTCAACTCTCAAACTTATAATCTGTTAACAATGTAAACCCCTTGTCACTTTGGTGTTAAATAATTAATGGAAAAATGCATGGGCCTTGCATGTGCCCCTCACGGTGATCCCATTCCCTCACCAGGATCTCAAACTTCAAGTGTTGATGCACCAACATGGCATTACTCGGCTGGTCCAGCTACATCACTGGCACCCAGATCGGCATGCTGGTGCTGATGCTCTTTATGCATGAATTCCACCCATGATGGCTCATGAATGCACCTATTGTAGGGTGGGCCAAGAACTCAAGCTGCAGCGCCCAACCTCCTACGACCATTCCCACTCCCTCTACCATCCTTTCATGGTAGGCTGGCAGTTTTGTTTGCTAAGGCTTGCCTTGAGCAAACCCCTAGTTACAAACCTAGATGAAGCGCTGCCTGCTGTGCTGCAACCCAATTACAAGCTCTTTGATTGGCTTATCAGGTACCATCGACAAGGTTTTGAGGGAGACATACACGAGTGACATTGGAGTGCTTATCGAGCCACTCCAAGCAATCGTGTTGTTGTAGGCCATGATTTTCTCTAATAAGAAGTATAGGATTCAAGGGGCCAATTGCAAAAATCCTCTTACCTTGGAAAAAAGGTCCTCGAGCTAAGTAGTCAAGGAATTCACCCTCCACCATCTTGCATGCGTTGATGAGAATTCTAGTTTCCACAATGGCTTCACAGAGATGTTGATTCATGGTGATAAAATCCACCAAGGCTAGCATGAAGCAGCCCTGAAGGAGGTAGGATTGCATTTGGCTTTCATTGAGAGGAGGATGAAATGGGGGAGAGAAGGAATGAAGCCTGGGTTTTTGGAAAGCTGTAGACCTCAGTGTTGGGAAAGCCCATGGCTTCTTGAGTAGCAAGGAGACAAGGGTGTCATAGATGATGAAAAGGTGGTAGGAAGCGGTGGAGAGGGAGCAGAGAAGCAAGGCAAGGGGCACTCAGAGGTTGGCATGGAGGGCTTCATGCAAGGGCTAGAGGTGGGAGTGGAGGGCATCAGGTTTGGGGGTGGAGTGGAGGTAGGAGGGAGGGGAGGTCATGGAAGTGGATGGATTGGAGGGAATTTAGGTACTATCCTTGGAGTCTAGATTGGCTTGGAGGATGTGGGAGGGAGAGGTGGCATAGTGGATGGAGAGGCCCCGAAGGTTAGGTGGAGGAGCTGGTTGAGGTGGCTTTGGGCAGGGAAGGGCACTACCACGATGGCCACACCATGGCGATCTGTCTCTTCTAGTTCTCCAAGGAGCAAAATTGGAGGGGGTTAAAGAGCTCTAAGATGGCCATGGATAAGGAGACGAACAAATTGGTGTAGAGGTCTGCTTCCTTTGTTTTAGTTGTAGAAAAGATACTTGTGAACAAGTTTGGTTTTTTCAGCACTACTTATTGTGATAAGCACTAGGAGACTATCAGTTTCTTTTTTGGTTAACTATTTAACACTTGAGTGGTGAAGGGTTCACATTGCTAATAGGTTATAAGTTTGGGAGTTGAATTGTGAGAAATTGAAGTTCATGATTTAAGTTGGGCCATGAAGTTTAGGGTTTTTTTTTTAATGAAGTTTAGCCTAATTTCTACCTAACTCTCAACCTTTTTGATGAGTTTTGAGGATCCTAGAACTTAGGCACTATATATGTTACGATGTGTCACATTCCATAGTGATCCTAAACCTAAGATTTGATACCATTAAATCTATCACACCCCAAATTGGGCATGTACTAGATGCCGCATGCCTGCAAGGCGAACCAAATGGACATGCAAGGCTACCTGAACAACTAATCTAATCATTACATCATAATTTTAAATCAATAATAAAACAACCTCAATCCTTGAGAACTAAGATCTACTAAATGCTCTAGAGAATCTGGGGCATTCCCCCAAGTCTCACAGTCAATCGTGGATCAAAATATTGTATATAGAGCAGAAGAATAATGAGCTAAACTAGTCTAGCAAGCAATATAACGCTTCAAAGTGGGTTAGAGCATATTAACAAATAACAAATCAAACATAATAGCAAATCATTGATTGGGTAAAATTTTATTCTTATCAAATATCTAAAAATAATATTTCTTTATCTTTGAATAGTATACTTTTTAGCTTTTACAAAATGATACTAGATCCAATATTTGGCTATGGCCATGTGACCTAGTGGCCTAGGTCAGATAATAGGTAACAGATAATGGCCCCCCAACAACACGATTCTAATTATTGGTGGTGCCATGCTGAAACTAATTTCTTTAGATATAAGTTTACAGGCCCAACATTGAATCCCTATTGGCCCGGTTAGATCATAGCCATGTTGAATATAAATAGAAAAGCATTTTCACAAGTTACCTAGTCAATTTTTCCAAATCCACTCCTAAAATGATATTTTCAGGAATATTGAAATACATATTTTATTCGTACATGGTTTTCAATGATAAATAGTAACATGCTTGACCATTTAATTAAATACATTTAGAAATATAAAAACTATTTTATCAAGCAATTTAACTATAATTTTCTAAAATTTCTTAGAAAACACATCGTGAAGCGTTAGGTTACTTATTGATTGATTCACGAGCACTGAAAATCTCACTTTAACTAAATTATGCATAATTTAGATAAAGTTTATTAAAAATTACATTCTCTTTTAAAACAAATATAATTATTACTGAAAATGTAAAGCATTTCTAGGTCTCTGGGCCCTATCTAAGGTTTCTCAACCCAAAATCCTTTGGGATTAGGGGTTAGGAGGTCCATCAATCAGTCATCGAGACTTGGGTACACATTCAAGACCATATTTAGCCCTTAAAATATCTATAGTTCCTAATCTAGAGTGTATCAGGATAATTTGAACTTACATGGTGCAGCTGCAGTTTGGTGGCCCATACTCTGGGTTCCATATTCATGTGAGGAAGAGGTGCATCCAAGAGAGGTATGGGGAAAAGGAGGCTGCCTTGGCATGGCATTGAAAAGTCTGGTCCCATTATTTCTCTATGCACGAAAGGAGGAAAATAAGAAAATGAAGTAGAGAGGAGACTCACCAGTAGTAGGCCTGGGTGATGGTGGGAAGTTATGAATCTCGACGATGGACTAATGGATAGGGGCATCATAGGATGGGTCTAGGAAGGGCAAAGTGAGATGAATTATAAGTGAAGGGCATGATGAATAGGGATGGTCTTCCTATCCATGGTAGGGCCTTGGGAGCGAAAAGAAAGGGATGAAGAAAATGAAGAAGAGGAAGAGGCCATACGAGATGGCCATGGTCCTGATGGGCGAAGCAGCGGCATCTCGGCTACTGTCTGGACGTAAAAAGGTAGGGTTTCTTAAGTGAAATAGGGATGGAGAGGAGATGAAGAATAATGCTTTCGAGTTACCCATCATCATCTTATTATACAAAGAAGAGAAGAAGAGTAGAGCATGGGAGCAAAGAGATGGCGGGCTGGTGGTCAGTCATGACAGCAGAATGAGAGGGACAAAGGGCATTGGGAGAGAGATGGGAGGGAGAAGGGGAAACACAGAGGGGTGAGGCAAACTAGGCAAGCTCACTAATCGAGATTCCCAACTACTAGCGTGCAAAGCAAAAGGACACATGCCTAGGAAAAATTGGGCGTGCCTCTCTTCATGATTATCTGCCCAAGTGATGGCACCGCCTTATAGGCAAGCCCCCATATGGGTCATGCCTGGGCTATTTTCATGCCAAGATATCACATCCACTCTCTCCAAGGGGGCTATAGCTGGCTTTCCTTTTCCTTTCAAGATGGGCTAAGTGGCTGCCTTCTTTTCCTTTGTGCCCCTTTGTCTAGCTATGTTAGGAGGATGGACGGTACCCTCTTGACTTACTGGATCAGTAGTGTAGTGGCCTCGTTTGAGCATTTCCTGATCATATCTTTGGAAGGATGTCTTGGATATGGAGCTTTGTGACTTTCGACTCCCCAATGACCCCTCTAGCTGGTCCGCTAGATATGAGCGTGCAATGTTACATTCTGCTTATTGCGCCGCATTCACTTAACCTACCTGGCTATGAAACTAGCCTATTATGGAGGCGATCCTCCATCATCGAGCAATGACTGTTGCTGCTGGCCCCTTAAGCCATCTGATTATCGGATCATTCTGATCCTGAATGACATTGTTTTGTAGCTAATCATTATACTTCAGCTCCATTTCCTCGTGAATGCACTTCAGTCTCAACTTTAGATTGTAGTGGTTATACAGGGCCATTGAGGTGCTTTTATGTCAGACAATTCCTCTACTTGCTATGAATTAGGGTGAAGGTAGACCAGTTGTGCCTACATCACTTAAGAAGACCGTCTATGAGAGGATCCAGATGGCTAACTACCTAAACAAAATAAACCCATCATTCAGCTACAAAAGAATTAAAGAAAATTAAATATTAGATAGTAGTAATTATAAAATGTCAAGTATTAGTTATAATTGATATCTCATATATTTGGATTTATAGTTTCTTGCTTGCGATACCTCCCTTGTCGCCAAAGCTATCAATGCCCTTCCTAGACATTTTCTTCTATGGAAAAGAGATGTGCTATAATATATTAATGATTGAAGATACGAGCTAACTTACGCATGCCATTTAAGTTAACTTATCTCTTCAAGATATTGGGCTCCAACTTCTGGCTCAAGTTCCATCCTGTGAATCACATTGCGTAGGGTGACCAGAAGTTCCTCATTCATGTCGATTCCAAGGTCAATGTATTGGAATGTTTGCTTTAGGAAGTAAATTGCCAATACAATTTGTAAGTTTGTAATTGTTTTAGTAAAATATTTATAATTGCAAGAGTAGTCAATAAATAAGTATGTCAATTTACATTCTTACTTGCTAGATGCAATTTCCTACCATCTGTAGTTCCACCTCTAGTCAATGATGTTAATGAACTATTGGGCAGGAATGGGATCTTCTTGCTTGAGTTGAGCATTTTCCATCTCCATCATATGATACAGGAAGCCCATATGAGGAACCTCTCATTGTTCATGGCCCAAAGCATATTGTATAATGGCTTGGTAGCGTCCATGATCCTCTTGACCTGTTGCTATGATTGCTGGGTCATCATCAAGCCCTCCATATGGCTCTTCTCAGTGTCAACCCTTCTAATATATGCTTTCCTCTCATTTGACACTGAGAAACATCTCATGCAGACCTACTTTCTTCTCAAGAATTCTATTAAGTGCAATATAATTAGTAGCAAACCATGTCACTATAGGTCTCAAGATCTCAACATTTGTGAATTCTTATTAGTGCTGGGACCCATATGTGGTCATATATAAACTTGATGACGAAGTGGGCCGTCTTTATGGTTTGTTGCACCTTACGAATCTTTTTGATCTGCATCAACATGAGGTTGATATAGTATACAGCATATGAGATTCAGAAAATGTCTGCCGTCGCTCCATCAAAATCTCCCCAATGGCCTTGTATTATGGTCCGTTATTAGTGACCACCTGTACGATGTTTTGCTCTCCTATTTGATCTATCATGTCCATTAATTTGATGACATACATGGTGTTATGCACCTAATCAAAAGTGTCAACTGACTTTTAGAAGAATGTCTTCATATCACAATACATTTGAAAGTTGATGCTTCGCCTGCTAGGATTGGTCCAACCATCATACATCACTATTAGTCCATGGATGGCCCACTTGCTCTAATGGGAGGCGATCCAGTTCAATAGCTTCTTTTTGTTGTTATCAAGAAGCTTACTATAAGTGTCCTTTGGTCTTCAGGATCCATCCGTAGACCGCTC
The DNA here is from genome assembly GCF_000442705.2 of Elaeis guineensis. Classification (NCBI taxonomy): domain Eukaryota; kingdom Viridiplantae; phylum Streptophyta; class Magnoliopsida; order Arecales; family Arecaceae; genus Elaeis; species Elaeis guineensis. Next base: position 26,538,166 of record NC_025995.2, on the reverse strand, counting down.
GCCTATATCGAGGAATACATGTTGCCTACCGCGTTCACTAGGATGTGGTTGAAGTGAAGCTAAGACACAATAGCTCGTCATATATCCTTTTTCTTGTCCTCATCTGCATAGTATCAATTCTTTTCTGCTTTGAATCCCTATTGTAGAAGGCATGCTGATCTAGATCATGAATGGTGGCCCTTGGTGGAATCTTTCTAAAGGACATCTTCTTATTGCCAAAGAACCTCGGTATAGATGCAATATGGCTTCCACCTCTATTGATGGCTTGCTGACCAAGGAGGTCCTCCTGAACTCTAAAGTGGCATTACCGGCTTCAGAATTAGAATCCGACTCATGTGGGCATTTCTAGTACATGGGTACATTGGTGTACCCACCACCTCGATGCTGCTTCAATTTGGTTATGCCTCCTTGAACTTAATGCTGCAACCATTGCATCTCCGGTAGTATCGACTTGAGAGCATCTACTCATGCTCCTATTCCATGTCACGCTTGGAGTCCTTTTTGCATAGATCCATTCTGGCAAGTTTGTCGAGCATATGTTATTTTATTCATTATTTAAGAAGCAGTAAAATGTCATTATGATGAAAAAATATTTTCTTCTTCAAAAAAGGTTCTAAATTAGTACTAATTTTTATTTTTTGTATTAATTATATATTTTAATAAATCTTTAAGTTAAAAAAATATTTAAATATCAAAAATTTAGAAAATCAATTTGAGCTCATATCCATGTAGCACCATAAGATGAATGCTATATGTATTTTTCTTAGTCCATAAGCATGTATGGAAAGTCACTTATTTTTTAATTTTATTTAAATTTGGGCCTATGTAACTATGTGCATGATCCCATCCAAACTTAACTAAATTGGTGCTCAATTTTGGTTGAGAGTAGCATCTATAGCCCCAAACATGATTCCAATTCTACAATTTTTTTTGACTATTATTTTTTATTTTTAATATAAAAATATATTTTTTAATTCAAAAATATATTTTTAATTTAAAAATTATAGTTTTAATAAAAAGTCAAGATTGTGTGGATCATCTGTAGATCTATAGCATGTCATAAAATCATGCCAAAATTAAAACTTTGGCATGACCTCCGCCTTTTTTACTTTTCTTGCGATATCCTAGCATTAAAAAATTGAATCAATGAGGAAGGGGAGAGTTATGTTACATTGTTTTGAGTTGGATCTAGCTTTTCATCATTGAAATCTGCTTTGTTTTTACGAATTTTGGGGGTTTTTGAAAAAATAAGAAGAGGTGAGAGAAGGCTTGAGAGGCCTTCTCAAGGCTCTTTCCACTCATTGAAGACAGTGGAGGGGTGAAATGCCCCATATTGGTGCATAACAAAATTTGCATTGGTTCCACTTTGAACTATTTGGATTAGAGTGGTTCTCTTCATTTTCTAAGCTGAAGGGGTGAACTATCCTGGTTCCACCTCGGCATTGATCTGCTTGGTACGCCTTGAATCAGGCAACTTGGGATGGTTCGGCATACCATAGTTTGGACTTTGCAATGAATTTGACTTAAGGATTCTTCTCTTTATTGAGCCCTAAATGGTTATGAATGATATGTTTTTAATGATTGAATGGATGAAGGTTTGAAGGATGATGATTAAAACATTGTCTTCTTGTTTTCTTGTGGTGTGACTCTGCAAAGGGGTGAGATGTTCCAACCCTAGGTATGAGGCCTAGGTGCCATGGTGGTGTGAGGCCATTACATTTCATTTTTCTTCATTTCTTTTTTTTAGTTTTCCATGTTCTGATTTTCTTTTAGAAATTACAGCAAGTTTGTTTTGGTTATTCAATTGCATAACACTGAAACCAGTCTATGCCTAGAATCCTAAAATGTGGTTTAGATAATAGTCATTCATTACCTTTTTTCCAAAGGAACTTAATTTTTATTGAAAATAAAGTACTTTCTAATTTATTTTTTGGAAAAATTCAGGTTTGAACCTAAAATGCAAGCATAACAGCTGTACTATTTTAAATCAAGATGGATTCACTTAAACTCTATATTAAAACTCCAGCCTTTCATGTATGGTGGTTGGTATTGTTCAGATCCTTGATCAGTCTGTATAGGCACACAACATGTCAAATGTTTCTCCACTTTATTCCAACATTGTATCATCTGAAGTCTTACATTATTGTCGAGGTTGTGTAGCATCATTTCCTAATCTGCAACTTGCCTTTCTCTTTTGATTCTCCAATATAACGCTATTGAAACCAACTATCCATCTGAAATCAACTGCCTCTTTGTTTAATCTTTAATGCTTGTATATATTAATAAGCAGCTTATAGTATGTTTCAAGGAAATTTATACCACAACCTATTTTGATATCTACTTGGCGGTCTTGATATAAAAGCAAATTGAGTTTGGGTGGGAGAAGATCACCAATGATCTGGTTTCTGGATTGTTTATAGCCATGGTATTTGTTGGTGCAAAAATCCGCCTGCGCCGGAGAAGCTGGAGTTGAGGAAGCCGCGGTCGCCGCCGGGACCTGCAAGGGAAGTCTAAACCGGAGGTGGGGTTGCTCCGGCAAGACCCTCCGACGCTCAAGTCAGTTCTCTGCCTCAACAAGAATGGAGTGCTCGAACGGAGAATTTAGCAGAGTTTTGAGATAAGAAAAATGAGCTTAAAAGATAACGTATCTGAGTCCCCCCTTTTATAGGCGGGGGAGGCAACGGACTGATGGCGACTTGTGTAACTGCCTGGTAGTGGGCCGCCCATGGTCAGGGGAATTGATTGCGAAAGATAATGGAGCAGACACGTGGGTATCACCTCGACTTGCCACGTGGAATCCGTTATGAGGGGTGGAGCAGCGTCCGTCGTCAGGAGAATCGCATGGTATCCGTCGCAGGAGGTGGAGCAGGTTCGTGGCCGTTACTGTGGCCTGCCAGGGGGATAATGGAGCTGTGCGGAGTCCGCCACAGGAAGTGGAGCAAGGCGGCTATGGCTGCTGCGGCTTGTCAGGGAATGATGATACTGCGTGGAGTCCGCCACAGGAGGTGGAGCAGGGTCGCGGCCGTTTTGAGGGCCTGTCAGGGGGCGTGGATCTGTCGATTGAAGCTCGGCAATGGTCGGAGCCGTCGTGAGCGGAGCCCGGCTCCCGTAGGAGTCCGGGCGGAGCTGTTCTGATGTCGGCGGCGGAGTCCGGCTCCCGTAGGAGTCCGGACGGAGCTGTGATGATGGCGGCAGAGCCCGGCTCCCGTAGGAGGCGGAGCTGTGCTGATGTCGGTGGTGGAGCCCGGCTCCCGTAGGAACCATTCTGATGTCGGTGGTGGAGCCCGGACTCCTACGGCGGAGCTGTGCTGATGTCGGTGGTGGAGCCCGGCTCCCGTAGGAACCATTCTGATGTCGGTGGTGGAGCCCGGCTCCCGTAGGAGTCCGGGCGGAACCATTCTGATGTCGGTGGTGGAGCCCGGCTCCCGCAGGAGTCCGGGCGGAACCATTCTGATGTCGGTGGTGGAGCCCGGCTCCCGCAGGAGTCCGGGCGGAACCATTCTGATGTCGGTGGTGGAGCCCGGCTCCCGCAGGAGTCCGGGCGGAACCATTCTGATGTCGGTGGTGGAGCCGGCTCCGCAGGAGTCCGGGCGGAACCATTCTGATGTCGGTGGTGGAGCCCGGCTCCCGTAGGAGTCCGGGCGGAACCATTCTGATGTCGGTTCTGCTGAGGGTTTCAGCCGTGGGTATTTTATACCCAACACCAGTCTCCCTACTTCCGAGTTTGAATTTCAAACGAAGGAAGTACAGAGAGGGAGAGAGACATAGCTGAAACCGTCCCTTCGAATCCTGCGCACTGCCGCCTCCAGATATTTTGGCATTAAATGAGCGCGTGCCGGGGTCTTTTCGAGTTGGGGTGATACGAGGGGGGCGCTTCGAGAATCCCGCAGGTACACTGGCCTAGGTACGGCATAATTATGGCCCTGCCAACCGCCAGCCGCCTTTAGTCGTCCGCCGCGGGGAGTGGGACACGTGTCGAGCGCGGACTGGCCTGGGGGATTCGAGATCATTATGGCGCCGGATCCCAGGGTCTATTTAAACCCGTCCTCCCTCCTTCAGGCGTCCTACTCCATTTTTGATTTTCGCCGGCGTCTGTCATCTCCCCGAGAGTCTGCGCTCGCGAACGCCCTTTCGAGCCGTAGGCGCCTTCCGTCTCTCGCTCCTCGGGTCCTCAGAGCAAGATAGGTTAGTGCCCCACCTTCTTTTCACCGCCTAGGGATCTTTCGTCTTTTCATTCTCTCCGTGTCTTCCTCCGGGTTGACCTTTGGCGTTTCGTTCCCCTCTCGATTTGCCTTTCTAGGGCCCTTTAGGTTTTCCCCCGAGAAAAAATGTCTTCTGAATCTTCTGTCTCCGTAAGTTCTGGGAGTTCTTCTGCTTCGAACCCCCAGGCCCCCGTTTCTGCGGATGAACCCGCGCTCGGGGCAGGGCCTCGCCCGGTTTTCGCGCCGGGCGCCATTTCGTGTTCGTCGACTCCGGACGAACTTCTCCTGATAAGGGCTCGATACGGGGTCCCTGCGGAGTACGACCTGGAGCTTCCTGGCCCCTCTGATAGGGCCAGCGCTCCCCCTCCCGGCCGCTTTTGCCTGTACCAGGAGGCCTTTCGTGCCGGGCTTCGGCTTCCGCTCCCAAACTTCGTCGCCGCCTTCTTTCGCTTTTTAGCTATTTCGCTTGCTTCTGTTGCCCCGAATTCCTTTAGGTTTTTGATAGGGTTTCTCTCTCTCTGCCATATAGCCGAGGTCCAGCCATCCCTCTCCTTATTCAGACATTTCTACACCTTCAAACGCCATCCTTCAGCGAAGGACTGGTGGTACTTCTCCCCCCAGTTCGGCAAGAAGGGGTTGCTGAAGGGCGCCCCTTCTTCGATTCACAACTGGAAGGGGAAATTCCTCTTTGTCTACTGCCCGACCTTAGAACTAGGTCTGCCCCGTTGGGGGGCTCTGAGGGATTCCGTCCGCCGGGCTCCAGCCTGGGAGAGGACGACCTCCAGGCCGCCCAGAAGCTTCTGAGTTACCCCGCTCCTTCCCTTCCTAACCTTCTGAGGGAGCAGCTTCTTTTCAACATCGGCTTGAGCCCCCAGGATCCAGCAAGTATTTATCTTTTCTCGCCTTCTTTTCGTTTATTTTTTCTCCCCTCTTCCTTTTCTCTCTCTTCTTTCTCTTCTCTCTCTTTTTTCTTTTTTTTTTTTTTTTTTTTTTTTTGGACTGATCGATGTTGCTTCTTTTTCTTCTTCTTCTCTCCCCCCTCCTTTTTCTTTAGCAATGGACGCCGAAGCCACGCGGATGCTCGCCAAGTCCATGAGAGCCCAGAAGAGGAAGGGCGCGACGACCTCCGGCTCAGCGAAGAGGGCCAAGGTGGGAGAGACGAGCTTGGTCGCGCCCGTCCAGGCGACCCCGGCGATCGACATTCCTTCGGATGCCGAGCCAGCGGCCCCCCGGGCTCTCCCAGGGAGCCCGCCGACCGAGGTCCCCATTCCGGAGGTCCGCCCCGCGGAGGCGCCCGCCGTGGGGAGGAGAAGGAAATCGGTGGCCCGCAGGGCGAGCGGCCACCGAACGCCGCAGACGAGTCCGTCTGCTCCGAGGGGGGATCGGAGAACCCCTTCAACGACAAGGCTCTGATCAGGCGGCTGCTCGACGGCTGCATTCTGCCCGATGTCGTGGAGAGGATCGACCATGCCGATCCCGAGCAGCGGGCCTGGGATACTCTGGGATCCTTTCTTGAGGTAAGCAGATGTTTATTTGCATGGTTGTTCGGTCTTTATTGTAATTCTCTATCCGTCCTTGCAGATCGGGCACCAGCTCTTTGCCTACGTCGAGGCGTCGGGCCGCGCGAGAAGGGACCTTCTCCGAGCGGAGGAGCGCTGTCGGGACGAGGCTGCCCATCTTCAAGCGAAGACGGCCGAGGTGGCCGCCCTCCGGGAGGCCCTGGAGAGAGAGACAGGACCGGGAAGAGGAAAGACAAGCCCGGGAGGAGGAGAGACAAGCCCGGGAGGCGGAGAGACGAGCCGGGAGGGAGAGACGGAGCCTGGAGGAGTCGGTGAGGAAGGCGGAGGCCGAAGTCGCCCATCTGGCCGAGCAAACTCCGGTTCTGGTCTCGGAGGCCAGGACCCTTGCGGTGGAGGAGTTCAAGGCCTCCGCGGAGATGAGGGAGCTGAACGTCCAGTTCGGCCTGGAGGCATTTACCAAAGGGTTTGAGCTTTGCCGGGAGAAGGTGGCCAGCAGATATCCCGATCTTGGCCTCGAATTCTTGGAGGAGTCCGACGACGAGGCCGGCCCTTCGCCCGCCGCCACAGCAGTTGCACCCCCCGCGCCGAACTCTCCACCCCCCGCTCCCGAGGTCTGAGACCTCCGACCTTGTATCTTTCTTTTGTTGTCATGCTTCCTTTTCATTTGTCTTCAAGATCAATTAATAAAGCCGAATTTCTTTTTGTGGATGATTTTTTCCTCCCTCTGCTCCTTTCCGGCCTTCCTTCTTGTAACGAATCGGCCTTTGACGCTTGCCTCTTCCGATGGCAGTGTCTCGCTGAAGCACTCCCCTTGCCCCTGGGGGTCCCGCTGAAGTCCACTATCCGACGGTTGAAAAAGGAGGTCCTCCACTTGACGAGGAAGCTGAAGAAGTCGGAAGGCGAGCTCCGTCAGGCGAAAAAATGCTACTCCGAGGCCGCTGCCGAGGCCGCCCACTTCAGGAGTATTCAAGTGAAGGCGATCATGGATTACAGTCGGAGGAAGGCGAGCTTCACAAAAGAGCTTGAGGAATGTAAGAAGAGCGCCAGTGTCCGAACTTGGGCTCAAGAAGCCAGGATCAGCGCCCTTAAGATGGAGCTTTCAGCTGCGCAGAGGAGGATTGGCCAGCTGGAAGGAAACTCATCCCGGACCCTAGTGCGGGCTGACGATGCCCAAAAATGGTCGCAGAGGGTCTCCGACCTCCAGAAGCAGCTTCAAGACCCGAAATGAGCCACGACGTGCAGCGGGCTAGCTGGCGCCGGCAAGTGGAAGAGCACAAGAGGAGATTTCGGCAGGCGGCGGACGAGGTCGTTCGTCTTCAGAAGCAGCTGGTTACCAGGGCGCAGCTTACGAACGCCCAAGACACCGAAGAGCTTCGAGCCTTGAGAGGCACCGTCGAGGGGATCTCTGTCTCACTTGGGGAGAAGACGGCCGAGCTTCAACAAGTAAAAATTCAACTAGGACTTGAGCGGAAGGCCGTCGCGGACGCAGAGGCGGAGTCCGAAGTTTTGCGGAAGTGGCATCGGGAAGCGGAGGCTGAGAGCCGGCGACTTCGTCAGGCGCTCCAGGATATGCTGCAAAAGAAGGAAGAACTAGAGGAAATGGTGGAGACCCTGAGGCAGTCCTGGTCGGGGGATGGAGGTGATCACCCTATGTTAGAGGGAGCAGGACCTCCTTAGAGTTCTTTAGTAGTCACCCCCCTTTTGTAGCTGCCCCCCTTTTCTTTTCTTGTCGTTTTGTCCCTCTTTTTCTGGCCGTCCTGGCCCTGTAGCAATATATCGGAAATGAGAAAAAGGCATTTTGTGTTACCTTGTCCGCGCGTAGCACTAATATTGTCGTTCGTTGACCCTTTCTCGTTGTTTGGCCTGTTTGGCTTAGAGGTCGCCGTGGGAAAGGGCTCTTCCCTTCCATCCGATCTCGTCATGTGGCCGAGCCTCGCCACCGTTTTTAACCCTTGCTGGCGAAGTGGCGGATGGAGCCCGGCTTTCTTAGGAGCCCGGGCGAAGTCTTTCTTGGGGGCGGAACCCGGCTCCCGTAGGAGTCCGGGTGAAGCTTTACCTGGCGGCGGACCCGGTTCCCGTAGGAGTCCGGGTGAAGCTTTACCTGGCGGCGGAACCCGGCTCCCGTAGGAGTCCGGGTGAAGCTTTACCTTGGCGGCGGAACCCGGCTCCCGTAGGAGTCCGGGTGAAGCTTTACCTTGGCGGCGGAACCCGGCTCCCGTAGGAGTCCGGGTGAAGCTTTACCTTGGCGGCGGAACCCGGCTCCCGTAGGAGTCCGGGTGAAGCTTTACCTTGGCGGCGGAACCCGGCTCCCGTAGGAGTCCGGGTGAAGCTTTACCTTGGCGGTGGAACCCGGCTCCCGTAGGAGTCCGGGTGAAGCCTACCTTTGCGGCGGAACCCGGCTCCCGTAGGAGTCCGGGTCTTCCATTTTGCTTGAGCCGGTGGCGAGGTTCTCGTCATCAGCCTGGCTTGTGGGGGCGCGTTAGGGCGCTGTAAGGCCTCTCCCCCCTCCGGTCTAAAAGAACCGGGCCTTCAACTTTGCTCATGTCAGGACGAGGTTCTCCTCCTGTTCCTGACATGGCTATGGGGGCACATTAGGGCGTTGCAAGGCCTCTCCCCCCATCCGGTCTAAAAGAACCGGGCCTTCGACTTTGCTCAAGTTAGGGCGAGGTTTTCCTCCTGTCCCTAACAGGGCTGTGGGGGCACATTAGGGCGTTGTAAGGCCTCTCCCCCCATCCGGTCTAAAAGAACCGGGCCTTTGACTTTGCTCAAGTTAGGGCGAGGTTTTCCTCCTGTCCCTAACAGGGCTGTGGGGGCACATTAGGGCGTTGTAAGGCCTCTCCCCCCATCCGGTCTAAAAGAACCGGGCCTTTGACTTTGCTCATGTCAGGACGAGGTTCTCCTCCTGTTCCTGACACGGCCGTTGTTTTTTGGAGAGGTCATATCCAGTCATAATACATCCGCGTTAAGCAGGAGGAGTGCGTTAGCTAGAAAGAAAAGTAGATTCAAAACGAAACAGTAGGCAATACATTTACAGTTCTCCCGCTCCTCCTCGAGGCCCTCCGGCGATGGAGTCGATGGTCCCGATAGGAGGCCGGTCCCCGGGCTGCTCCTCCCTCTTCTGCGGTTCGGGCGGTGGGAGGGCTCTTGGCCGGTCTCCTCTACCCTCAGGCCTGCGGCGGATGAATCTGTCGAGCCGACCTCGCCGGATGAGCTCCTCGATCTCGTCCTGGAGCTGGATGCACTCTTCGGTGTCGTGGCCGTGGTCGCGGTGGTAGAGGCAGAACTTGTTGGGGTTGCGCTTCCCGGGGTGCGTGCGCATCCTCTCCGGCCTAGGGATCAGCTCCCTGACCTCCATCAGTACCTGGGCCTTCGAGGCGTTGAGGGGGCGTAGCTGCGGAACTTCCCTGGCGGGGAACCCCGCCGAAACCTGTTGTCCGGGCTTCTCTGCCTGCGTGCCCGGGGTGGAGTATGGGCGCGCTTGTGCCCAGGAGGGGATCGGGAGCGAGGCCGGGCTTCCCTTGGCCTCTTCTCAACTGCGGGCTTGCCAGAATCTCCCACCTGGCGCTCCCTTGCAGTCTCTTCATCCTTCATTTTGAAGGCTCTTCCGCTCGGGCGTATCCTTCAGCCCGAGCCAGCAGATCAGCGAAATCCCTGGGGTACTTCTTCTCCAGGGAGTACAAGAGATCATTCTTCTGAAGGCCACCTTTCAGGGCGGCCATGGCCACTGACTGGTCCAAGTTCCGGACCTCCAGCGCCGCGATGTTGAAGCGGTTGATGTAGGCCCGTATGGACTCCCCTTCCCTCTGCTTGATGTTGATGAGGGACTCCGAACCTTTCCGGGGACGTCGGCTGCTGACAAAATGGGCCACGAATTGGTGGCTCATTTGGTCGAAGGAGAAGATGGTACCCGGCTTCAGTGCCGAGTACCAGTTTCTTGCTGCTCCCTTCAAAGTAGACGGGAAAGCCCGGCACAAGATGGCGTCGGGGGCACCATGAAGCAGCATCATCGTTCGGAAGGCTTCCAGGTGGTCCACCGGGTCCGAGGTCCCGTCGTAGCTTTCAAACTGGGGGAGCTTGAAATTCGGCGGGATCGGTTCCTGCATAATCATTTGGGAGAAGGGAGGGTCAGTGCAGATATCCTCACCGTAAGCGGGAGGCGCATGGCGGAGTTCTTCGATCCGCCGGTTCATCTCCTGGAGCCTCCGGTCCAGGAAATCCTCTCGACTTCGAGTCTCGAGGGGCTGTTGGCAGAACGGGGGCAGGGATCTCCCAGGGGTGGAGTCGTGGTCCGACTGAGGGCTCTCCACCCTCGGATTCGCCTTCTCGGGAAGGACGGGGCGGCTAGCCCAGGTGGCCCGCCCCACCGCGGGTTCTGGCATTCCGGAGATGCCCCTTCCGGATGCGCTGACGCCTGCGGCGGCTGCTGCTGCATCGCCTGTACGGCCTCGACGAGGCCCTTGACCTGCTGCGCCAGCAAGTCAAACTGCTCCGCGCCGACCGCCGTCGCCGGAGGGGGAGGAGGGGCTGGCTGAGACACGGGAGGGGAGGCCGGAGCCTGAGATCTGGCCGCGGAGGCCGTGGACCGCCGGGTGGACGCCCTGCGCGGAGGCATCGGGTGTCGATCTCGCGGGGGAGGATTAGGAGTAGATGACGGAGAGATGGCCGGAGGTGGCTCCGTTGAGCGCTCCTTCAAGAACAAGGGTGCTGCGAAGACACAGCCCTTCCTCTAGCGCCAATCCTGTTGGTGCAAAAATCCGCCTGCGCCGGAGAAGCTGGAGTTGAGGAAGCCGCGGTCGCCGCGGGACCTGCAAGGGAAGTCTAAACCGGAGGTGGGGTTGCTCCGGCAAGACCCTCCGACGCTCAAGTCAGTTCTCTGCCTCAACAAGAATGGAGTGCTCGAACGGAGAATTTAGCAGAGTTTTGAGATAAGAAAAGAGCTTAAAAATAACGTATCTGAGTCCCCCCTTTTATAGGCGGGGGAGGCAACGGACTGATGGCGACGTGTGTAACTGCCTGGTAGTGGGCCGCCCATGGTCAGGGGAATTGATTGCGAAAGATAATGGAGCAGACACGTGGGTATCACCTCGACTTGCCACGTGGAATCCGTTATGAGGGGTGGAGCAGCGTCCGTCGTCAGGAGAATCGCATGGTATCCGTCGCAGGAGGTGGAGCAGGTTCGTGGCCGTTACTGTGGCCTGCCAGGGGGATAATGGAGCTGTGCGGAGTCCGCCACAGGAAGTGGAGCAGGGCGGCTATGGCTGCTGCGGCTTGTCAGGGAATGATGATACTGCGTGGAGTCCGCCACAGGAGGTGGAGCAGGGTCGCGGCCGTTTTGAGGGCCTGTCAGGGGGCGTGGATCTGTCGATTGAAGCTCGGCAATGGTCGGAGCCGTCGTGAGCGGAGCCCGGCTCCCGTAGGAGTCCGGGCGGAGCTGTTCTGATGTCGGCGGCGGAGTCCGGCTCCCGTAGGAGTCCGGGCGGAGCTGTGATGATGGCGGCAGAGCCCGGCTCCCGTAGGAGTCGGGCGGAGCTGCGTGATGTCGTCGGTGGAGCCGGCTCCCGTAGGAGTCCGGGCGGAGCTGCGCTGCAAACAAAGTCAAGGGTGAAGTCCGGCTCTGATAGGAGTCCGGATTGAGCTTACCAGCGATTGATATTGAGAGCGGAGCCCGGCTCCCGTAGGAGTCCGGGCGGAGCTGTTTTGATGTTGGCGGCGGAGCCCGGCTCCCGTAGGAGTCCGGCGGAGCAGCGCTTGCTGATGGCGGTGGAGCCCGGCTCCGTAGGAGTCCGGCGGAGCTGCACTTGCTGATGGCGGTGGAGCCCGGCTCCCGTAGGAGTCCGGGCGGAGCTGTGCTGATGTCGTCGGTGGTGCACGGCTCCCGTAGGAGTCCGGGTGGAGCTGCGCTGCAAACAAAGTCAAGGGTGAAGTCCGGCTCTGATAGGAGTCCGGATTGAGCTTACCAGCGATTGATATTGAGAGCGAGCCCGGCTCCCGTAGGAGTCCGGGCGGAGCTGTTTTGATGTTGGCGGCGGAGCCGGCTCCCGTAGGAGTCCGGGCGGAGCTGCACTTGCTGATGGCGGTGGAGCCCGGCTCCCGTAGGAGTCCGGGCGGAGCTGTGCTGATGTCGTCGGTGGAGCCCGGCTCCCGTAGGAGTCCGGGCGGAGCTGCGCTGCAAACAAAGTCAAGGGTGAAGTCCGACTCTGATAGGAGTCCGATTGAGCTTACCAGCGATTGATATTGAGAGCGGAGCCCGGCTCCCGTAGGAGTCCGGGCGGAGCTGTTTTGATGTTGCGGCGGAGCCCGGCTCCCGTAGGAGTCCGGGCGGAGCAGCGCTTGCTGATGGCGGTGGAGCCCGACTCCCGTAGGAGTCCGGGTGGAGTCGCGCTTGCTGATGGCGGTTCCGCCGTGGGTTCCGGCTGTGGGTATTTTATACCCAACAGCATGCATTTAAATTTAAAATTTCGAATTCTCTACGGTAAATATTTTACTATTATGTGTTCAGAACACATTACCTTCGTGCAGGTAGTCGATCGTTGCAGTCTGATCACTGTCGAAAAGGTCTGATCATTGTAATATAGCCACACAGTGTGTCTGGCCTCCATAGATCATCCACATAAAGTTCTCGATCTGATCGGCTCCTCACGAATGCTAGTTCGTCGCAAAACCCTTTTGACGGTCGATGCTGATCGAACTCCTTAGATCTTGATCTGCTGACTCCTTGGATGCTCCAAATTGTCAGTAAATGTTCTTGAGAGATTGATGAAGCTCTTCCTAAAATTTGATGGGCTCACGACACTCGTAGCTCACCTTCTCACTTCCGAACCCTAGGCAGAAACCCTAGGGTACTCACTGAAAACCCTGCGCCCACTTTTGTTTCTTTTCTTTTCTTTTCTCTCAGAAGTTTTTGAACTTCCAACTTATGCACAAGGCTTTCTCATGCCCACTATTCTCTCTCAAAAAAATTCTACGCATGCCCCACCTTCTCTTCTCTTTTAAAACAGTACAAGACGTGTCTTATCTGCGTGAGAGGATAAAGACAGGTGGTTGCTCACTTGAATTCAAATTAAATTTGAATTCAAATGCAAACCAACCCATCCTTATCCACTCTGGGTGAGAGAAGAGAGGAGGCATGGGTTCATTGTTCATGGTCAATTTACATGAGAAACTTTTTCTCATGTAGATTAAATGGCGCACAAGATAAGGTGGGTGGCGCATGGATTAGTTGCCCATTCAAATTCAAACATCCTTTGAATTTGAATGGCCAACAAACCAATCTTTATCCAAATAATTGGCACACAAGGGAGGGTGTGGGAAGGCTTCTGCATGGGAGAAAATTCATGAGAAGTTGTTTCTCATGAATTCAAATGGGCGTAGATAAGTGAGGTGGCGTAGGAAGATGAGGTCAAAGTGGTTTCAACTGGCTCAACCTAATCAAAATAGGTTAGGCACAATTAGACTAAGTTAAACCCAACTTAATTAGGCTTAATTAAACTCAATAAAATTTTAATCAAATCAAGAATTGACTAAGTCCAACCCCTGATCAGATCAGGGACCAAACCACCTTGGCGATTAGGTCAACACTTAACCTAATCGGGTCAAACCCAACTGAATCCAATTCAATTGGACTTGATCCAAAAATAATTACTCAATTAAATTAAGTTAATTAGTGATTAAATTATTAATTAAATTTTTCATAAATACTGAGTCCAAATCCGATGGGCAATCGGGCATCAGAGTCCATCGATATGAAACCTTGATCAAAAAGTCCTAAACCAGTGGGACTCTTGACCCCGATACCCAAAATATGTGGAACTCATGATTAGAGAATCCTGATTCTCGATCATAGAGTTCTAGACATATAGGACTCAAAGTCCATGAGCATTAGGACTCTTCACCAACCATCAGATCAGATAGGAACCTCTAATGTGTGTGACCCTGCAGGTTCGAACCTAAGTCGATAGCACAGGAACCAATTCTGTACTAATCGAAGTGACCATCTAGCAATGGTATCCAACATCCGGATAGGTTGAATAGTCACAATCATAATACTCAGAACCTACGTGAATATGGTTATTATATAATTCATCCTTTTGACCCCTGTGTTTAGGATGACTCAGGGTTAAACTGTCAACCCTGATTAGATCATCCGAATCGTGCTCAACTCAAATAGTCCTATGACTCCTCACTAGGACTACCCTGGCCAACATTTTGCTAAATTGAAACACGACTGTACACAGCTCCTGAACTGGAGTGGTCAATCCCATCTTGACACACGCACCGACAAGTCAAGTACTTGGCTACCCCCAACAGCCTTCCATCACTGAATTAGAAATTCAGGTAGTCCAGTGCCTAAGTGCAGTGAGTTGCTTGCAATTCATCATGGCGGTCTTAGGTCGGAGGAACAGTTATACCCATATTCCATCAGAGCAAATCTTGACAGCAGAAAAAGCTCTGGAGTCGGTCACGTTCAGTGCAGATGTACCCTTATATCTCACCTGTATGCCATACCAGTATCTCCACACTCCTTGGTTAAGAGGACAACCAATCCATATGGCACACAATGACCTATACTTGATAAACATTGTTGTCCTTGGTAACAACGTATCATTTGGTCACGAACAAGTTTAAGGACTAAACGACAAATCCTCCTTTGTCGAGTCTAAATAGTCCTAAGGACTTCACCACAACACAGAAGTTTATTAGAAGATGAAATAATTTATGATAAAAAATATCAAAATAATTTTTATTTATTTATAATTCATATACTAATACAAGAAAGAGCACAATCGTCAACAGGCTGACGATTGGCTTTGAGACACTATTCCCAACAAGACCTTGGCCAGGGCAATCCTTGTGAGGAGTCATAGAATTTATCAGGTTGAGACACATAATAGATGTACTATTAAGAGTTGATAGTTTAAACTCTAAGTCATCCTAGCATCAAGAGTCAAAGGGATAAATTATACGGTAACTATATCCAAATAGGTTCTTGAGTATTGCTTTGCATATATTCGACCTATCCGGACATCAGATACCATTACTAGATGGTTACTTCAATTAGTATAAAAATTAATTTCTGTGCTATCAGCTTAGGTTCGAACTTATAGGGTCACACATATTAGAAATTTCTCTCTGATCACATGCCTAATCTGATACGGTAACTATATCCAAATAGGTTCTTGAGTATTGCTTTGCATATATTCGGCCTATCCGGACATCGGATACCATTACTAGATGGTTACTTCAATTAGTATAAAAATTAATTTCTGTGCTATCAGCTTAGGTTCGAACTTATAGGGTCACACATATTAGAAATTTCTCTCTGATCACATGCCTAATCTGAAGAGTCCCACTGGATGGGGACTCTGCTGAAGAGTCTCACTGGACTTGGACTCCACCATTAATAGAGGATTAATTAGTGATTAGATTACTAATTAACTCAATTTGATTGAGCATTAAAGTCTGAATCAAGTTTGATTAAATTGGATTCAATCAGGTCAAGTCTGATTAGATTATGAGATGACTTAATCGGTAAGGGAGAAATGATCCTGATTTGATCGGATCTATGGCTCAATTAATTTATTGATTTGATCAAATTTAATTAATGTTATAAGAGCCAAATTAGATTAGGTTCATCATATTTTAATTAGGTCTAATTGGATTGAATTTGAAAGAAATTCAATTGGTTAAACCTTAGAGTCCCAAATGAATGGGACTCTCTCCCTTGCGCCACCCAAATTATCTCATGCCTTTTTTCACCACACAAAATTAATTTATATATAAAAAAAATAGAAAATAACCTTTCTTTTATCACCCATTAAGGATAGAAATTGATTGGTTTTGATTTGAATTCAAAATGGTTTGAATTTCAACATAAAATCTTATCCATATCCTTCTACACGTTGGCTATTTTTGAAGGGACCCATTGTGTGCGAGAAAAAAAAGTCTTCCTGATTGTTCTCCATGCTTAATTTTCTTTGGTGAATCCCTCTTTAAGTCAGATAAGGGTAAAAAAAATTAGAGTTAAATTAAAATTCAAAATGATTTGAATTACAACAAACTCCAACTCTTATCCTGTCTTACCTGATTTGTGCGACAACCATAAAAAGGCTATAATTTTGTGTGCCAACAAGAGAGAACTTTTCATCATGAGATATCAGAGAGAAAGAGAGGCCAAAATTACTCTTTGGGGTGTGAGGTTTGGGTGGTTTTCTTTGTTCCTTGGCATGAACAAAAGAGGAGACCGTTCTTTTCTTGGGTGAGAAACCTAGAACTGTTCTAGGTTTTTTGGTGAGGAAAAAATCAAAGAGAAGAGAGTCTTTATCAGATTTTTCTTCACCATCCAGTATCCTCAACTAATCCATCTTCAATATCAAAATGATTTGAGATGATCGAAGAAGGAGATCAAGTGAGATCTGCCATCAGAAGCTGACTGCGTGAGCTAGTACTCCCGTGGAGGGCTGATCGGTCTGAAGGACTTCGTGTGGACCATCCATCGAGACTAGATGCTTATGCGACTGCGAACGATCAGAGAAAATTTTTAGATCTATATTCTCAATCATGGAGTTCGATTACCCACGTTCAGGTATTGGGTTCGAAACCCTAGAAATGGTAGATTAGATCTATTACTAAATGCTATTTTTGGTTCACATGCTTGTCATTTTAAATTCAGATTTTTATGTATATAAATTTATGTCATAGATTTATTTTTAAAATTTTAAGATCAGATCATATATATAAATTTATAGATTAAATAGTTTAATCTAATATTCTTTCACTGAAAATTTTTAAAATGCATGCATGAAATCCTTGCGCATCCCAATAGTGGTACCAGAGCCATGATTCGATAAGACATGATATTATATGTATTTAGATCTATAATTTAATTTAAATTAGATCTAATATATACTATTTAGATCTAAAATTAGTTGTAGATCTGATCGCACAAACTAATATAAGGTTGCCCTGTTGTAAGATTTATCCCTTATAGTGTAAAGGTTATCCTAGTTTGTGCTAATCTTTATAAAATATGATTTTAATTTAAAATATATAAAATTTATTTATGATAATTATTATTTAATTTTAATATAATCAAAATATAATACTTGGATATGAAATAATTTAGATTAGATCTAAATTATTTAGATTAGATGATCTGAGTAGTGAAGTAATCGAATTGGATTTGTCACCAAACCGTCCGATCATAGGAGGTAATAAAGATTAGATCTCTCTTTTTTCTATTCAATTAGTCTTCTTATGATGTGTAGGGGTGCCATTGTGACTATATCCTATGAAGATAAATGCAAAAAAAAAACTTTATTTTTCTAAAAAAGTTGCATCTAATCTTTGCAAATAAAATCTAGAATCATGAACATATTTAGAATAATTTTAAAATAATTATGATTAATTTTATTACTATTTATGTAGAATTATTTTGATCTAAAATTAATATAATTATTATAGTTTACCTGTTGAGTCGACTCAGTATTATTTGGATCGACTCAGGATCCTAGTTCCTTAGCTCAATTTCTATTGAGTTGACTCATTATTACAGGTTAAAAATTATGATTAATAGTTCATCATCAATAAGTCAACTAAATCTCAAAACTTAGTCGACCCATTGTGATTAGTCGGCTCAATCCAGGGGTGAGCCGATTCAAGTTTCAGATCTAAATGATTGTGCATAAAATTAATTATAAAAATATTTTATAAAATTTAAAATTATTTTCAAATATCAAATCTCTATCCACAGTCTCAAACTTAATTAAGAATTAAGTTGAACCTATTAGATATAGAATTATGAATTAAAAATCTAATATCATTTGTATAAAATATGGGTAATGAGTTTATGGGTTAGTTTGATCAGGTCCTCCTAATTGGGTTGGACCTAGAGTTAGAATCAAAGATCAAAAGGACTAAGAAAAAAAATTAGATTAAATTAAGATTTTTCTAGAGCCAATATAATAGTTGTAGTTGGTCGAGTCTCTGTCTTTAATTAGACCCAAATGAACTTTGATCTTGAGCTCAGCAGTCGAACTCAAATCCATAAGTAGATGCAATTAAAATTGATTAACCAGTTGGTGTCTAAGGTAAGTTTGGTAGTCTTGACTAATAGTTATTAATTGAAGCTACTTATATAGATTGAGTCTATGACGAGTTAATGGCATGTCCCTCTCATCGATCTCACTTACCTGACCAACATAGTGAATCAAGCTTTGATCAGATCGCTTAATGATTAGGGTTGACCCATGCTTACTAAGAAATCAGTTTGACTGATTTAGGTGCCCCTAGTTTGACTTGTCTTTATCCTCGACATGACTTGATGAAGTTAGTGGGAGGATTGATGACTTATCAGTAGGACTGACTTATTTTTTCAGTCCACCTTGATCTGACTTGGTGAAGTCAGTGAGAGGATTGAAATTAGTTGATCTATGTATTTAATTTTATTAAATTATATTAATCAAATTTTTTAAATTATTAGGTCCATAAAATGAGCTAGTTATGGTGATAACTAGATCATAGCCTCCCATTAAGATGAATGGTAATGAGTCTATTATTTCTAATTGATATTGCAGGTGCCATCCGTCTAGTATTTCTCTGAATGATAAAATTATTATTCATCATATGATAACTCTATTATACTATTTAATGAATGATTGGATTGATCGAGCCATACTCGGATCTAATTATTCATTAGTTAGAATCATTGTGTAGGTTCATGTTAATGGTTGAACCTAACCAAGACTTTCAGTGGAGGCCCATTGCCTACTAAATAAAATCTGAGATAAAATTAATTATTAAAAATTATTTAAAAAAATAATTGATTGAGAACCTATCCATAAATGCATATGGATTAGCCGAGCCATACTTGGGTTTGTATGCAGTCTATGTGGATTCTAGTATCCGCTAAGAAATTAAGGTAATTCTTTGAATTGGAGGTATAGGCTACCAATTCGTATAAAATAGTGGAAGAACCTTTAGACTAAAGTCCATATTTTTAGGCTTGATTAATTTATATACTAATTAGGTCTGTGTTTTTCTTTCTTTTCAAAATGACTAATAATTTATCACTTCACTCACTATTTGATAATAATGAGCTTTGAATCCAACTTCGATAGCTAGTATCAGAAGTTGAATATTGGTCTTAAGCTTAATTTAGCTAAAAAATTTAGGGCTGAATCGAGTCAAGCAAACTATGACCCAAATAGGCTAAAGAGAAATGAGTAATTATTTGCTGATCTAGGTGCTTATATGATAACATCTTGTAATTTCTCTATATGTGACACTACTACTTGGATATTGGATATCGAAAGTCTAGTTTACATATGCAATTCGTTGTAAGAACTTCAAGTTAGTAAAAATTTGAGAATGATGAGTAATTTCTAAATATGAGAGATAGAAGTCAAGTTCCAATCCAAACTTTAGGAGTTGTCGAGCTTGTTTTCAAGTCTAATAGTATCATTTTAAATGATTGTCACTATTGTTCATCTTTTTTGATGAATATAATCTCTATTGATCTTTTGGCCAAAGATGGTTATAATTTATCTATAAAGAATGATATTATGATATCATTATGAATGATGTTACAACAATGTGAAGACAATTAAGAAATGACATCTATATATTGTCACAGCCTATGAGTGTAATGTACACTCCAAATAAATGTTCAAAGTTAGATAACGTCACAGATACCTATCTTTGGCATTGCAGGCTCAGTCATATTAACAAAAACAAGATAAACAGGTGAGCACAAGTAGGTATCCATAATATCAATGATTATGAATTATTGCTAACCTCTGAGTCTTGTCTTCTTGGAAAGATGACTAAGTCACCTTTTATTGAAAAAGATGAACGAGCTAGTGAAGTTCTAGGTCTAATATATAGTGATATTTGTGGACCTATGAACATTAGTGCCAGAGGAGGGTATAGCTATTTCATTATATTTATAGATGACCTATCTAGGCATGGGTATGTCTACTTGATGAAATACCAGTCTGAATTATTTGAAATGTTCAAACAATTTCGTAATGAAGTAGAGAAACAAACTGAAAAAAGTATTAAGACTCTTTAGTCTGATCGAGGGGGTGAATATCTTTCTAGTGAACTTTTGACATATTTTGGAGAGAATAAGATTCTCTCATAATGGACTCCTTTAGGGACACTGTTGCTCCTTAGATTGATTTTGATGATTACAAAGCAGTTGAAGGGGTACCAATAATTTTTATTTGAAAAAGTCTTTTTGCTCTTCAGGGGCAAATCATAATTTTATCAAAACCCTGATTTGATAGTATCAAATGGTAGAACAAAAGATTTGTGATCTATTGGCGAAAATTTTATTATTTTGGACTTGTATTTTGAAAGTTATGCATGTTTGAATCCATGAGTCGACCCATGAGT
Organism: Elaeis guineensis; assembly: GCF_000442705.2. Lineage (NCBI taxonomy): Eukaryota > Viridiplantae > Streptophyta > Magnoliopsida > Arecales > Arecaceae > Elaeis > Elaeis guineensis. The sequence goes on along the minus strand of NC_025995.2, from coordinate 26,518,050 downwards.
CAGCTCATGGCACAATGAGCTGTTTGGCATGCAGAATTTTTGGCTTGGCATAACCTGTGAGTCGACCCATGAGTCGACCCTCAAGGCATGAGTCGACCATGAGTCGACCCATGAGTCGATCCCTACAGTTTAGGCCAAAAATTACAGAACCCTAATTTTCTGGTATTCTTCAACAGAGGTCGACTCATGAGTCGACCCCTGAGGCATGAGTCGACTCATGAGTCGACTCCATGTGACGGAATTTCTCTGCAACGGCTAGTTTTAACTCGTTTTAAGTACTTTTAATGCTCATTTAATGTGGTCTAACGGCTCTTTTTCAGCCTAGAATATTTTTCTCTATTTCTTAAAGCTATAAAAGGATCCAAAGGTGGGAAACAAGGAAGAGATTGAAAGAGAAAAAGAAGAGCATTCAAGAGCATTCAAAAGAGAGAATTTGAAAAAGGGTTTCTCAAGCCAACTTTTAAGGCCTAATCAAGAGCTCATTTAAAGCTTTCAAGAAGCCATCAATCCAAGCTTACCAACTCCTCAAGCGCTCAATCAAGTCTCCATCTACCTTGAGGAAATCCAAAAAGGGGCTTCTTCTCTTGAGTAAAGTATATTTAAAGTTATATTCGCTCATTAAAGGAGCTTTTCTTGTACTTATTTGTGCTATAAATTATTTTACTCAGTTTGAGTGATTGTTTTTATTTTGGAGGGGTTTCAAAACAAGAGAAGGTTGATCCGAACCTAGAATCGGAGTGTATTGGGTTGGCTTGTACCCAGAAAACAAGTGGTCTAGCTTGGGATAGCTAGAGTCGGAGTTTCTGACGTTTGTATTCGGGTTGAATACAAGATTAGTGGATTGGAATTCCCAAGTAGGAGCTTGGAGAGTGGATGTAGGTGCAAGATTGGCACCGAACCACTATAAATCCTTTTGTTTGTGGTGTGCATAATTGCTTCTCTTTAACTCTTCATTATTTCCTTGCATTCTTGCTTTTGGCAATTAATCTTGAATTAAGTTTATTCTCCTCATTCATTTAGCTATTGACGAACAGTTTTCATAAGTCATAAGTTAAGCTTAAAATTTTTAGAAACCCAATTCACCCCTCCCTCTTGGGTTGCATAGCTGGGCAACAAGTGGTATCAGAGCCCTGTGCTCTAGCCCTTTTTTGATCTAAACAATCAAAGAGCCAAAGATCTATGGCAACCCACGTCGGCACTTCTCTTGCCGAGGGGCAATCCACCAACGACCTCCACTTTTCATGGGATCTA